>NW_027507885.1:640570-918317 GCF_037356315.1 Lithobates pipiens | reverse complement strand
GAAAAATACAGAGTTTCTGTGGCTTTTGAAAACTATGATTGCTAGGAAAAATAAAAGTCTTGAAAGAAATGCATGAAGTGACAAGTATTTAAGTCACCAACCTAAATGTTCTCATCTATTTCTTTGCCTCAAACAGAGTGAAAGTATTTAGCCTTCAGTATGGCTCAATGACAGACAACACAAGGGAAGCAATTTATGAGTACTTCATGAAACCATACTTGATTGCAAAGGCAGCCAATTCCAAAGGTATTTTTCCGTGTTCCCTATTCTGTTGTTAGCCAAAGGTGCTTCTTGTCTCTCTTCACTGTGGTTAAAATGTCAGTTTCCTCTTTGATCTTGGAGTTATTTTATACCAGCTTGATAGAAAATATCTTTGTTTTCCTTTAGTTAATTGCAATGCTGGAAGCTTCCAGAACTGGCAGGATTTGAACACTGGAGCCTTTTTCTCCTACTTTTCACTTCAAGAAATCCTAGCACTCTATGGATCATTTACACCGGTACGTCTACTGGAAACTGGTTGAAGTTTGTAGATCCTAGATTGATGGTGAAAGGGCTTAAACTAATCACATGAAATGGGTTCCCATGCTGTAGGGATGTTTACTGCTATACATAGGTTTTGGTCGCATGAGTTAACTGCACACATCTTCCGTGTGTTGTAGAAGAGGAATTGGGATATGCAGAGACAACATCAAATTACTAAAATTGAACTCAAAATACTGTTTCTGAAATGGGTAGTAAAAGGCTGAAGGACTAGAGAAGTGTATTTCAATGTTGGCTCCATCCGGGAAAATTAATAGAATGATTAAAAATAAAATGATAAATTCAGTTACTCTAACCATTGTTTACTGACAAGAAAAATATGATAACTCTTTTCCAGAATGACAGTCTCCAGCAGTCCTGGCTGAATTTGTGACCAAAGGTGATGTTCTCCTCAATGCAACTTTGCTGGAAACATATCTAAGCGCCATCGCATTACAAAATGTCACAGTCTTCCTGCAAGCTCTCTCTACACAGCAATTCAGGTAAATATGAAAGAGCAATCCTTAAAAACATTGTGCTTTGACCAGAAGACTTCTAAAGTTATGCGGTTTTAGGAGACTCTGGTATTTATGTTTGATTAGCATGCAAGCAATAGCGTCTTTTTGTTAACTTTTTCAAAAATCCTTGATTTCTACATGTAGGCAAACTTGTCAGAGGAGCAAGTAACAACAATAAAGACAACACTCCTAGCCACACAGCTCAGGAATCATCAGGCCAACTTCACTATCTATACAACAGATGAGTGGATGGTCTTATTCCAGGATTACTTGTTTAACTTGACTATGTATTTCGACCAAACCATTCTTGAGTTCATTCCTCAGTACATACCCTGCTCATCCTACCAAGCAATGTAAGTACAAAGATGTCTAAGTCAGAAAAATACAGAGTTTCTGTGGCTTTTGAAAACTATGATTGCTAGGAAAAATAAAAGTCTTGAAAGAAATGCATGAAGTGACAAGTATTTAAGTCACCAACCTAATCGGGACCTCCTTCCTCCCGCTGGTGACCCCTCTAGTGATATAAAGATCTATATAGAGGAATCAGGACCTCCTTCCTCCTGCCGGTGACCCCTCTAGTGATATAAAGATCTATATAGAGGAATCAGGACCCTTCCTCCTGCTGGTGACCCCTCTAGTGATATAAAGATCTATATAGAGGAATCAGGACCTCCTTCCTCCTGCTGGTGACCCCTCAAGTGATATAAAGATCTATATAGAGGAATCAGGACCTCCTTCCTCCTGCCGGTGGACCCCTCTAGTGATATAAAGATCTATATAGAGGAATCAGGACCTCCTTCCTCCTGCTGGTGACCCCTCTAGTGATATAAAGATCTATATAGAGGAATCAGGGACCTCCTCCTCCTGCCGGTGACCCCTCAAGTGATATAAAGATCTATATAGAGGATCAGGACCTCCTTCCTCCTCATGGTGACCCCTCTAGTGATATAAAGATCTATATAGAGGAATCAGGACCTCCTTCCTCCCTCCGGTGACCCCTCTAGTGATATAAAGATCTATATAGAGGAATCAGGACCTCCTTCCTCCCTCCATGGTGACCCCTCTAGTGATATAAAGATCTATATAGAGGAATCAGGACCTCCTTCCTCCTGCCGGTGACCCCTCTAGTGATATAAAGATCTATATAGAGGAATCAGGACCTCCTTCCTCCTGCCGGTGACCCCTCTAGTGATATAAAGATCTATATAGAGGAATCAGGACCTCCTTCTTCCTGCCGGTGACCCCTCTAGTGATATAAAGATCTATATAGAGGAATCAGGACCTCCTTCCTCCTGCTGGTGATCCCTCTAGTGATATAAAGATCTATATAGAGGAATCGGGACCTCCTTCCTCCTGCCGGTGATCCCTCTAGTGATATAAAGATCTATATAGAGGAATCAGGACCTCCTTCCTCCTCCTGGTGACCCCTCTAGTGATATAAAGATCTATATAGAGGAATCAGGACCTCCTTCCTCCTGCTGGTGATCCCTCTAGTGATATAAAGATCTATATAGAGGAATCGGGACCTCCTTCCTCCTGCTGGTGATCCCTCTAGTGATATAAAGATCTATATAGAGGAATCAGGACCTCCTTCCTCCTGCTGGTGATCCCTCTAGTGATATAAAGATCTATATAGAGGAATCAGGACCTCCTTCCTCCTGCCGGTGACCCCTCTAGTGATATAAAGATCTATATAGAGGAATCAGGACCTCCTTCCTCCTGCTGGGGGACCCCTCTAGTGATATAAAGATCTATATAGAGGAATCAGGACCTCCTTCCTCCTGCTGGTGACCCCTCTAGTGATATAAAGATCTATATAGAGGAATCGGGACCTCCTTCCTCCTGCTGGTGATCCCTCTAGTGATATAAAGATCTATATAGAGGAATCGGGACCTCCTTCCTCCTCCTGGTGACCCCTCTAGTGATATAAAGATCTATATAGAGGAATCGGGACCTCCTTCCTCCTGCTGGTGACCCCTCTAGTGATATAAAGATCTATATAGAGGAATCCGGGACCTCCTTCCTCCTGCTGGTGACCCCTCTAGTGATATAAAGATCTATATAGGGAATCAGGACCTCCTTCCTCCTGCCGGTGACCCCTCTAGTGATATAAAGATCTATATAGAGGAATCAGGACCTCCTTCCTCCTCCTGGTGACCCCTCTAGTGATATAAAGATCTATATAGAGGAATCGGGACCTCCTTCCTCCTGCCGGTGACCCCTCTAGTGATATAAAGATCTATATAGAGGAATCGGACCTCCTTCCTCCTGCCGGTGACCCCTCTAGTGATATAAAGATCTATATAGAGGAATCAAGACCTCCTTCCTCCTGCCGGTGACCCCTCTAGTGATATAAAGATCTATATAGAGGAATCAGGACCTCCTTCCTCCTCCTGGTGACCCCTCTAGTGATATAAAGATCTATATAGAGGAATCAGGACCTCCTTCCTCCTGCCGGTGATCCCCTCTAGTGATATAAAGATCTATATAGAGGAATCAGGACCTCCTTCTTCTCGGTGACCCCTCTAGTGATATAAGATCTATATAGAGGAATCAGGACCTCCTTCCTCCTGCTGGTGATCCCTCTAGTGATATAAAGATCTATATAGAGGAATCGGGACCTCCTTCCTCCTGCCGGTGATCCCTCTAGTGATATAAAGATCTATATAGAGGAATCAGGGCCTCCTTCCTCCTCCTGGTGACCCCTCTAGTGATATAAAGATCTATATAGAGGAATCAGGACCTCCTTCCTCCTGCTGGTGATCCCTCTAGTGATATAAAGATCTATATAGAGGAATCGGGACCCTCCTTCCTCCTGCTGGTGATCCCTCTAGTGATATAAAGATCTATATAGAGGAATCAGGACCTCCTTCCTCCTGCTGGTGATCCCTCTAGTGATATAAAGATCTATATAGAGGAATCAGGACCTCCTTCCTCCTGCGGTGACCCCTCTAGTGATATAAAGATCTATATAGAGGAATCAGGACCTCCTTCCTCCTGCTGGGGACCCTCTAGTGATATAAAGATCTATATAGAGGAATCAGGACCTCCTTCCTCCTGTGGGTGACCCCTCTAGTGATATAAAGATCTATATAGAGGAATCGGGACCTCCTTCCTCCTGCTGGTGATCCCTCTAGTGATATAAAGATCTATATAGAGGAATCGGGACCTCCTTCCTCCTCCTGGTGACCCCTCTAGTGATATAAAGATCTATATAGAGGAATCGGGACCTCCTTCCTCCTGCTGGTGACCCCTCTAGTGATATAAAGATCTATATAGAGGAATCGGGACCTCCTTCCTCCTGCTGGTGACCCCTCTAGTGATATAAAGATCTATATAGAGGAATCAGGACCTCCTTCCTCCTGCCGGTGACCCCTCTAGTGATATAAAGATCTATATAGAGGAATCAGGACCTCCTTCCTCCTTGGTGACCCCTCTAGTGATATAAAGATCTATATAGAGGAATCGGGACCTCCTTCCTCCTGCCGGTGACCCCTCTAGTGATATAAAGATCTATATAGAGGAATCGGGACCTCCTTCCTCCTGCCGGTGACCCCTCTAGTGATATAAAGATCTATATAGAGGAATCAAGACCTCCTTCCTCCTGCCGGTGACCCCTCTAGTGATATAAAGATCTATATAGAGGAATCAGGACCTCCTTCCTCCTCCTGGTGACCCCTCTAGTGATATAAAGATCTATATAGAGGAATCAGGACCTCCTTCCTCCTGCCGGTGATCCCTCTAGTGATATAAAGATCTATATAGAGGAATCGGGACCTCCTTCCTCCCGCTGGTGACCCCTCTAGTGATATAAAGATCTATATAGAGGAATCAGGACCTCCTTCCTCCGCTGGTGACCCCTCTAGTGATATAAAGATCTATATAGAGGAATCGGGACCTCCTTCCTCCTGCCGGTGACCCCTCTAGTGATATAAAGATCTATATAGAGGAATCAGGGACCTCCTTCCTCCTGCTGGTGACCCCTCTAGTGATATAAAGATCTATATAGAGGAATCAGGACCTCCTTCCTCCTGCTGGTGACCCCTCTAGTGATATAAAGATCTATATAGAGGAATCAGGACCTCCTTCCTCCTGCTGGTGACCCCTCTAGTGATATAAAGATCTATATAGAGGAATCAGGACCTCCTTCCTCCTCCTGGTGATCCCTTCAGTGTTGCACCCCAGAAGAAGTCTATTGCCTTTCCCCTTCCCAGTTACATCAATATAACTAAACAGAAGGTTAGAAGGAAACTTGGGGGTCAATCACATCATGCGTTTCCCCCACAGGAGTCACCACAAATATTCCTGGGGGTGGGGGGCCCTCTAGGAGGCTCAAGTCAGCGGGGGGCCCTCTAGGAGGCTCAGGTTAGTAAGTGGGGAGCCCCCCCAAGGTTAGGGTTAAACACTTTCAGGCAGAAGCGGCACGCTCATGCAGAAATACCCAACACTGGGGGCAGGAGAGAGAATCCCAGAGGCGACATCTGCAGGGGGCAGGTCAGGAAGAGAGTCCATCTGAAGATAGTAAGTGGTGGAGTGGTGATAGTAGACAGGATGTGAGCCGGCCCGCGGGGGAGGTGGTGCGGAGAAAGGGGGACATGGTGCAGGAGAAGCATTGGAAGAAGAAGCGGAGGGGTGGTGATCAGAGCTGAAGGACTGTCCGTGAGAGAGGCTGCGCATTCGGTGGAGGGAGACTTTGCTGGGCCGGTAATGGACGGCCGGTGGGGCGGCTTCGCTCACCACGTAACCTTCTACCAACCTCTGAGATCCTAGGGTGGAATGCCCGGAGTCCACGTGCCGCTGCCGCAGGCTGGCCAGGTTGGGAGCTGTGGAGAAAGAAGAATACAATGAGATGGTGGAAGTTCAATGACTCCGTCAGCTTGCTGCACGTTCCTGGAGGTTCTCCTGGACTTCGAGGTGGAGGAGGTCCTAACCCCATGAAGGTTCAGGAGAATCGGCCAACCGAGCCAGGAACTGGCAAACAAGGCGACATCCTTACCGTCTGCCCCCCTCCCCCAGCATGCAATGTGCCCAGACTGTGTGAACATGCCGAGATCATCAATAAGCCATGCAAGACGTGTGTGAGGACAATTCTACGGAGCTGAAAGAAGTGAACATCCATTCCTGGAAGAGGGCTGCCTACAGAGGACAGGCATGTGGGGGCATGTGTGGGGGGAGGGGGACCAGAAGAGGTCTCATCGCTAAGAATACAGAACGAGAGGTTACCTTCAGTACGTCACAATGATCAGAGATAAGCAGCTGAAGTCACAAACAAATCGTTTTCTGTAACAGGTGGACGTCTCTCCCTGTTGGTTCCCTGAGTTCCCTCTCACTGGGAAGACTTGATTTTCTTATTTACTTGTATTCTCTCCCTGTCAGAGCACAGCCTGCTTGAAGGCCCCACAGAGGCTGTCCTGTGTCCTGCCTGATCTCAGATAACCAACCGGGAAAGAAGATCAGCCAAATGTAGGTTTTCCCTTCTCCAGTCATATATATGGAGCTCTGGATGGAGACAGGACAGCGCCAGAACCCTATATTTACCCCCTGGAACCCCTATCAAACCCCCCCCCCACTATCCCCAATCTCCACTTCCCCAACTTGTCTATCCACCCCCCGGATTTTCCCTTCCCAACGGTCTACTCACACCCCAAATAACCCCCCCAAAGAAACACGTTTACTCCAAGGACCCCCAACCCACCAGGACACTCTCCCTTTCCCCAGAACTGTCCAATAACACCCCCGACATCCTCCTCCCCTCAACTGTCCACTCCCAGGACCCCTCCCCATCCAATAACCCCCAGGACCCCTCCCCATCCACTCCCAGGACCCCCCCACCCAATCACCCCCTAGACACCCCCCCAACTGTCTACTCACCAGGACCCCTCTCCATCCAATCAACCCCTGACACCTTCCAACTGTCCACTCCCAGGACCCCTCCCCATCCAATAACCCCCTAGACCCCCCCACCCAATCACCCCCTAGACACCGCCCCTCCAACCTGCTACTCACCAGGACCCCTCTCCATCCAATTCAACCCCTGACACCTTCCAACTGTCCATTCCCAGGACCCCTCCCCATCCAATAACCCCCTGGACCCCCCCAACTGTCCACTCCCAGGACCCCTCCCCATCCAATAACCCCCTGGACCCCTCCCCATCCACTCCCAGGACCCCCCCACCCAATCACCCCTAGACACCCCCCCCCCCCCCAACTGTCTACTCACCAGGACCCCTCTCCATCCAATCAACCCCTGACACCTTTCAACTGTCCACTCCCAGGACCCCTCCCCATCCAATAACCCCCGGGACCCCCCCAACTGTCCACTCCCAGGACCCCTCCCCATCCAATAACCCCCTGGACCCCTCCCCATCCACTCCCAGGACCCCCCCACCCAATCACCCCCTAGACACCCCCCCCCCCCCAACTGTCTACTCACCAGGACCCCTCTCCATCCAATCAACCCCTGACACCTTCCAACTGTCCATTCCCAGGACCCCTCCCCATCCAATAACCCCCTGGACCCCCCACAACTGCCACTCCCAGGACCCCCACCCAATCACTCCCTAGACACCCCCCCCCCCGTCTACTCATCAGGACCCCCCACCCAATCACTCCCTAGACACCCCCCCCCCCCCGTCTACTCATCAGGACCCCTCTCCATCCAATCAACCCCTGACACCTTCCAACTGTCCACACCCAGGACCCCTCCCCATATCCAATAACCCTTTGGACACCCCCCCAACTGTCTACTCCCAGGACCCCTCCCCATCAAATAAGCCCCTAGACCCCCCCCAACTGTCCACTCCCGGGACCCCTCCCCATCCAATAACCCCCTGGACCCCCCCAACTGTCCACTCCCAGGACCCCTCCCCATCCAATAACCCCCTGGACCCCCCCCCCTCCAACTGTCCACTCCCAGGACCCCCACCCAATCACCCCCTAGACACCCCCCCCCCCCCCCCCGTCTACTCACCAGGACCCCTCTCCATCCAATCAACCCCTGACACCTTCCAACTGTCCACTCCCAGGACCCCTCCCCATATCCAATAACCCCTGGGACCCCCCAACTGTCCACTCCCAGGATCCCCCTCCCCCCAATTTTCCACTCCCAAGACCCCCTCCCCATCCAATCTCCCCCTAAACCCCCCCCCCCCCCAACTGACTACTCACCAGCACCCCTCTCCATCCAATTATCCCCTGACACCTTCCAACTGTCCACTACCAGGACCCCCTACCCATCCAATCTCCCCCTAAACACCCCCCAACTGTCTACTCACCAGGACCCCTCTCCATCCAATTATCCCCTGACACCTTTCAACTGTCCACTCCCAGGACCCCTCCCCATATCCAATAACCTCCGAGACCCCCCGTCCATTCCCAGAACCCCACCATCCAATCACCTCTTGGACCCCCCCCCCCCAATTGTCCACTCCCAAGACCCCCCTCCCCATCCAATCACCCCCTGGACACCCCCCATCCAGACCCGTCTGATCACCCCCTGGACCCCGCCCCCAAGACATCCCCATCCAATCCCCCCCAGACACCCCCCCCCCCCACATCTGCCCCTCCCAGGACACCTCCCCATCCAATGACCCCCAGTCCCCAGAGAGCCCATCGGGGGGCGCTGTCAGTAAAGGGAGGAAAGGGTTAGAGCGGAGAAGTGACAGTTGGAGTTCTACCAGCCGAGTGACAGACAGGAAGTGAGAACATTCCGCCAAACCCGTAAACTTCCAGAGAGCCGAGTCCTCGGAGCAGGTAGACGGGCGCTCGTTGTATCTGCGTCCCATCAGCCACGCGGCATCTGTCTCAACCAATGAGGGGGGAGAATGAGGTGGGAGGGGATAAAAAGTTCTCCCTATCAGAATACACAACATTCACTTCTGGCTGGAGCTCCTCCCCCTCTGGGAATCAGCCACCGCCGGTCCTGGCTCTGCCCAGGTGACCCGAATGAGACTACCAGGGCGGGGATTGGAGTCGGACAATGGTGTGGGGGATGGAATATTAAATGGCAGCAGGTGGGCGGTTCTACCTGCCAGACTCCACCCATTAAAGTGGAACTCTAGGAAACCTGAGTAGGATGATGAATTTGTGATTCTGTCCGGCCGGTCTGGTGATTACCGATCACTGGACTGAGGTGACGACTCTCCATCCAATGAGGAGGCGGTGACACCGGAAGGAGGACTCGGCGACATGCAAGTCACAAGACCGTCTGCACAGAACTCCACAGTTCCATTTCAGTCCCTGGACCTCTTCCTGCAAACACTTCCCGGAGCCGACTTCCTGTTGTGTCTCTGGGACAGGAAGTGAAGGGAATCTTCCTCGGGGGGACACCGACGGGTTTCACCTCCTCTACTCCAGAGAGCTGAAACTAATCTCTGGCGATGAATAGGAGCGCTCCCCTCTGGACGGATCGCCGGTGACCCCGGATCACACTATTAAAGGGCCAGTACACTCCAATGACAACCTCAGGAGGAGGCATCTGGGCTATATACCCCCCCCCCCCCCCCCCCCCGTGAGGGAATACCCCATATTGTACCAAACATGTCACACTTGTGGAACGGCGACTGACAGGCGTCATCGCCAAAGGTTTACAGGTTACCAGCTTGGCGTTTCAGAGGAGTCCTGGGGATAGAATTATCGATCTCACTCACGGCGATACCTCACTTGTGTGGTGTGATCGCCGTTTACATATGTGGGTGTGGCCTAAGTATGTGTTCAACACTGAGCGCGAAGGGGGGCGGATCATTAATAAAATGTTTGGCTTTTTTACTTATTACATTTTTTTTTTATCACTTTTATTCCTATTAGGAGAAATGTAATTATCCCTTGTGAGAGAAATAAGGGGACAACAGGTCCTCTTTATGGAGACATCAGGGGCCAATAAAGCCCCCCAAATCTCACACCTCCACAGAGGCCCCCAAATCTCCCCCCTCCACAGAGACCCCAAATCTCCCCCCTCCACAGAGACCCCCAAATCTCCCCCCTCCACAGAGACCCCCAAATCTCACCCCTCCACAGAGACCCCCAAATCTCACCCCTCCACAGAGACCCCCAAATCTCACCCCTCCACAGAGACCCCCAAATCTCACCCCTCCCACAGAGACCCCCAAATCTCACCCCTCCCACAGAGACCCCCAAATCTCACCCCTCCACAGAGACCCCCAAATCTCACCCCTCTCCACAGAGACCCCCAAATCTCTCCCCTCCACAGAGACCCCCAAATCTCACCCCTCCACAGAGACCCCCCAAAATCTTTCTCCTCCACAGAGACCCAAATCTCACCCCTCCACAGAGACCCCCAAATCTCACCCTTCCCACAGAGACCCCCAAATCTCTCCCCTCCACAGAGACCCCCAAATCTCTCCCCTCCACAGAGACCCCCAAATCTCTCCCCTCCACAGAGACCCCCAAATCTTTCTCCTCCACAGAGACCCCAAATCTCCCCCTCCACAGAGACCCCCAAATCTCCCCCTCCACAGAGACCCCCAAATCTCCCCCCTCCACAGAGACCCCCAAATCTCTCCCCCTCCACAGAGACCCCCAAATCTCTCCTCTACAATGGAAAGCATTAGATAAAGAAAAACATGGATCTAACCAAAGGTTTACATTGGCCTGGAACAGGAAGTGATGTCATGAGGTCACTCCGGTCCTCCTAGACCATAGAGATGAGTGGAGGCCATCAGTGACTGCAAAGGGGCTGCAGGAGATGTAACAAAAGTGTGGCCCCCGCTGACTTCCTGCCCAGGAACCTGATAGGTGTCACTTCTAAATCTTTCCGTGTACTGGCCCTTTAATAAAACGCAGTGACACACCGCTCCCCACACGCAGGCAGAGGTGAAGGACGGGGGTCCCACCAAGGGGGGGAGGGGCCAATTGCACTTACACTGCATGCTGATGGGGGACACAATCTCCCTCATCGAGGTCGTCCAGGTCATCGGTCATTATAAAGTGGGCGGGCCAGGCCGGGCTCCGCCCACCAGACTGGGGTCGAGGTTCAGTGATGCCATCAGGAGGTGGATTCCGGGGTTGTTGACGATCTGGAAGCCGCAGAGAGTCTCGATCTGCTGCCAGCGATGGAGGCGTTCACGGAGCGCCGCGGTCACCTCGCTGAGCGCTTGCCTAGGAGGGGGGAGGAGGGGAGAAGGTGAGACGCCACGGAGTACAAAACCAAAAGGAAAACAAAATGATTCTTTTCTGTGCAGGACTAAAATAAAACTTAATTTCAGCAAAAGGTGGGATCATGCAAATGTCGCATTTCCATTTCCAGCCAGCAGATGGCACTCCTTTTATGAATGTTTACCAGGCAAATCCTAACTGCTTTGCTGAAAAGAAAAGTCCCTTTAAAGTGGAACTCCAGGAATATTTTGACATCAATGGGAGGGAAATTGAAAGTCTATGGCTGCCCAGACTGTTCCGTAAAAACAATCAACAAAAAGGTCAAGCAAAAACACAGAACAGAGGGGAGAAGCAGAACACTCTGAATAATAAAGTCATCCCATATGGAGAAGGAGCATTGAGGAAGACTCAAATCCCTTCAAAAACATCTCATCCCCGATTCCTTCCATCCCAGCCATACACCGAGACAGAAGAGTGGACATCCATCAGACCCAACCCAAGGGAAGTGACCTGAACATTGGGGACACGGGACAACCCAACACAGGAGGGGGGATTCTACAGGCCAGGACTCGCCTTGTATGGAAATGGGACCTTCTTTGGAGGACATTGAGGTCACATTTTGGGCAGAGAGAACAACTGGTCCCCATCAGACCATCTTCACCAGACTGGAACCACCATCCATGAATGGAGATGGGCGCCTTCAAACACGAAGTGCCTTCCATATATATAACGTTTTATCTTCTCCACTCCAATAATGTGACAGATGTGTGACTAGAAACATTATACATCCATCCTTGGTGTCATAACAGGGGGGCTCCACAAATCTCACCCCCCACCCCAAATGCCGTTCTTTGACAATCGACCTCTCCCCCGTCCATAGTCACTGAAGGGTCGGTGCTCCCTGTATGGATATAAAAAGACTAGGGGGATGTTCCTGACACTCCGGGGACTGGAGAAACTACGAAACGTTTACCCCATTCCACGTGACCAACTACCACCAGCTTTGGGTTCCATCTTACTTTGCCGTTAGGATTTTGTGGTCCACATCATCGAGGGAGGAGCTGTGAGCCACGTGAAACGTCCCGAACAAAGTGTTCCTCTTCTTCTTTATCTTCTCTGCCTACGAGACAAGACAGAAGCAATGAGAGACCGTCGCCCCCCGGAGGTCAGGGCTTTGTACTACAAGGGGGAAGATTATACAAGGGGGGGGGAGATTCTGACCCCCATAAAAGCTGCCCAAGGCGTTCTTCTCCCTTTTTAGGCGACGCCCAAATTAAACTCCAGTATAGAGCCGCCTCGCTGAACCTTTCACCCCTGAGGAACCATGGAAACGATTATTTCGGTCCGGGGAAACCCCTTGTAAAACCAGATCACTGGGAAGTCATAGGACCAAGGTAGTGATGTCAATATTCCCCCAGGTCACAGACCCCGGTGGTATCAGAGCTTGCCCAATGGAAGCATGGCAATGGGAAGAAGGGGCGGGCACAGTGAGTATAGGGGGGGCGGGGGGCCATAAAGCAGCAATAGCGGCCTCTGCTGACAGGCTCTTCCATTAGCAGCTTTTCACCAATTTTATTGGACAATTTCTCCCATTGGGTCTGCCCACCCCCTCCCAATCATAAGAGATTTGTCAGCAGGACTGGGGTGGGGGCATTTTATCCGGCTGTATAAACCCCCCCCCCCTTCCGGGTCTTACCCCTTCTTTGGCCAGCAACAGCTGCTTCTCGGCACTCTGCTTCTTGATGTTGTAGTATTGGATCTCCACCTCGTGCGTCAGCTGAAGCCACTTCTGGAGGGACTCCGGGGCCGACCAATTGCTGTGCGACTCCAACTCTTTCTCTGCATTGCGTAGAGCCATCCGCACCTGACAACGTCACACAGAGAGGTTAGAGAGAGGGGGCCGGGGACACTCACCTGATGCGACCCATCGATGTCTGGACACTTTGTATCATCATGGAGATTACTATTCCCTATGACTATGGGGGGTGCCATGGAGATTACTATTCCCTATGACTATGGGGGGTGCCATGGAGATTACTATTCCCTATGACTATGGGGGGTGCCATGGAGATTACTATTCCCTATGACTATGGGGGGTGCCATGGAGATTACTATTCCCTACGACTTTTGGGGTGCCATGGAGATTACTATTCCCTACGACTATGGAGGGTACCATGAAGATTATTCCATATGACTGTAGGGGGGGGGGGGGGGGGGGTGCCATGGAGATTATTCCGTATGACTGTGGGGGATGCCATGGAGATTAATATTCTGTATGACTATTGTGGGTGCCATGCCGGCCCCCCTTTAATTACACAGACAGTTGGGGGGGGGGGGGCTGGGAAACTCACCTGGATGTGACCCATCAACGACTGGACACTGTATCGTCATGGAGATTACTATTCCCTATGACGGGGGGGGGGGGGGGGGTTGGGGTGCTATGCTGGCCCCCTCTCATCACTAAGAGCAGTGGCATCACTAGGGGGTGGCTACTGGGGTTATAGCCCCAAATCTGTGGTCCATAGCTACAAGTGACCTAGGGAACCCTGATGTAATGAAGGGGGGGGGGGGGGCTCTGATGTAAGTGGGGATACACACATGTGTATGCCCGCCCAAGAATACGTCTCTCTTTACTTCGCCTGTATGGGCTCTAGCCCCAAATCTTTTGTAGACCTAGCAATGCCCCTGACTAAGGCAGAGGGAGGGACCCGGGGACACTCACCTGATGTGACCCATCGATGTCTGGACACTATATCATGGAGATTACCATTTCCTAATTTCCTATGACTATGGGGGGGGGGGGGGGCCCCATGCTGTGGGGAATTTGGCCTTGGGGGTTAAAGGGCACTATAACCAATGACCATGGGCAGCATGTGTGGGGGGGGGGTACGGCTGCAATGAGGTCTGACAAGGGGACGGCGCTGAAATAAGGGACCCCAATGGCTGGATTCCCAATGCCCCGGGTATACAGATAAATTTAGTTCCAGGTCATTCAGATGTAGGAGATGGAGTTCAGAGCCCTCACCTGCTCCAGCTCCTGCTCAGCATACTTCTGACGGCTCAGCTCATTCTCCGTCCCCTCCCGGAGCTCTCGCAGCCTCTGCGCCTCATGCTTGGCCAATTGGATCTCACTCTGCAGCTTCTTCTCCAGATGGACCCTTCTCCACCTCCACCGTCCGGTGCTCCTCCTGGGCCTTCTGCAGTCTGAAAACACACAGATAATGACTTACTACTCTGGCCTTCCATCCCTGGGGTCCCCCCCGGTTCAAATCCCAACCAGTATCTGCATGTGCTGCTCCCTGTGCTTGTGGGGGGGGTTTCCTCCAGGTACTTCTGGGTTTGGAAGAAAACCTCGCACAAGGACCACATGTGAGAACAAACAAGGAACCCAACTTACTAATAAGGGAAGCAGAGGGTACATTCCTGAGACACCGATGGAGGGAATGGAATGGAGGACATAGGAAGGAACCAAAGGAAGGAGGAGGACACTGCCTGAGAGAAGAAAAAACACCTTCTTAGAAAGGTAAAAGAGGGAGAGCTCCGAGACCTTGAAGACCACCTTATGGGACAATTTCAGCGAAGGGATCTTCCGAATATGAATAGAAGTTTCTAGAAAACTGAAGGATCAGATTAGGATTAAACGGCTTGAATAGCCTGGACTGTAGGAGTGACACGAGTCCTCCCAGAAATCCATCTGGAGCGATATCGATTGTGGACAACATATGGCAAGTAGGTAAAAATCCCCATAATAAAGCTTTGACCAAACCTTGGGGCTGGAAACCGAGGCAGTGATCAGGAAGGAAAGAGTGTGGAAGCCTGGAGATACGGCTTCCAGGAACCTTCTAGAAATGGTCACAGAAGATGGAGAAGAAAAACGCTCAATGGAACCATATGTGGAGGACAAACAACGAATCCTACTTCCTAATAGAAGAAGACGCAGAGGGTACAATCCTGGGACACCGAACCATGCCCTGGGCATGGAGGACGGAGAAAGGAGGCTTATGGAAGGAGGACACTGAGGGTGGAAGGAGGGAGTCAGATGGAAGGAGGACACTGAGGGTGGAAGGAGGGAGCCAGATGGAAGGAGGACACTGAGGGTGGAAGGAGGGAGCCAGATGGAAGGAGGACACTGAGGGTAGAAGGAGGGAGCCAGATGGAAGGAGGACACTGAGGGTGGAAGGAGGGAGCCAGATGGAAGGAGGACACTGAGGGTGGAAGGAGGGAGCCAGATGGAAGGTGGACACTGAGGGTAGAAGGAGGGAGCCAGATGGAAGGTGGACACTGAGGGTGGAAGGAGGGTGCCAGATGGAAGGAGGACACTGAGGGTGGAAGGAGGGTGCCAGATGGAAGGTGGACACTGAGGGTGGAAGGAGGGAGCCAGATGGAAGGAGGACACTGAGGGTGGAAGGAGGGAGCCAGATGGAAGGAGGACACTGAGGGTGGAAGGAGGGAGCCAGATGGAAGGAGGACACTGAGGGTGGAAGGAGGGAGTCAGATGGAAGGAGGACACTGAGGGTGGAAGGAGGGAGCCAGATGGAAGGAGGACACTGAGGGTGGAAGGAGGGTGCCAGATGGAAGGAGGACACTGAGGGTGGAAGGAGGGAGTCAGATGGAAGGAGGACACTGAGGGTGGAAGGAGGGAGCCAGATGGAAGGAGGACACTGAGGGTAGAAGGAGGGAGCCAGATGGAAGGAGGACACTGAGGGTGGAAGGAGGGTGCCAGATGGAAGGTGGACACTGAGGGTGGAAGGAGGGAGCCAGATGGAAGGAGGACACTGAGGGTGGAAGGAGGGAGCCAGATGGAAGGAGGACACTGAGGGTGGAAGGAGGGAGCCAGATGGAAGGAGGACACTGAGGGTGGAAGGAGGGAGCCAGATGGAAGGAGGACACTGAGGGTAGAAGGAGGGAGCCAGATGGAAGGAGGACACTGAGGGTAGAAGGAGGGAGCCAGATGGAAGGAGGACACTGAGGGTGGAAGGAGGGAGCCAGATGGAAGGAGGACACTGAGGGTGGAAGGAGGGAGCCAGATGGAAGGAGGACACTGAGGGTAGAAGGAGGGAGCCAGATGGAAGGAGGACACTGAGGGTAGAAGGAGGGAGCCAGATGGAAGGAGGACACTGAGGGTAGAAGGAGGGAGCCAGATGGAAGGAGGACACTGAGGGTGGAAGGAGGGAGCCAGATGGAAGGAGGACACTGAGGGTGGAAGGAGGGAGCCAGATGGAAGGAGGACACTGAGGGTAGAAGGAGGGAGCCAGATGGAAGGAGGACACTGAGGGTGGAAGGAGGGAGCCAGATGGAAGGAGGACACTGAGGGTAGAAGGAGGGAGCCAGATGGAAGGAGGACACTGAGGGTGGAAGGAGGGAGCCAGATGGAAGGAGGACACTGAGGGTGGAAGGAGGGAGCCAGATGGAAGGTGGACACTGAGGGTAGAAGGAGGGAGCCAGATGGAAGGTGGACACTGAGGGTGGAAGGAGGGTGCCAGATGGAAGGAGGACACTGAGGGTGGAAGGAGGGTGCCAGATGGAAGGTGGACACTGAGGGTGGAAGGAGGGAGCCAGATGGAAGGAGGACACTGAGGGTGGAAGGAGGGAGCCAGATGGAAGGAGGACACTGAGGGTGGAAGGAGGGAGCCAGATGGAAGGAGGACACTGAGGGTGGAAGGAGGAGTCAGATGGAAGGAGGACACTGAGGGTGGAAGGAGGGAGCCAGATGGAAGGAGGGACACTGAGGGTGGAAGGAGGGTGCCAGATGGAAGGAGGACACTGAGGGTGGAAGGAGGGAGTCAGATGGAAGGAGGACACTGAGGGTGGAAGGAGGGAGCCAGATGGAAGGAGGACACTGAGGGTAGAAGGAGGGAGCCAGATGGAAGGAGGACACTGAGGGTGGAAGGAGGGTGCCAGATGGAAGGTGGACACTGAGGGTGGAAGGAGGGAGCCAGATGGAAGGAGGACACTGAGGGTGGAAGGAGGGAGCCAGATGGAAGGAGGACACTGAGGGTGGAAGGAGGGAGCCAGATGGAAGGAGGACACTGAGGGTGGAAGGAGGGAGTCAGATGGAAGGAGGACACTGAGGGTGGAAGGAGGGAGCCAGATGGAAGGAGGGAGCCAGATGGAAGGAGGACACTGAGGGTGGAAGGAGGGTGCCAGATGGAAGGTGGACACTGAGGGTGGAAGGAGGGAGCCAGATGGAAGGAGGACACTGAGGGTGGAAGGAGGGAGCCAGATGGAAGGAGGACACTGAGGGTGGAAGGAGGGAGCCAGATGGAAGGAGGACACTGAGGGTGGAAGGAGGGAGTCAGATGGAAGGAGGACACTGAGGGTGGAAGGAGGGAGCCAGATGGAAGGAGGGAGCCAGATGGAAGGAGGGCACTGAGGGTGGAAGGAGGGTGCCAGATGGAAGGTGGACACTGAGGGTGGAAGGAGGGAGCCAGATGGAAGGAGGACACTGAGGGTGGAAGGAGGGAGCCAGATGGAAGGAGGACACTGAGGGTGGAAGGAGGGAGCCAGATGGAAGGAGGACACTGAGGGTGGAAGGAGGGAGTCAGATGGAAGGAGGACACTGAGGGTGGAAGGAGGGAGCCAGATGGAAGGAGGACACTGAGGGTGGAAGGAGGGTGCCAGATGGAAGGAGGACACTGAGGGTGGAAGGAGGGTGCCAGATGGAAGGTGGACACTGAGGGTGGAAGGAGGGAGCCAGATGGAAGGAGGACACTGAGGGTGGAAGGAGGAAGCCAGATGGAAGGAGGACACTGAGGGTGGAAGGAGGGAGTCAGATGGAAGGAGGACACTGAGGGTGGAAGGAGGGAGCCAGATGGAAGGAGGACACTGAGGGTAGAAGGAGGGAGTCAGATGGAAGGAGGACACTGAGGGTGGAAGGAGGGAGTCAGATGGAAGGAGGGAGCCAGATGGAAGGAGGGAGCCAGATGGAAGGAGGGAGCCAGATGGAAGGAGGACACTGAGGGTGGAAGGAGGGAGCCAGATGGAAGGAGGGACACCGAGGTGAACAGATGGAGCCCAAACAGAAAACCATCTTTTTTATAAAGGAAATGGAAAGACGCGAGCTCTGAGATCTTCAAGACCACCTTACGGGACAAGTTCAGCAAAAGGACCTTCCTAATTGGAATGGAAGATTCTGGAAAACTGAAGGATCAGATAAGGATCCTACGGCTTGAATGGGCTGGACTCCCAGAATTCCACCCTGGAGCTGCATCAATTATAGACACCTGGACAACAGGTAGGAAGGCGATGATCCAGTCTCAGCCGCAGAAAAGCATGAAGGATTGGAGGATACCACCCAAGGTTGGCCTTCCAAAATCCCATGACAAACTTTACAGGTAGACCGAAGAGCCTTATGCATGGCGGGAACAACACACTCCAAGACTCCTATAGCTCCACCACTTCGGCTTCCAATACCGTGCCATTAATGCCAGGGACTGAGAATTAGTGCAATGGGAGACCTTCAACAACAGATTTGAATGGTTGAGCAGGTGGCACCGTCTCCCAGGAGAGGAACCAGATCCATGCAGCAGGGCTTCCTGGGCCAAGCTGGGGGTTGAATGGAATAACTTCCCGATCAGTAGGGATAGCAGAGATGAGAACTTCCCTACAACATATGGGGAATCATGCTCTCGGCCCAGTGGCTCTCAGTGGAAGGGAGGCAGGTTGGTGTGAAGTGGAGCAGAGATCCAAGAAGCAGAGATGGCGGCCTTGTGTCTGCTAAGAGCCCTACACTTCCTGTATGATGCTTCCCACAGGGGAAGGACCAGGAGGATCCCTGCCTTAAAGTGAGGGTAAAAAATGCCTAGAAACAAAATGTCGGTGGGAGGTGCAGGAAAGAGACGCACCGGCAGTGTATTGGTAAAATTCCAGACCTAAACTGCCGAAAAGAGGTCTCCCTGCCACCCCCCACCCCCCCACTTTCTTAAGGATCAGCACAGGAGCAGTAAACAGATACGATGATTCTGTGGGGATTCGGGGGGCCCTATGGGATCAGGGTCCATTGGCTCTAGAAGGACGGGGTCACTTATGTGACTACAAAGATTCCAGATTGTCACCCCTGCAGGGCCCATGTAGAGCAAGCACCAGGTATGGTCCAGTGCAGAGTCCTGAAAATGTAACCCCCTCATTCCCAGGGCTCCATATCCGACTGGAGGGAAAACTGGGATCAAAAGACATCCGGAAACTTCCAGAACGATCTTCATGGAAAATCCTCCACAGCTTGGAACCCGAAGTCCGAAAAACCTCCCGGCATCTACTAAACGCAGAAATCCCAGTTATAGGTGGAGGGAGCGAGCTCTAGAATCGTTCTCTGGATTCCGGACCAATATATAAACCACTGTGTAGAAAATATACCCCCCCCTCCCCTCCCAGGCAGATACACTCATTATTGACAGGCAGCACCGTGCAAAGACCTCCACTAGGGGTCAGTGTGATGACATTGGAGAACGGAGGGGTCATTCGTCACTGTACACCATTCCCATGACGTTCCCAACATAACCCGGGGGGGGGGGGGGGGGGGGGTGAGGAGAGGAGACTTACGTTATATCACAGACAGGAGGGGGGGGGGGGGGTGAGGAGAGGAGACGTACTATATATCACAGACAGAAGGGGGGGGGGGAGGAGGTGAGGAGACGTACGTTATATCACAGACAGGACTGGTGGGGGCGGGGGGGGATTGGTGAGGAGAGGAGACGTACGTTATATCACAGACAGGACTGGTGGGGGCGGGGGGGATTGGTGAGGAGAGGAGACGTATGTTATATCACAGACAGGAGGCAGGAGGGGGGGGGGGTGAGGAGGAGGAGACATACATGTTATATGACAGACAGACAGGACGGGGGGGGGGGGGGGGGGAGGAGACATTGGTCATATACAACATGTACATTGTAGGACTACGACATAGTGGCAGGGAGGAGCTGGACCAGCATTGACAGTAGTCTATAGACAGAAGACGTGGTAGAGAAGGAGGGGGCTACGACGCGGTAGAGAAGAGGAGGCTACGACGCGGTAGAGAAGGAGGGGGCTACGACGCGGTAGAGAAGGAGGGGGGCTACGACGCGGTAGAGAAGGAGGGGGGCTACGACGCGGTAGAGAAGGAGGGGGGCTACGACGCGGTAGAGAAGGAGGGGGCTACGACGCGGTAGAGAAGGAGGGGGCTACGACGCGGTAGAGAAGGAGGGGGCTACGACGTGGTAGAGAAGAGGGGGCTACGACGTGGTAGAGAAGAGGGGAGGCTACGACGTGGTAGAGAAGAGGGGGCTACGACGTGGTAGAGAAGAGGGGGCTACGACGTGGTAGAGAAGAGGGGGCTACGACGTGGTAGAGAAGAGGGGGCTACGACGTGGTAGAGAAGGAGGGGGCTACGACGTGGTAGAGAAGGAGGGGCTACGACGTGGTAGAGAAGGAGGGGGCTACGACGTGGTAGAGAAGAGGGGGCTACGACGTGGTAGAGAAGAGGGGAGGCTACGACGTGGTAGAGAAGAGGGGGCTACGACGTGGTAGAGAAGAGGGGAGGCTACGACGTGGTAGAGAAGAGGGGAGGCTACGACGTGGTAGAGAAGAGGGGAGGCTACGACGTGGTAGAGAAGAGGGGAGGCTACGACGTGGTAGAGAAGAGGGGAGGCTACGACGTGGTAGAGAAGAGGGGAGGCTACGACGTGGTAGAGAAGAGGGGAGGCTACGACGTGGTAGAGAAGAGGGGAGGCTACGACGTGGTAGAGAAGAGGGGAGGCTACGACGTGGTAGAGAAGAGGGGAGGCTACGACGTGGTAGAGAAGAGGGGAGGCTACGACGTGGTAGAGAAGAGGGGAGGCTACGACGTGGTAGAGAAGAGGGGAGGCTACGACGTGGTAGAGAAGAGGGGAGGCTACGACGTGGTAGAGAAGAGGGGAGGCTACGACGTGGTAGAGAAGAGGGGAGGCTACGACGTGGTAGAGAAGAGGGGAGGCTACGACGTGGTAGAGAAGAGGGGAGGCTACGACGTGGTAGAGAAGAGGGGAGGCTACGACGTGGTAGAGAAGAGGGGAGGCTACGACGTGGTAGAGAAGAGGGGAGGCTACGACGTGGTAGAGAAGAGGGGAGGCTACGACGTGGTAGAGAAGAGGGGAGGCTACGACGTGGTAGAGAAGAGGGGAGGCTACGACGTGGTAGAGAAGAGGGGAGGCTACGACGTGGTAGAGAAGAGGGGAGGCTACGACGTGGTAGAGAAGAGGGGGCTACGACGTGGTAGAGAAGAGGGGGCTACGACGTGGTAGAGAAGAGGGGGCTACGACGTGGTAGAGAAGAGGGGGGCTACGACGTGGTAGAGAAGAGGGGAGGCTACGACGTGGTAGAGAAGAGGGGGCTACGACGTGGTAGAGAAGAGGGGGCTACGACGTGGTAGAGAAGAGGGGGCTACGACGTGGTAGAGAAGAGGGGGCTACGACGTGGTAGAGAAGAGGGGGCTACGACGTGGTAGAGAAGAGGGGGCTACGACGTGGTAGAGAAGAGGGGACCTATGACGTGGTAGAGAAGAGGGGGCTACGACGTGGTAGAGAAGAGGGGGCTACGACGTGGTAGAGAAGAGGGGGACTATGACGTGGTAGAGAAGAGGGGGCTACGACGTGGTAGAGAAGAGGGGACTATGACGTGGTAGAGAAGAGGGGGCTACGACGTGGTAGAGAAGAGGGGGCTAGGTCAAGGAGGAAAAACGCTGGAATAAGATCCACAATCCACGATTTTGCCTATACTGGGATTCCTGAAGTTGATGACGGGGGTCTCTTTGCATTTTTGCAGTTGGAGGCAATCTATACAGTTCCAATCTCGGACAGTTTGGTGATGGGGTGGGGGATGGGTCAGATCCTCAAGGAGTAGAGAGGATCCAACGTACTTCCTCTCAGAGGTCAATCATCGGGGGATGTGCGGGTATTTATATCGGGATATATTTAGTGCCGAGGTCGCGGGACGGTATAAATAGACGAGCCGAGCGGGAGGAAGGAGGACGAAGGTTGGCAGAGCAGTGCTTGGCCGGTGAAGACCATTCTGTGGCCCAGTGAAATGAATGGACTGCAATACACATCCATGGAGGACAACCTGGTGCCGATCTCGGGACACCAATCCACCTACCGATGTGAAGATCGGTGTATCTCACGCCTGCCTGGAGTTCATTGGTAACATCGTATAAAATGTGCAGATGACATAACACCATTAAATAGATGACATCACACGCTTCCACCAATCACTGTGGATACAATCTTATTCCCATATATGGACATGCCAATTCCTAATATAACGAAGACGGTGAGAGGAAACCTCTTACCACCGGCACTTCTCAGTGCCGAATTCCTCAAAACGCGCCGATCCTAGGGAGCGACTCTCCATTGATTTTTATCATTCGGTAATCTGAGGTCTGACCAAAGGCAACACCAATCGCCCAACGCACTCCACCCAGCCCATTGGACGGCGGCTCACCTCTCCTGAAGGTCGTGCAGGCTTTGCTCGGCGTGGTGCAGACCCTCCAGGTCCTTCATCATCTTCTTCATGTGCTCCTTGGAGTAGCGATTCTGGATGTAGGCGAACCAGCAGCCTCCCACCCCGATAACGATGGACACCACCAGCATGAAGTCCTTCAGGTGATTGTGACGGGTCACTGCGAAAAAGGAAGCCGAGAGGTTAGTTGTGAGGTCAGAGAGAAGGAACAAGAGCGGTATAAAGACTGGAGGAGTGACAACTGGCTGATATCGGTCAGCGATCAATTCGAGAAGCGGGGTAAAGGAGTTCTTCACCGCTTCCCTTGTCCTCCACCACCCCCCTCACCCTCCATAGTCCCCTGGTCCTCCACCACCCCCTCCCCTTGTCCTCCACCACCCCCTCACCCTCCATAGTCCCCTGGTCCTCCATTATTCCCTCCCCACATTCTTCTTCACCCCCCTCACCCTCCATAGTCCCCTGGTCCCTCCATTATTCCCTCCCCACATTCTTCTTCACCCCCCTCACCCTCCATAGTCCCCTGGTCCTCCATTATTCCCTCCCCACATTCTTATTCACCCCCCTCACCCTCCATAGTCCCCTGGTCCTCCATTATTCCCTCCCCACATTCTTATTCACCCCCCTCACCCTCCATAGTCCCCTGGTCCTCCATTATTCCCTCCCCACATTCTTATTCACCCCCTCACCCTCCATAGTCCCCTGGTCCTCCATTATTCCCTCCCCACATTCTTCTTCGCCCCCCCCCTCACCCTCCAACCAGATCGTTATCTCCGCTCTGGCATATTTCACCTCACAACAGCAAAACGACTTACAGGATCTCCATCTTATGGTGGAACCTTCATCTATGGTTCCCCCCGTGGTGCAGTTTCTTCACCCCAGTGCCAAATACAAAGCCTTCAACTTCTGGACAGATTCCAACATAGGGGGTCCTAAACCTTCATTCATACAGAGGTAGAGATAGGCAGCGCGGAACATATTCCAGAGGGTAGTATTGGGGGGCATTAGTGGTAGGTTGACTAAAACACATAAACCCAAAAAGGAAAGTATAGTAACAAGTCCTAGTTGCAGTCTCGGAACACCCAATAAGAGGATAGTATGCGACCAATCTAAACTACGTGGCATGGCCACCAATGCCAGGAGCCTGGCGGACAAGATGGGGGAACTAGAGATCCTGTTGTACGAGGAGGATTTGGATTTTGTGGGAATTTCAGAGACCTGGTTCAACAGATCTCTCATGATTGGCTGGCAACCACTCAAGGGTATTCCCTTTATCGCAGGGATAGAGAGGGTTAAAAAGGGGGGAGGGGTATGTCTATATATCATGAATAATGTACAAGTGAATGTGAGAGATGACATCACTAAGGGATCTAGGAAGGAGGTGGAATCCTTATGGGTAGAACTCCAAAAGGGATGAAGCTAAGAGGAAAATAATACTGGGAGTATACTATAGGGTCCCTGACCTGAGGGAGGAGGGGGGAGGGGGATCTCCTATCACAATTTGGATTAGCGGCAAGGATGGGAAGTGTTATCATAATGGGGGATTTTAATTATACAGACATAGACTGGGCGGAGGGAACCGCGCATTCATCTAAGGCTCGCCAGTTCCTAAATGAACTTGCAGGACAATTTCATGGGTCAGATGGCAGACGCACCAACTAGAATAAAGCGTTACTGGATCTACTGATTACCAACAATACAGACCTGATCACGGATGTGGAAATACGGGGCAATTTAGGGAACAGCGATCACAGGTCAATTGTCTTCAGTATAAATCACACAATAGAAAACATAAGGGGAATACAAAGACACTGAATTTAAAAAAAGAGCCAACTTCCCTAAACTACGAACCTCACTAGAAGGCCTGAATTGGGATAAAATCTTAGGAACAAAGAACGCGGAGGAGAGATGGGTTTGCTTTAAGAGCATATTAAATAAGGGCATTAGTGAATAGCTGTGAGTAAGCGCTGTTTGTAGCGCGAAACGCGTCAGCAACCTTGTTCAAAAATCTTTTCTGTTCCC
Source organism: Lithobates pipiens (assembly GCF_037356315.1). Lineage (NCBI taxonomy): Eukaryota > Metazoa > Chordata > Amphibia > Anura > Ranidae > Lithobates > Lithobates pipiens. The sequence continues at coordinate 893,682 of NW_027507885.1, read as the reverse complement.
CTTTGCTGTGATGTATTGTTCAATGGAGTTTTGCACCTGCATTTGAAGTAATAAAGGCACCTAATTTTTACTCAACCCGGAGTGCGGCTATCCAGAGTTTTGTTCTGCTTCTACATACTATGTAACACAGACAGTCCTAGGACTTCTCTATTGGTGTGGAGAGATGCCAAGTTTATAGAATCACAATGAAGAGGAATGTGACAGCGGCCTCTCAGCCAGCATTCCTCCAATTTCCCGGATATACTGGGAACGTTCGATGTGGTCATCGTGTAGTGGGGGGGGGGGTTCTCTGTGACTGGAAGGGTTATGAAAGGTGGGGAAGGCTGGTCTCCAGTATGGTGAGATTCCACCAGCAGGAGTTTTGGGTCTTGTGTTGCCATCGCCGTATCCACCAAGTCCTGGCTCTTCTCCGCACTCCCGGCACGTGAACTCCTGGCTCTTCTCCGCACTCCCGGCACGTGAACTCCTGGCTCTTCTCCGCACTCCCGGCACGTGAACTCCTGGCTCTTCTCCGCACTCCCGGCACGTGAACTCCTGGCTCTTCTCCGCACTCCCGGCACGTGAACTCCTGGCTCTTCTCCGCACTCCCGGCACGTGAACTCCTGGCTCTTCTCCGCACTCCCGGCACGTGAACTCCTGGCTCTTCTCCGCACTCCCGGCACGTGAAGTCCTGGCTCTTCTCCGCACTCCCGGCACGTGAAGTCCTGTATATCGCACCGCGGAGGTCCGCATTCCTGAACAACTATTCTGACTTCTTACAAACTCCAGAAAGCGATTCACAAAGCCGAATTAATCATCAGAAAACCTCCGTCTGCCGCCTTCGCCGGTCACGCCGCGCTCATGTCATCCATCACGGGGAACGCAGATCATTATCTACAATTACAGACGCAGCCGCTGGGACTGCGAACTCCTCCGCCTGGCTTCATCTTTGCAGAGACCGCATTGTATACAGAGCATCCGGAAAGTACTCACAGCGCTTCACTTCTTCCACATTTTGTCATGTTACAGCCTTACTCCAAAATGCATTCAATTCATTCACTTTCCTCAAAACTCTACAAACATCCCATAATGACAACGTGAGAGAAGTTTGAAATCTTTGCAAATTTATTAAAAATAAAAGGGCAGTCGGGTCCTGTCAACAGGGGTGCAGCAGTGGAGACCCAGGGACACAGTGGAGACAGCAGGGACCCAGGGGGACCCAGCGGGAGACAGCAGGGACCCAGGGGAGACAGCAGGAGACCCAGGGGGGACCCAGCGGGAGACACAGGGGGGACCCAGGGGGAGACAGCGGGGGACACAGGGGGGACCCAGCGGGGGACACAGGGGGGACCCAGCGGGAGACAGCGGGGGGGACCCAGCGGGGGACACAGGGGGAGACAGCGGGGGACACAGGGGGAGACAGCGGGGGACACAGGGGGAGACAGCGGGGGACACAGGGGGAGACAGCGGGGGACACAGGGAGGGACAGCAGGGGGACCCAGCAGGGACAGCAGGGGGACCCAGCAGGGACAGCAGGGGGAGACAGCAGGGGGAGACAGCAGGGACACAGGGGGGACCCAGCGGGGGGACCCAGCGGAGACAGCGGGGGGACCCAGCGGAGACAGAGCCCACATGTTGTACTCCATATACACGACCTCCGCTGTTGTGCTTAGGAATACACAGGGACCTCCAGCAGGGAAAGGGGTCTATACTTTCATCAATGGGACTGATGTGGTGAGAAGGTCGGAGTCCAGGAAGACCTGACATTTCAGTTTTGGGTGGATGGATAAAGGTGCAGCAATGACATCTGCAAGTGCAAACTGGTCTATCAGAGGGGTCCTCTTCAGGGTTAGAGGTTAGTCAAGGAGGAGGAGGTGTTGTAGAAGGTGAAAACGTTGAGGGTGGGGGTTGGATCCATTCAAGGAGTCCGGTTAAGTTTCTAACTGGAACGGGGGGGGGGGGGGGGGGGGGTTGAGGGTCGGGATCGAGGTCTCCAGATTGGGCTAAGGGTCGGGACAGAGTTAAATGCTGAAGACCAGGGGGGGTTAAGGATCTACTCAGAACCTTGACTGGTTTGTATGAATCTCCGTGTCCCCACCAGCGATTTCCCCTCAACTCCTGTCCCAGTGACACCACTTGTCCCGGTGTGGGGGTTCCAACACTTCTTCACTCCACAAAAAAGGGGGAAAGGAAAAAAGTTTTGTCTGGAGGTGCCCTTTAGGTTGACATTCTCCATGGAGCAGGGGTCTACCAGTGGAGGCGCTCTCTGTGCGGACGGAGTAACGCAGCCGTGCCCGGGTCATTCCGGTCGGCGGCCCCTTTAATCGGCTCAGCGAGGATTCGGCGGTGGATTCCACCCGTTGACATTCTCCTGAGCCTGGCAGTACGGTCCTCCGGCCTCACATCCGTCACACGCCCCCGGCCCCCCCCCCCCAATCCCGGAGGACTCCGCTTCCTCCTATTATGAAGAAATATTTTGGCCGCCGTTGGCCGAGCGGGTCGGGTTTCACGCCGTGCGAATTTATAAATGAAAAGACCTAAAAATAATCTGTGTTTATGGAAGGCGCGGTGTGTACTGAGGGGCCGCCGGTTACCAGGGAGAGAGGAATGCAGAACTCACAGCAGAAGCCTTCCAGAAAAAAAACGTCCTCCAGGGGGGGACAAGACGGACGCAGCGCGGGCCAAGGAACCCGGCCAATCACAGGCAGGAATTCCACACAGATACATATTCTGGGGCCCCAGAGAATTCCATGGACGGGACGCTATCCAGATTAAGATTTTATCTCCGTTGCAGTCCAGTGCTGCGAGATTCCGCAGGAGGATCCAGGAGAAGACCAGGAGGGACAAACAAGTCTACAACCAGCAAAACCCAAGAGCCTTCACAATACATACATTTTAAAACGCCAGCGTCCTTATCGACCAGTAAATATCATGGTTGTTAAGGAGCCGGCGGCCACTGCGTGCTTGACAACCATAACTCATCTGCTGTCTGCAGGGTTCCCCAAGCGTGACCCCGCCCACTTAAGAAGTCATCGGTCAGGACATACTGGGTCAATACGGCAAAGCATCAGGTGTCCTCGACTAGAGACCCCCTTTACATCAGGGGTCCCCAACAGAGTCCCCCTTTACATCAGGGGTCCCCAACAGAGTCCCCCTTTACATCAGGGGTCCCCAACAGAGTCCCCCTTTACATCAGGGGTCCCCAACAGAGTCCCAGAGTTGTTGCGTGCACCCCCCCCCCCCCGTACTGGGAAATCAGTACCCACAGCATGTCCTTCCTCTTTCCACGCAGGCGACAGGTCAGAGGGAGGGAAGGACACATTCCGCCCTCAATCCTCTGCAGTACAGAGCCAAGACTGAGCACAGTTCTCAGTCTCAGCGCTGAATCTTTTCTGCCCCCTGCAGGCTGGAGAGAAAAGAAAGCCGAATTCTCCTTCAAGCAACAGCTATCGGCAGCCACGCCTTCCGACACTGCAGTCTGTCAGTAAGGAGGGGGACGAGTGGCCAACTCAGCAGCAACACAGCGCCTGGGGAAAAGTGCCCAACCCCCACCCACCCCACAGTCCCAGCTCTAAACCTGAATGTTTCTGATCTCCTGTGTCCCTCAAAAGGACGATGGAGAAGGAAATGGTGGGGTGACCCTATATGGCGATATCAGGGGTGCCCAGGTATTGGTGGGGGGTTCTGGGGGTACTCACACAGCGGTGGTCCGAAGAGCACAGTGTCCAAGGCTTTGAGCTGCAGCTTCTGCCGGTGACTCCGGTCCGTCATCTTCAGGAGGGTTCCTGTCATGGTGGCGTTGGTGATGGCCAACCTGCGGGAAAGAGAATGGAGTCAGAGGAAGCCATAGACCCCCCCGACCCACAACAAATAAATCACATTACATAAGAGCAGCCAATCAGAAATCTCAGCTCACAGACTTGACACACGGCATTCTGGGTAATTCTCCTGGTTGGTGACGCATGTTTCCCAGCCGGATCATTACCCCGAATTAGGCGTTATCACTCTGTACAAACAATCAGCCTCATTATCGCTCGTCAATCTGCGCTAATTACATTCGGTGATCCGCGCCGTCTGGGCTCCGAGCCACCAGGATAGGAAAGGATACCGCCGTCACCATGGTGATGACACCATGGCTGAACTATGCAACTGAACCCACTGCCCCAACCTAAAGAGAAACCATTATGGCCTCAAGTCCTATCCCCGGTCCTCGCCTGCTGGTGTCCTGCAAATCAATGTACTTCCTGTATCAGTCCATTCACCTCCATGCACAAACCAGGCAACCAATCACACGGGAAAGGACGGTATTTGTATGAAAGGGCGGGAGCGGCCATGAGAACTGCCGCAGGTTCTGTGCAACACGTCCCGATTCCTACACACACAATAAAGGTTTGCATCCGTGAGCCCGTTCCGTACTTTCATTTCTTGTCATGTGACAAGGATGAGGGGGGAGGGGGGGAGTCCTAGTACAGCGACACCCTCACAATTCAGTGCGGGGGTTTTCATCTATAACCGAACCGTCAGGCATCTCCGGCTCTGGTTCACACTCCATAACTCCTGCTGTAATGAAGTCACCTTCATAAGGAGCGGCAACATTAAAGCAGGAGGTCCGCCCCCCCCCCCACCACAAAAAAACAAGTTCTGGTGACCTGGGACGCCCCCCCCCTCCCCTAAGGTATTCCTCTGATTTGCAGAGATTTCTTCCCACTTCCTGTGTGGCTACGGGACAGGAAGTGAAGGGAAATCTCTGCAATGGGAAACAGTTGGCAGGAAAAAAATAAAAATAAAAAAAGGTGTAGGTAGTTTTGCCTGTAGTTCAACTTTAATGTAACACAAGGATAAGTTAGACACCAAACACGTCTCTATTACTAGGGGCAGATGGCGGATGGGTGGGGACACCTCCTAAATCAGATCTCTATCATATTTGGTGTCTAACTAATCGTAATTTCATGCTGCTAAATGGTTTGTTGGTTGTTGGATTGTAAAACCTTGTCAGATGGGAATATAGATGTATATGGGGCAGGGGGGCAATTAAAGCAGAGTTCCACCCAAAAATGGAACTTCCACTTTTTGGAATCCCCCCCCCCCCCCGGTGTCACATTTGGCACCTTTCAAGGGGGAGGTACCTGTCCAATACAGGTATTTTGCTCCCACATCCGGGCATAGATACCCACTCCACCCGTGGGTATCTAAGCCACTTCCTGTCCCATCCCCCCCCCCCACCCTGCTGTCTTCTGGGAGACACACGGGTCCTAGGAGACAGCAGGGACCAGTGGGAACGCGCATGCGCAGTAGGGAACCAGGAAGTGAAGACGCAAGTCTTCACTTCCTGATTCCCTTACAGAAGATGGCGGTGGCGGCAGCAGCAACTGAGAGCCGAGGGACAGATCGGCTTTGGGTGCGGACATCGCCGGCACCCTGGACAGGTAAGTGTCCATATTTTAAAAGTCAGCAGCTGCAGTATTTATAAAAAAAAAAGTTGCGTCTGCTGAGCATAATAAAACACGCTACAACACACCTACCCTGGACCCTTTGATTGGTGGTATTTAGATCTGTGACGTCCTCTCCGTGGGCAATAAAATACCGCTGCATTTGGGAACTCATTTGACAGACTGGACTCAAGCCGGGTATTCCCGTCCCGAAATCCACCTGGTTCTTTTCAATCTGTGTGTTGCCCCTCTGTATTTAGAAAAGCATTGGATCGTGGCTTGTGTGGACGCAGGGATCCGTCTTTCTTTGTTCATCTGCTCTAGCCAGGAATGAAGGAACTCCCACCATGGAGTCATCTCCTTTACATTCCTGTCTGGATGTGGCAGCAAACAATACCGACATTTCCTTTAAATACCAAGTTGTGCGAACGGTGCCGGTTTCCGGAAAACGATTCAAGCATCGCTTGTGTGGATGCAGGGATTGGTCAATTTATTTTTTTTCCTCCCTTCAACCTGATCTAACCAGCAATGAAGGAACTCCCACCATAGAGTAACCGGTTACATTCCTGTCCGGACGTGGCAGCAAACAAAAATTTCTTCTAAACGCTCAGATGCGTGAACGGTGCCGGTTTCCGTTACCGTTTTCAGTGAAGAACACCGGCCCCGGGGACAATCGCTCAGAGTCTGCTGGTGCTCAGATTGTTGTCCCTCGAGCTGGAAAATCTCTGCTCAGGGTGGGATCTTTCACTAGTTATGGCTGTTCATAGTTATCTGCACTTTGCTATGTCCCCACAACCCACCTGCTCATCTCCTGCACAGGTCCAGCAAAATTTCAGGCTGCCAATCAAAAGGCCCACATGATGGTCAGGCCACTGAGATGCCCCATCCACAATGCAACCACACCACATATGCCCTTGTAATTGTAGAGCAGAAATAGCTTGAACACCTTACGATATCGGTTTGGCCAGACCACCAAATAGTGTAACCTAAAGGACAAAATCCCTCCCCCCGCCCACCCAAGGGACATGAGAGGCTCCGCCCCTTATATTTATTGCCCCATTGGTGTATTTAAATGGAAAAAAACAAATCTTCCTAAAAACAGATAATTTCCCAAATTCTAGTCATGTGATCTAGGCACCACCAATTACAATTGGTCATTGGCGGGGTGAAGGACGAGAGGCTCCAGCATGCTGGGAAATATCTGGGTCCTCCCGGGGGTGGAAATAGATGATAAGGGCCCCTCACCTGGGCATATCCCGACCGCTGAGCTGCAGCTTCCGGAAGATCTCTTCGTACTGCGGCAGCTCCACATAGTTCTTCAGCCACTCCACCACCTCGTCCAGCGTCCAGTTATATACTACGGGAGAGGAGAGAGGCGGGGTCACACAACACAGGGGAGGAGCCAAACACACATTCATTATTTATTCACATGCAGGTTCAACAATAATCCCGATGTCCAATCAGAGTACCGGGATTCAGAGGTTTGTCGTTCGGGAGGTACCTCCTTTATCTACAATCCGGAGATGAAGATGGGACAACCTTCTCAGGAGTTTCCCACTTTACCAACCAATCCCATCTCCGCAGAGGTGTACAGGAGAGCAACGTGTGCCAGCAAGTCACATGTCCGGCCAAGATCCCCCACAGACCCGGACTACGGCTCTGCAGAGGGAATTTCAGGAACTTCTGCCCCAGGGTGGATAAGCCAGAGGCTTCCAAGAGTGGAGACACATGGGTAGTTGGGGTGCAAATGTATCCCACATCCTCCTACACCTTCCGCCAGGCTCTCCTCCAGGTTCCCCCTACACCTTCCGCCGGGATCCCCCTACACCTTCCGCCGGGATCCCCCTACACCTTCTGCCGGGATCTCCTCCAGGGATCCCCCTACACCTTCCTCCAGGGATCCCCCTACACCTTCCACCAAGATCTCCTCCAGGGATCCCCCTACACCTTCCGCCAGGCTCTCCTCCAGGATCCCATCCCCCTACACCTTCCGCCGGGATCCCCCTACACCTTCCGCCAAGATCTCCTCCTCCTACACCTTGCGCCAGGCTCTCCTCCAGGATCCCCCTACACCTTCCGCCAAGATCTCCTCCTCCTACACCTTCCGCCAGGCTCTCCTCCAGGATCCCCCTACACCTTCCGCCGGGATCCCCCTACACCTTCCGCCGGGATCCCCCTACACCTCCCGCCAGGCTCTCCTCCAGGATCCCCCTACACCTTCCTCCGGGATCCCATCCCCCCTACACCTTCCGCCAGGCTCTCCTCCAGGTTCCCCCTACACCTTCCTCCAGGGATCCCCCTACACCTTCCGCCAAGATCTCCTCCAGGATCCCATCCCCCTACACCTTCCTCCGGGATCCCATCCCCCTACAACTTCCGCCAGGCTCTCCTCCAGGGATCCCCCTACACCTTCCGCCAGGCTCTCCTCCAGGATCCCATCCTCCTACACCTTCCGCCAAGATCTCCTCCGGGATCCCCCTACACCTTCCGCCAAGATCTCCTCCAGGATCCCCCTACACCTTCCGCCAAGATCTCCTCCAGGATCCCCCTACACCTTCCGCCAGGCTCTCCTCCAGGATCCCCCTACACCTTCCTCCAGGGATCCCCCTACACCTTCCGCCAGGCTCTCCTCCAGGATCCCATCCCCCTACACCTTCCGCCAAGATCTCCTCCGGGATCCCCCTACACCTTCCGCCAAGATCTCCTCCATCGGGATCCGTCTAAACCTTCTGCCGGGATCACCCTACACCTTTCGCCGGGATCCCCCTACACCTTCCGCCGGGATCCCCCTACACCTTTCCGCCGGGATCCCCCTACACCTTCCTCCAAGATCTCCTCCTCCTACACCCTGCGCCAGGCTCTCCTCCAGGATCCCCCTACACCTTCCGCCAGGATCCCCCTACACCTTCTGCCAGGATCACCCTACACCTTCCGCCAGGCTCTCCTCCAGGATCCCCCTACACCTTCCGCCAGGCTCTCCTCCTGGATCCCCCTACACCTTCCGCCAGGATCCCCCTACACCTTCCGCCAGGCTCTCCTCCTGGATCCCCCTACACCTTCCGCCAGGCTCTCCTCCAGGATCCCCCTACACCTTCCGCCAGGCTCCCCTCCATCGGGATCCCCCTACACCTTCCGCCAAGATCTCCTCCTCCTACACCTTGTGCCAGGCTCTCCTCCAGGATCCCCCAACACCTTCCGCCAACATCTCCTCCAGGATCCCCCTACACCTTCCGCCAAGATCAACTCCATCGGGATCCCCCTACACCTTCCGCCGGGATCCACCTACACCTTCCGCCAGGATCTCCTCCGGGACCCCCCTACACCTTCCGCCAGGCTCTCCTCCATCGGGATCCCCCTACACCTTCCGCCGGGATCCCCCTACACCTTCCGCCAAGATCTCCTCATCCTACACCTTGCGCCAGGCTCTCCTCCAGGATCACCCTACACCTTCCGCCAGGATCTCCCCACACCTTCCGCCAGGCTCTCCCCCAGGATCCCATCCCCCTACACCTTCCGCCAAGATCTCCTCCGGGATCCCCCTACACCTTCCGCCAGGCTCTCCTCCAGGATCCCCCTACACCTTCCGCCAGGCTCTCCTCCAGGATCCCCCTACACCTTCCGCCAGGCTCTCCTCCATCGGGATCCCCCTACACCTTCCGCCAGGCTCTCCTCCAGGATCCCCCTACACCTTCCGCCAGGCTCTCCTCCATCGGGATCCCCCTACACCTTCCGCCAGGCTCTCCTCCATGATCCCCCTACACCTTCCGCCAGGCTCTCCTCCATCGGGATCCCCCTACACCTTCCGCCAGGCTCTCCTCCATCGGGATCCCCCTACACCTTCCGCCAGGCTCTCCTCCATCGGGATCCCCCTACACCTTCCGCCAGGCTCTCCTCCATCGGGATCCCCCTACACCTTCCGCCAGGCTCTCCTCCAGGATCCCCCTACACCTTCCGCCAGGCTCTCCTCCATCGGGATCCCCCTACACCTTCCGCCAGGCTCTCCTCCATGATCCCCCTACACCTTCCGCCAGGCTCTCCTCCATCGGGATCCCCCTACACCTTCCGCCAGGCTCTCCTCCAGGATCCCCCTACACCTTCCGCCAGGCTCTCCTCCATCGGGATCCCCCTACACCTTCCGCCAGGCTCTCCTCCAGGATCCCCCTACACCTTCCGCCAGGCTCTCCTCCATCGGGATCCCCCTACACCTTCCGCCAGGCTCTCCTCCAGGATCCCCCTACACCTTCCGCCAGGCTCTCCTCCATCGGGATCCCCCTACACCTTCCGCCAGGCTCTCCTCCATCGGGATCCCCCTACACCTTCCGCCGGGATCCACCTACACCTTCCGCCAAGATCTCCTCCTACACCTTGTGCCAGGCTCTCCTCCAGGATCCCATCCCCCTACACCTTCCGCCAAGATCTCCTCCGGGATCCCCCTACACCTTCCGCCAGGCTCTCCTCCAGGATCCCCCTACACCTTCCGCCAGGCTCTCCTCCAGGATCCCCCTACACCTTCCGCCAGGCTCTCCTCCAGGATCCCCCTACACCTTCCGCCAAGATCTCCTCCATCGGGATCCGTCTAAACCTTCCGCCGGGATCCCCCTACACCTTCCGCCAAGATCTCCTCCTCCTACACCTTGCGCCAGGCTCTCCTCCAGGATCTCCCTACACCTTCCGCCAGGATCACCTCCAGGATCTCCCTACACCTTCCGCCAGGCTCTCCTCCATCGGGATCCCCCTACACCTTCCGCCGGGATACCCCTACACCTTCCGCCAAGATCTCCTCCTACACCTTGTGCCAGGCTCTCCTCCAGGATCCCCCTACACCTTCCGCCAAGATCTCCTCCATCGGGATCCCCCTACACCTTCCGCCGGGATCCACCTACACCTTCCGCCAGGCTCTCCTCCGGGATCCCCCCTACACCTTCCTCCGGGATCCCATCCCCCTACACCTTCCGCCGGGATCCCCCTACACCTTCCGCCAGGCTCTCCTCCGGGATCCCCCTACACCTTCCGCCAGGCTCTCCTCCGGGATCCCCCTACACCTTCCAACAGGATCTCCTCCAGGGTCCCCCTACACCTTCCGCCAGGCTCTCCTCCATCGGGATCCCCCTACACCTTCCGCCAGGCTCTCCTCCAGGATCCCATTCCCCCTTCACCTTCCTGCAGGATCCCCCTACATCTGTGGCCAGGATCCCCTACACCTTCCGCCAGGATCTCCTCCAGGGTCCCCCTACAGCTTCACCCAGCATGCCTCTATAGGTCCCCCCCCCCATTCCTCTATAGGCTCCTCCTCGCCTCCCCTCTGCCTGACTTTGCCAGTTCCTGGGAACAAGTCATCCCTGCCTCTCCCATCCCCCAACCTCTGAGCGCTTCCACCCAACCATGAAGAGAGGATGAGGGTGGAAACATCATCAGATCTCCGGCTCTTCTCATAAGATTGGATCTCAGAGAAGATAAGAATCTGAATGTTGTTTCCTTCTATGCTCCTCCAACCCCCGACACCCGTATACACGTCACAGTATACAGCTACAGGGTCACTTTTCATAACAGCTCCACCTATCAGCAACAAGTCCCTGACCTCCCTGCTGCAGGCAGAAGGAAGCATTTTCCTAGTCTCCCCTCCCCCAGTGATCAGACTGTACATTGTACCTTTGTGTCAAGTCACTGAGTGAGAGGCTGATCTGTGTCAGACATTTGTAGCCAGGACCTGCACAGGCACCAGGATTTACAGGACTGTCACCTCTGAGCCGTCATCTCAGTTCAGGAAGAAGATGATCATGACAACCCCCAGATGATGCCCAAATAAATACCGTGCCGTCCTTCTGGAGAGGGAAGCAGATGACCATACTGTCATACTGTAGGACTCTACGAGCGTGGGCAGCATGGGGCGTGCAGGAGGAGCGCAGTACAGAGCGCGGGGTGCGCGGGAGGGGTGCAGTACAGAGCGCAGGGCGCGCGGGAGGGGCGCAGAGCTACAATGGAATGGTTTACATCAAAGCATATTCATGTGTTAGAATGGCCCAGTCACAGCCCAGACCTAAATCCCATTGAGAATCTGTGGCCAGACTTGAAAATTGCTGATCACAGACGCTCTCCATCCAATCTGACAGAGCTTGAGATATTTTACAAAGAAGAAGAATGGGCAGAAATGTCCTCTCTAGATGGGCAAAGCTGGTAGAGACACCCCCAAAAAGACTTGTAGAGAAAGGGGGTTCTACAAAGTATTGACTCCGGGGGGCGCCATACAAATGCCCCTCCCCCACACTTTTCTCATATTTATTTGTATCATTTATCATTTTCCTTCCACTTCACAATTATGTGACACTTTGTGTTGGTCCATCACATAAAATCCCAATAAAATACATTTATGGTTTTGGTTGTAACAAAATGTGGGGAATGTCAGGGGGTATGAATACTTCTTCCAGGCACTGTATATGAGCTCCACCCTATATATACAGAATTGTGGGTGGAGCCAGGATGAAGAGCTCCTCCCTGGTAATGATGAAAGGTGAGCATAGGCCGAGCCACATTCCCTGTAATTAGTGATGGGTGGAGCCAGAATTGTAGGTGGAGTCAGAATGTGATTAGTGATGCTGGGTGGAGCTGGGATTGTGGGTGGAGTCAGGAATGATGATGGGTAGAGTCAGGATCACAGGACTCTCTATGCCTTCACCTGATCCCCTCCCCGGAAGGACGGCACCATCTCTACTAAGGCATCATTCATGATCTGTATTAATATTCATTGATCGGTATTGATGAGGAGTCTCCGGTGTTCTATTTGGGGAATCCCTTCTAGGAAGGAATGTGGGGGGCGATTGGTGGGGGTGGGGCGTGTAATCTGGAAGGTTCAGTGTCGTCACTCACCCTCAGAGACCTTCCAGGTTTTCCAGAGATCCTCCACACTGATCAGCTTGTCCTCTCCATGGAAGGAGCTGTGCTTCACCGTCGGATCGGGGTAGTTCAGATCTTCCCTCAGAAACTGCCGGGGGGTAAAGGAGAGTCCGATGAGAGCGGAACACACATCCCCCACCAGTCATAGCACAAGTCCACCCCCCCACCAATCATACGACAGGTCCTTCCCCCCCCCCACCCCAAGTCCACCCCCCCCCCCAACCAATCATACGACAGGTCCACCCGCCCCCAACCAATCATACGACAGGTCCACCCCCCCCCCCACCAATCATACGACAGGTCCTTCCCCCCCCCCACCCCAAGTCCACCCCCCCCCCAACCAATCATACGACAGGTCCACCCGCCCCCAACCAATCATACGACAGGTCCACCCCCCCCCCCAACCAATCATACGACAGGTCCATCCGCCCCCAACCAATCATACGACAGGTCCACCCCCCCACCCCAAGTCCACCCCCCCAACCAATCATACGACAGGTCCACCCCCCCACCCCATCAGTCATATGACAGGTCCACCCCCCAGTACCCCACCCCCATCAGTCAGTCATATGACAGGTCCACCCCCCCCACCCCAAGTCCACCCCCCCAACCAATCATACGACAGGTCCACCCCCCCCAACCAATCATACGACAGGTCCACCCCCCCCCCCAACCAATCATACGACAGGTCCACCCCCCCCCAACCAATCATACGACAGGTCCACCCCCCCCCCCAACCAATCATACGACAGGTCCACCCCCCCACCCCAAGTCCACCCCCCCAACCAATCATACGACAGGTCCACCCCCCCCCCCCCAACCAATCATACGACAGGTCCACCCCCCCAACCAATCATACGACAGGTCCACCCCCCCCACCCCAAGTCCACCCCCCCAACCAATCATACGACAGGTCCACCCCCCCACCCCAAGTCCACCCCCCCACCAATCATACGACAGGTCCACCCCCCCCCCCCCATCAGTCATATGACATGACCACCCCCCCCCCAACCCCCAGTACACCCCTACCAATCATACGGCAGGTCCACCCCCCATCAGTCATATGACAGGTCCACCCCCCAGTGCCCCACCCCCATCAGTCAGTCATATGACAGGTCCAACCCCCAACCCCCAGTACACCTCCCCCCATTCGGTCATATGACAAGACCACCCCCCCAACCCCCAGTACACCCCCACCAATCATACGACAGGTCAACCCCCCCAGTACCCCCCCCCCCCAAATCAGTCAGTCATATATGACAGGTCCACCCCCCAACCCCCAGTGCACCCCCCCCTAATTAGTCATGACAGGTCCACCCACCCAACCCCCAGTACACCCCCCCAGTCATATACGACAGGTCCACCCCCCCTACCCCCGGTACACTCCACCCCCCCCCCCATCAGTCATATGACAGGTCCAACCCCCAAATACACACCCCCCATCATTAGTCATGTGCCAGGTCCACCCCCCAAACCCCAGTACACCCCAACCCCCAGTACAACCCCCCCCACCATCAGTCATGACAGGTCCAACCCCCGGTACACCCTCATTAGTCATGTGCCAGGTCCACCCCCCCAACACCCAGTACACACCACCCCCCTCCACCATCATTAGTCATGTGCCAGGTCCACCCCCCCCCCCCCCAACACCCAGTACACACCACCCCCCTCCACCATCATTAGTCATGTGCCAGGTCCACCCCCCAACACCCAGTACACACCACCCCTCTCCACCATCATTAGTCATGCGACAGGTCCACCCCCCCAAACCCCAGTACACCCCCCCACCATTATTGGTCATGTGCCGGGTCCATCCCCCAACCCCCAGTACACCCCCCCCCACCATCAGTCATGATAGGTCCAACCCCCAGTACACCATCATTAGTCATGTGCCAGGTCCATCCCCCCAACCCCCAGTACACCCCCCAACCCCCAGTCATGACAGGTCCAACCCCCAGTACACCATTAGTCATGTGCCAGGTCCACCCACCCCCCCCAACACCCAGTACACACCACCCCCCTCCACCATCATTAGTCACGTGAAAGGCCCACCCAACCATCAGTCATATGACAGGCCCCCCAACCTCCAGTATACGCCACCCCCCTCCAACGTCAGTTATATGACAGGTCCATTCCCCATTACACGCCCCCCTCCACCATCATTAGTTGTGACAAAACAACACCCCCCTCCCCAAATGGGTTCCCTAACCATCCATTGAAGACAAGGACAGAGTTGCAGGAAGAAATGTGAAGATCTGGCTGTACTCAAATCTGTCCAGCTGGTTTCTGGACCCTGAAGACCAGAAGGTCCACATTTAGTGTCCTCCACCTGCATCACTGGTTCTGGAACACCCCCAGGTGTAGGGCCCATCCCCCAAATCCAGACCCCGATAAACAAGGAAGCTGGACTGGTACATTTTCCAATGAACAAAACTCGGATGAGAAGAAGTTCTGCCCAAGAGAACCCCCAACTACTGCTCCAAACTAACGATTCTTCTCTGAAAGCCCGTGGACACTATGGTGGTGGTGGTGGTGGTGTGGTGGTGGTGGTGGTGGTGGTGTGGTGGTGTGGTGGTGGTGGTGGTGGTGGTGGTGTGGTGGTGGTGGTGGTGGTGGTGGTGGTGTGGTGGTGTGGTGGTGTGGTGGTGGTGGTGGTGGTCCCACTGAAACCGGATCTGAAGTCCCTTCAGCCAGGAGCTCCAGCATTGTAGGGACAACCACTCTTGGAGCCGACTTCTGGAGGTTTAAGAGCCAACCGAACCCGTCTGAAGGTCTGGACCGCTCATATATAACATGATGACCCACAACCAGCACCGAATGTTCCCTCAACAGGAGATCATCCAGACTTCCCACAAGGAGAATGTTCTGGAAGCACAGCAAGGGGGGTCGGTACCACTCGAAGCACGAGAGACAGGCTAAAAGTCACAAACGGCAGGGAGACCGCAAGCGGCAGGGAGACCGCAAACCGGCAGGGAGACCGCAAACGGCTGCAAACGGCAGGGAGACCGCAAACGGCAGGGAGACCGCAAACGGCAGGGAGACCGCAAACGGCAGGGAGACCGCAAACCGGCAGGGAGACCGCAAACCGGCAGGGAGACCGCAAACGGCTGCAAACGGCAGGGAGACCGCAAACGGCAGGGAGACCGCAAACGGCAGGGAGACCGCAAACGGCCGCAAGCGGCAGGGAGACCGCAAACGGCAGGGAGACCGCAAGCGACCGCAAACGGCAGGGAGACCGCAAACGGCAGGGAGACCGCAAACGGCAGGGAGACCGCAAACGGCCGCAAACGGCAGGGAGAGCGCAAACGGCAGGGAGACCGCAAACGGCAGGTGGCGATCAGCTGGAAAGATGGGAACATGAAGTGTCTTTGAGGTGCACAGAGGTTCCTCTAGTTCAGGGATAGGCAATTAGCGGACCTCCAGCTGTTGCAGAACTACAAGTCCCATGATGCATAGCAAGACTCTGACAGCCACAAACATGACAGCCAGAGGCAGAGGCATGATGGGACTTGTAGTTTTGCAACAGCTGGAGGTCCGCTAATTGCAGATCCCTGCTCGAGTTGAAGGAAAGCTATGAAAACCTGGTGGATTCCATGCAGAATGTTTTGGCTCAAATAAAGGGATTTCGTCAGGACTGGGCTCGGTCCTCCCTTCTCAGAGCTCAGGCTAATTGCCAGTACTCATCATTCCACAGTGACTCACCTGATGATCAGATCCTGCTTGACAGCTTCAACTCCTTGGATCAGATCTCCTGTGCCTTCGCCTTGGTCAACATATCCGGATACTCTCTGCTGCGTTTTCCTGTTATAGACTTTTGCCTGGTTCCCCATTCCGTTTGCTGCTTCTGACTACGCTGATCTCTGGATTCCTGTTTTACTGGCTTGTTCTGACTACCGGCTCTGGTTACCGAACCCTGGCTATGTTTTGCCCATGTTTATTCTGTTTGTATCATTTCATGAAAGCAGCGATTCCCAACCAGGGTTCCTCCAGAGGTTGTAGGGGTTCCTTCATCATTGGGCAATTTCTACCTCTTGGATAAGGGGGGGGGGGGGGGTGATCCACTTTTTGGCAGATGACAATGAAAGGGTTGAAGTAAAAGCCCAAAAACAGTCCTGCCATAAGGACATAGGCCACAAACCCAAGAGACCCGCAAGACACTGGCACAATGGAAGCGGGTAGGGGGCAGAAAGTGGAACTCATATGAGACCTCCAGAGTCAGTCATCAAAGGTAAAATATGGACCATAAATTTGGTCTGCTGGTTCTGGTGGGTTTTGTGCCGTGTCACATAATCCCGCCTCCCCGGGGCTCAGCTATTGCCCTTTGTAAAATAGACTGAAAGAGGAAAACTGATATCTTTGCCCCAATCATCCAACAGCGGGGACACTGAGGGGCAATAACCAACATACACCACCCAATCCTGAGATTTCATCATCATTTCTTGGACACCACAACAGTCCAGTCTACTGCTGGGATTTGTACACCTGACTTATGAGGGGTTCCCAACATCCTTGTGCTGAGTTCCCGGGTCTCTACACCCGCTGTGCCCATTATGAGGGGTTCCCACCATCCCTGTGCTGAGTTCCCGGGTCTGTACACCCGCTGTGCCCATTATGAGGGGTTCCCACCATCCCTGTGCTGAGTTCCCGGGTCTGTACACCCGCTGTGCCTATTATGAGGGGTTCCCACCATCCCTGTGCTGAGTTCCCGGGTCTGTACACCCGCTGTGCCCATTATGAGGGGTTACCACCATCCCTGTGCTGAGTTCCCGGGTCTGTACACCCGCTGTGCCCATTATGAGGGGTTACCACCATCCCTGTGCTGAGTTCCCGGGTCTGTACACCCGCTGTGCCCATTATGAGGGGTTCCCACCATCCCTGTGCCGAGTTCCCGGGTCTGTGCACCCGCTGTGCCCATTATGAGGGGTTCCCACCATCCCTGTGCTGAGTTCCCGGGTCTGTACACCCGCTGTACCCATTATGAGGGGTTCCCGCCATCCCTGTGCTGAGTTCCCGGGTCTGTACACCCGCTGTGCCCATTATGAGGGGTTCCCACCATCCCTGTGCTGAGTTCCCGGGTCTGTACACCCGCTGTGCCCATTATGAGGGGTTCCCACCATCCCTGTGCTGAGTTCCCGGGTCTGTACACCCGCTGTGCCCATTATGAGGGGTTCCCAGCATCCCTGTGCTGAGTTCCCGGGTCTGTACACCCGCTGTGCCCATTATGAGGGGTTCCCACCATCCCTGTGCTGAGTTCCCGGGTCTGTACACCCGCTGTGCCCATTATGAGGGGTTCCCACCATCCCTGTGCCGAGTTCCTGGGTCTGTACACCCGCTGTGCCCATTATGAGGGGTTCCCACCATCCCTGTGCTGAGTTCCCGGGTCTGTACACCCGCTGTGCCCATTATGAGGGGTTCCCACCATCCCTGTGCTCTCATTCACACCCTTAGTGAGTAAACTCCCCATCTCCTTGTCTGCTCTCCTCCTCAGTGTTCCCCTACAATTCCCATTCACAGAATAGCGCCCTTTGCTTCCTGTTGCCATTGTTGGAGGTTTCTTTCATCTATAAAACTGTCTGGAAAGCAATAAATGCGAATTAGCGATGATTTCACATTAATAGTCTCACCTCATCGCTCTCTTCAACATCTACATTTCCATTGGCATCATCGTCCATCTGCTTGTGGATGCTGACCACCGCCTCGAAACTCAGCAACTGCTCTTCATTGTGACACAGGAGCTCATCGATCCGACAGAACTCTGCAGAGAAGAGAGAGCCATGAGAAGACATCCAACCTGCACCCCACCATGAGGAGACATCCAACCCCCGCCCCACCATGAGGAGACATCCAACCCCCGCCCCACCATGGGGAGACATCCAACCCCCGCCCCACCATGGGGAGACATCCAACCCCCGCCCCACCATGAGGAGACATCCAACCTGCACCCCACCATGAGAAGACATCCAACCCCCGCCCCACCATGAGGAGACATCCAACCCCCGCCCCACCATGGGGAGACATCCAACCCCCGCCCCACCATGAGGAGACATCCAACCTGCACCCCACCATGAGAAGACATCCAACCCCCGCCCCACCATGAGGAGACATCCAACCTGCACCCCACCATGGGGAGACATCCAACCCCCGCCCCACCATGGGGAGACATCCAACCCCCGCCCCACCATGAGAAGACATCCAACCTGCACCCCACCATGAGAAGACATCCAACCCCCGCCCCACCATGAGAAGACATCCAACCTGCACCCCACCATGAGAAGACATCCAACCTGCACCCCACCATGAGAAGACATCCAACCCCCGCCCCACCATGGGGAGACATCCAACCCCCCACCATGAGAAGACATCCAACCTGCACCCCACCATGGGGAGACATCCAACCCCCGCCCCACCATGGGGAGACATCCAACCCCCGCCCCACCATGGGGAGACATCCAACCCCCGCCCCACCATGGGGAGACATCCAACCCCCGCCCCACCATGAGAAGACATCCAACCTGCACCCCACCATGAGAAGACATCCAACCTGCACCCCACCATGAGAAGACATCCAACCCCCGCCCCACCATGGGGAGACATCCAACCCCCCACCATGAGAAGACATCCAACCTGCACCCCACCATGAGAAGACATCCAACCCCCGCCCCACCATGAGAAGACATCCAACCTGCACCCCACCATGAGAAGACATCCAACCCCCGCCCCACCATGAGAAGACATCCAACCTGCACCCCACCATGAGGAGACATCCAACCTGCACCCCACCATGAGGAGACATCCAACCTGCACCCCACCATGAGGAGACATCCAACCTGCACCCCACCATGAGGAGACATCCAACCTGCACCCCACCATGAGGAGACATCCAACCTGCACCCCACCATGAGGAGACATCCAACCTGCACCCCACCATGAGGAGACATCCAACCTGCACCCCACCATGAGGAGACATCCAACCTGCACCCCACCATGAGGAGACATCCAACCTGCACCCCACCATGAGGAGACATCCAACCTGCACCCCACCATGAGGAGACATCCAACCTGCACCCCACCATGAGGAGACATCCAACCTGCACCCCACCATGAGGAGACATCCAACCTGCACCCCACCATGAGAAGACATCCAACCTGCACCCCACCGTGAGAAGACATCCAACCTGCACCCCACCATGAGAAGACATCCAACCCCCGCCCCACCATGAGAAGACATCCAACCTGCACCCCACCATGGGGAGACATCCAACCTGCACCCCACCATGGGGAGACATCCAACCCCCCACCATGAGAAGACATCCAACCTGCACCCCACCATGAGAAGACATCCAACCTGCACCCCACCATGGGGAGACATCCAACCCCCCACCATGAGAAGACATCCAACCTGCACCCCACCATGGGGAGACATCCAACCTGCACCCCACCATGGGGAGACATCCAACCCCCGCCCCACCATGAGAAGACATCCAACCTGCACCCCACCATGGGGAGACATCCAACCCCCGCCCCACCATGAGAAGACATCCAACCTGCACCCCACCATGGGGAGACATCCAACCCCCGCCCCACCATGGGGAGACATCCAACCCCCCCCCCCCCCGTGAGATGACATCCAACCTGCACCCCACCATGGGGAGACATCCAACCTGCACCCCCCCCCCCGTGAGATGACATCAAAACCGCGTCCCCCACCATGAGAGAACCCAAGTACCACCTTCCCTCTGAGGATCCCCCACAGATGATCAATAGGGTTTAGGTCTGGAGACATGCTTGGCCAGTCCATCACCTTTACCCTCAGCTTCTTTAGCAAGGCAGTGGTGGTGTTGGAGGTGTGTTTGGGGTGGTTATCATGTTGGAATACTGCCCTGCGGTCCAGTCTCTGAAGGGAGGGGATCATGCGCTGCTTCAGTATGTCACAGTACATGTTGGCATTCATGGTCCCCTCAATGATCTGTAGCCCCCCAGTGCCGGCAGCACTCATGCAGCCCCAGACCATGACACCCCCACCACCATGCCTGACTGTAGACAAGACACACTTGTCTTTTTCAGATCCTCAGAGAGTTCTTTGCCATGAGGTGCCATGTTGTACTTCCAGTGACCAGTATGAGAGAGTGAGAGTGATGACACCAAATTTAACACACCTGCTCCCCATTCACACCTGAGACCTTGTAACACTAACGAGTCACATGACACTGGGGAGGGAAAATGGCTAATTGGGCCCAATTTGGAGATTCTCACTTAGGGGGTGTACTGACTTTTGTTGCCAGCGGTTTAGACATTAATGGCTGTGTGTTGAGTTATTTTGAGGGGACAGGAAATTTACACTGTTATACAAGCTGTACACTCACTACTTTACATTGTAGACAAGTGTCATTTCTTCAGTGTTGTCACATGAGAAGGGAGAAGAAATGTCACTGAGGGGTGTACTTACTTTTGTCACATACTGTATATGTGTGCAATATATATATACACACACACACACACACACACACACACACACACACACACAGTATTAGTTTTTTTTTTTTATTTCAGTGTTCTGGGATTAGAGAAAGCGCGGTGTGCAGGAGGAGTGCGGTGGTGACATGGACAGGAAGTGGAGGAGGAAGTGGAGGAGGAAGTGGTGACGGATGTAATGAGCAGAGATGACACAATCCCCGGGGAGAGATGTAGCCGGGTCACCAGAAAACCACTTGGGGTCTGAGGGGAGACGTCCCTTCACCCACCTGGCTGGACCCGACACTTCTGTGTGGATCACTATAGGTCAGTGATGGTGAACCTTGGCACCCCAGATGTTTTGGAACTACATTTCCCATGATGCTCTTTCACTCTGCAGTGTAGCAGAGCATCATGGGAAATGTAGTTCCAAAACATCTGGGGTGCCAAGGTTCGCCATCACTGCTATAGACCTTCTCTATGGTTCAAACTCCTCTCCGCATCCCCCTCTGCCCCCCCTCACCCCCTCTCCCTTCCTCTGCATCCCCCCTCTCCCCCTCCTCTCTGTGCCCCCCTTACCCCGCCTCCTCTCTGCATCCCCCTCTCCCCTCCTCTCTGCGCCCCCCTTACCCCTCCACCTCCTCTCCGCGCCCTCCTCTCAGCATCCCCCCTCTCCCCTTTCTGCGGCCCCCTTCTCCGCTTCCCCCTCTTACCCCACCTCTCCGTCTCCTCTCTGCATCCCCCTATCACCCCTACTCCCCCCTGCTCTCTGCACCCCCCCTTACCCCGCCTCTCCACCTCCCCCTCTCAGCCCCTCCTCTCTGCATCCTCCCTCTCCCCTCGCCGTGTTCCCCTCTCCACTTCCTCTCAGCACCCCCTTCTAAGCCCCCCCCCCCCTCTCACCACCTCTGCGTCCCCCTCTTACCCCCCTCCCATCCCACCTCCTCTCTGCGTTCCCCTCTCCCCCCCTCTGCGTCCTCACGCCCCCTTCTCTCTGTGTCCCCCCCACCTCCTCTGCATCCCCCCCCCCTCTTACCGCCCTCTCACCCCCTCTGTGTCCCCCCCCCCTCATTCCCCCCTGTGTCCCTCCTCTCAGTCCCCCCCTGTGTCCCCCCTCTCAGTCCCCCCCTGTGTCCCCCCTCTCAGTCCCTTCTCACTCCCCCTCTGCGTCTTGTGTCCCCCCTCTCCGCGCCCCCCTCTCACCCCCTCTCCTTTGCTCTCTGCGTCCCCCTCTCCCCCCTCCTCTCTGTGCCCCCCCTTACCCTGCCTCCTCTCCGCCTCCTCTCCGCCTCCCCCTCCCACCAACACCACAGAGTACGGAGCGCAGACTGATTGAGACGTTCTTCTCCCCTGTATCAGAAGAGTCATCAGACCGGTCAGACCAGCCCAACCTCCCACATACCTCCATCTAACACCCTCTGGGGGGGAGGGGCAGATGGTGACAGGACACTTGGGGGAGATGTCAGACGGAAGCACACGATGGGATGGGTCTGATCTGTGAACAATCAGATCTGTGCGAGTGCCGGGCGATGTTCCAGGTCATGTGACCCCCCCCACACCCCAAAAACCAACACCGCCGATGGCAATACTAGGTGTATGATGGCGGCCGGCCAATCCTTCCAGTGGACATCCACCCACATCAGGTTTCTTAGGGTTTAGATGGAATGGGGGGGGGGGATTTCCTGAAAATTCAACCATCCAATCAGATCTCAGAAGTCCTCACTTCCCATATTATACACCCAGCACAGAGCGCCCCCACCTCGGGGTACCGGAGGGGGAGGGGGGGCCACATACAGACCTCCCTCGTCATAGGACCGGAACCCACCCCATGTGGATCCTTCTGACAGCCTCCATCAGGTTTCCCCATTCTCCCCGGAGTTCCCCTATAACCACCTGACCTCCGAAAGGTTCCCCCCCCCCCCTTTATGGCTTGGTTTGCTATTCAGCACTGCGCTACTTTACACCAACCACATTTCTATCATTTCCTTCACACAGATCGAGCTTTCCATTGGTGGGATTTAATCACCGGGGGGGGGGGGGGTTTGTTAAATATTCCCCCAGTGACTGCAGTGCAAAGGAGATCACGGGGGGACCACAGGTCTGCGGTCTCCGAGCCCAGTGCTGAAAAGTTGGTAGAACTGTCTTGGGACCCCCTCTCCTCCCCTAAATGGCGGAACCCCGGGTCCTGGTCACAAGTGCGACTGTTACAACCCTGGAAGTTCTGCCGCTGGTCAGAGCTGAATTGGCTTCCCGGTGCTGCATGTCCGGGTGTGGGGTGGTGGGAGTTGTGCCGGCGGTGGATGGGCTGGTGGGAGCCCGGGGCAACGGAATGGCATTTCTGGCACCTGGGATTTGTAGTTAAAACATCTCCAATCTTCAGACAACGCCGGCCCCCCAGTCGTGGGACGAGTGTCCTCCCGCGGTCCCGGACAACGCCGGCCCACCAGTCGTGGGACGAGTGTCCTCCCGCGGTCCCGGACAACGCCGGCCCACCAGTCGTGGGACGAGTGTCCTCCCGCGGTCCCGGACAACGCCGGCCCACCAGTCGTGGGACGAGTGTCCTCCCGCGGTCCCGGACAACGCCGGCCCACCAGTCGTGGGACGAGTGTCCTCCCGCGGTCCCGGACAACGCCGGCCCACCAGTCGTGGGACGAGTGTCCTCCCGCGGTCCCGGACAACGCCGGCCCACCAGTCGTGGGACGAGTGTCCTCCCGCGGTCCCGGACAACGCCGGCCCACCAGTCGTGGGACGAGTGTCCTCCCGCGGTCCCGGACAACGCCGGCCCACCAGTCGTGGGACGAGTGTCCTCCCGCGGTCCCGGACAACGCCGGCCCACCAGTCGTGGGACGAGTGTCCTCCCGCGGTCCCGGACAACGCCGGCCCACCAGTCGTGGGACGAGTGTCCTCCCGCGGTCCCGGACAACGCCGGCCCACCAGTCGTGGGACGAGTGTCCTCCCGCGGTCCCGGACAACGCCGGCCCACCAGTCGTGGGACGAGTGTCCTCCCGCGTTCCCGGACAACGCCGGCCCACCAGTCGTGGGACGAGTGTCCTCCCGCGGTCCCGGACAACGCCGGCCCACCAGTCGTGGGACGAGTGTCCTCCCGCGTTCCCGGACAACGCCGGCCCACCAGTCGTGGGACGAGTGTCCTCCCGCGGTCCCGGACAACGCCGGCCCACCAGTCGTGGGACGAGTGTCCTCCCGCGGTCCCGGACAATGCCGGCCCACCAGTCGTGGTATGAATGTCCTCCTCCAGCAGAACGCACCAATCCTGAACTTACACAGAACAGCAAAGTTTCCTCTCATCTAGAATCAGGTCACCCATATTCAGCATCAGCAGAGGACTCATCCGACTAATTAACCTGGAGGCCCCCGGGACCCCCCCGGGACCCGTCTGCCCTCACCGCTCATTACACTTCATGGAAGAGAAAAAACAAAACATTCCATCTGGATGGGATCCGAGGCCGGCTCAGTGCCAGAAACTGTTCTACAAAGGATGAGAGCCGAGGAAAGAAGAAAAATACAATAGTATCCCGACAGAGAGAGGAGACCGCAGACCATAGTATCCCGACACAGAGGAGACCACAGACCATAGTATCCCGACACAGAGAGGAGACCGCAGACCATAGTATCCCGACACAGAGAGGAGACCGCAGACCATAGTATCCCGACAGAGAGAGGAGACCGCAGACCATAGTATCCCGACACAGAGAGGAGACCGCAGACCATAGTATCCCGACAGAGAGAGGAGACCGCAGACCATAGTATCCCGACACAGAGAGGAGACCGCAGACCATAGTATCCCGACACAGAGAGGAGACCGCAGACCATAGTATCCCGACACAGAGAGGAGACCGCAGACCATAGTATCCCGACACAGAGAGGAGACCACAGACCATAGTATCCCGACAGAGGGGAGACCACAGACCATAGTATCCCGACACAGAGAGGAGACCACAGACCATAGTATACCGACAGAGAGAGGAGACCGCAGACCATAGTATACCGACAGAGAGAGGAGACCGCAGACCATAGTATCCCGACAGAGAGAGGAGACCACAGACCATAGTATCCCGACACAGAGAGAGGAGACCGCAGACCATAGTATCCCGACAGAGAGAGAAGACCACAGACCATAGTATCCCGACACAGAGAGGAGACCGCAGACCATAGTATCCCGACACAGAGAGGAGACCGCAGACCATAGTATCCCGACACAGAGAGGAGACCGTAGACCATAGTATCCCGACACAGAGAGGAGACCGTAGACCATAGTATCCCGACAGAGAGAGGAGACCGCAGACCATAGTATCCCGACAGAGGGGAGACCACAGACCATAGTATCCCGACAGAGAGGAGACCACAGACCATAGTATCCCGACACAGAGAGGAGACCACAGACCATAGTATCCCGACAGAGAGAGGAGACCGCAGACCATAGTATCCCGACAGAGAGAGGAGACCACAGACCATAGTATCCCGACAGAGAGAGGAGACCACAGACCATAGTATCCCGACAGAGAGAGGAGACCGCAGACCATAGTATCCCGACAGAGAGAGGAGACCACAGACCATAGTATCCCGACAGAGAGAGGAGACCGCAGACCATAGTATCCCGACACAGAGAGGAGACCACAGACCATAGTATCCCGACACAGAGAGGAGACCACAGACCATAGTATCCCGACAGAGAGAGGAGACCACAGACCATAGTATCCCGACAGAGAGAGGAGACCGCAGACCATAGTATCCCGACAGAGAGAGGAGACCGCAGACCATAGTATCCCGACACAGAGAGGAGACCACAGACCATAGTATCCCGACACAGAGAGGAGACCACAGACCATAGTATCCCGACACAGAGGGGAGACCACAGACCATAGTATCCCGACACAGAGAGGAGACCACAGACCATAGTATCCCGACACAGAGAGGAGACCACAGACCATAGTATCCCGACACAGAGGAGACCACAGACCATAGTATCCCGACAGAGAGGAGACCGCAGACCATACTATCCCGACACAGAGAGGAGACCGCAGACCATAGTATCCCGACAGAGAGAGGAGACCGCAGACCATAGTATCCCGACAGAGAGAGGAGACCGCAGACCATAGTATCCCGACACAGAGGAGACCACAGACCATAGTATCCCGACACAGAGGAGACCACAGACCATAGTATCCCGACACAGAGAGGAGACCACAGTATCCCGACAGAGAGAGGAGACCGCAGACCATAGTATCCCGACACAGAGAGGAGACCACAGACCATAGTATCCCGACACAGAGAGGAGACCGCAGACCATAGTATCCCGACACAGAGAGGAGACCACAGACCATAGTATCCCGACACAGAGGAGACCACAGACCATAGTATCCCGACACAGAGAGGAGACCGCAGACCATAGTATCCCGACACAGAGAGGAGACCACAGACCATAGTATCCCGACAGAGAGAGGAGACCACAGACCATAGTATCCCGACAGAGAGAGGAGACCGCAGACCATAGTATCCCGACACAGAGAGGAGACCACAGACCATAGTATCCCGACAGAGAGAGGAGACCACAGACCATAGTATCCCGACAGAGAGAGGAGACCACAGACCATAGTATCCCGACAGAGAGAGGAGACCACAGACCATAGTATCCCGACAGAGAGAGGAGACCACAGACCATAGTATCCCGACAGAGAGAGGAGACCACAGACCATAGTATCCCGACAGAGAGAGGAGACCACAGACCATAGTATCCCGACAGAGAGAGGAGACCACAGACCATAGTATCCCGACAGAGAGAGGAGACCACAGACCATATTATCCCGACAGAGAGAGGGGACCGCAGACCATATTATCCCGACAGAGAGGGGACCGCAGACTATATTATCCCGACAGAGAGGAGACCGCGGACCATATTATCCCGAAAGAGAGGAGACCACGGACCATAGTATCCAGGACAGAGAGGAGACCACGGACCATAGTATCCAGGACAGAGAGGAGACCACGGACCATAGTATCCAGGACAGAGAGGAGACCACGGACCATAGTATCCAGGACAGAGAGGAGACCACGGACCATAGTATCCAGGACAGAGAGGAGACCACGGACCATAGTATCCAGGACAGAGAGGAGACCACGGACCATAGTATCCAGGACAGAGCTGGGCCAGAGGTCAGAGAGGAGACCATAGTGTCCCGACAGAGACCAGCCGGAGGACAGAGTGTTGATAGGACAGATTGGACCTTGTATGGCGACACTGAACTCTTCATCCCTACCAGGAAGCCACCCCCCACCCATAGACTGACACAGAGTGGGGGGGGGGGATTCCCTGGAAGAACGATCGTCTTATCAAACCGCTCCGACCTCCTCATACACCACAACCAGCCAATCCATCCACATGGAGAGAAGGACGACAGGTGTGTGCGTGGGGGGGAGGGGGGGCGAGGAAGAATGTAGATATGCAGAGATCAGAGAGATGCCGTAGATCACTGACCCCCTTTCAGAGATCGATCGCAGGACCCCCCCCAGATAATGCCTTCATCTCATCCCCTCTCCAGCAGCTGGTAACATCTGTTCAGGCATCACCCAGAGTCGCCGTCTACTTTCCAGGCTTCGGACTAAAATAAAATCGAACTGCAGCAAAGGAAAATCAAAGGTCTCTTGCTTCACCAAGCAGAGCAGTGTAAATCTCAGGACTGAATGGACACAGACTGTCAGTGATATGATCAGACTTTTCATGGAGTGACGGTCATGTGGGTGAAGTCAGCACATCAGGATGATTCTCCCACAACCCAGAATCTGATATTCACAAGGAAGTGTGAAATACGGGACAGCAAGGAGCCGAGCGGCTCTTCATCCTTACATACTGTCACATGACTCCCCGACAATGCCTCCATCTCTCCAACTGGACGGCGCCATTTCTATCAGTATATGGGGCACCAAGGAATGGGGAGACGTTCCGGGGAGCAGTATATGTGGCCTGAGATAAGTGGATCCTATTCGTGACCCTTCAGGGGAGATATGAAGTATCTAATTCGAGAGTTATTTATAGATGGAGGATAATCCTTCCCGAGCCTGAAAATTCCTCCATCCCGGAACAGAACGCGGTGCAGCGTCTGGAAACATCTCAAGATAATAATCAGAGCAGCTGTTGTGTTATCCAGCCGGCTTCTTCCAAGTACTGGAGGCTGAGAGGACAAGACCGACCCCCGGTGATTCCCACCACCTGGAGCAAGACGACGAGAGACTCCATTTCCATCGAACCATCTCATCAAATGATCTCCCATCCAACGTTCTACCACCCAACCGCCTCCCATCCAATAATCTACTATCAAACCATTGTCCCACCCAACCGCTTCCCATCCCACCCAATGTTCTACCACCCAACCGCCTCCCATCCCATCCAATATTCTACCACCCAACCGCCTCCCATCCCATCCAACGTTCTACCACCCAACCGCCTCCCATCCCATCCAACGTTCTACCACCCAACCGCCTCCCATCCAATAATCTACTATCAAACCATTGTCCCACCCAACCGCCTCCCATCCCATCCAATGTTCTACCACCCAACCGCCTCCCATCCCATCCAACGTTCTACCACCCAACCGCCTCCCATCCAATAATCTACTATTAAAACCATTGTCCCACCCAACCGCCTCCCATCCCATCCAATGTTCTACCACCCAACCGCCTCCCATCCCATCCAACGTTCTACCACCCAACCATTTCTCATCCAATAATCTACTATCAAACCATCGTCCCACCCAACCGCCTCCCATCCAATGTTCTATCACCCAACCGCCTCCCATCCAATAATCTACTATTAAACCATTGTCCCACCCAACCGCCTCCCATCCCATCCAATGTTCTACCACCCAACCGCCTCCCATCCCATCCAATGTTCTACCACCCAACCGCCTCCCATCCCATCCAATGTTCTACCACCCAACCGCCTCCCATCCAATAATCTACTATTAAAACCATTGTCCCACCCAACCGCCTCCCATCCCATCCAATGTTCTACCACCCAACCGCCTCCCATCCAATAATCTACCATTAAAACCATTGTCCCACCCAACCGCCTCCCATCCCATCCAACGTTCTACCACCCAACCATTTCTCATCCAATAATCTACTATCAAACCATCGTCCCACCCAACCGCCTCCCATCCAATGTTCTACTATCAAACCATTGTCCCACCCAACCGCCTCCCATCTCATGCAATGTTCTACCACCCAACAATCTACTATCAAACCATCGTCCCACCCAACCGCCTCCCATCCAATGTTCTACCACCCAACCACTTCTCATCCAATGTTCTACTATCAAACCATCGTCCCACCCAACCGCCTCCCATCCAATGTTCTACCACCCAACCACTTCTCATCCAATGTTCTACTATCAAACCATCGTCCCACCCAACCGCATTCCCATCCAAAGTTCTACCATCAAACCATTGTCCCACCCAACCGCCTTCCATCCAATGATCTACCACCCAACAATCTCCTGCAAATACACCGGGAACCCAGCATCTGAAAAGGGACAACGTCTCGTCTCAGAGAGAATCTTTATCATATACACACACCAGCTCTTCCTCTGCAGAGTCCTATTTCCGCTACAGTGACTCACTTCCTCCTCCCTACCAACTTATATTGATGATAAACAGAGTGATGGCCACATGAAAACCTCAAAAAAAGATAACTTTAGCCATAGAAGACCCAATATCTATAAGAGAAATATCCTCTAAACTGTCTGACATACAGTTATTATTAGTCACTTCTCTCCAATATATCACCAACATATAACATAGTACAATTTTAGTTAATTGCGTATTTTGTTATTTGGCGAATACTAGAAAGTCCCTGATAAACACCACCATCCCTGTGCCCATTATGAGGGGTTCCCACCATCCCTGTGCCCATTATGAGGGGTTCTCACCATCCCTGTGCCGAGTTCCCGGATCTGTACACCCGCTGTGCCCATTATGAGGGGTTCCATCATCCCTGTGCTGAGTTCCCGGGTCTGTACACCCGCTGTGCCCATTATGAGGGGTTCTCACCATCCCTGTGCTGAGTTCCCGGGTCTGTACACCCGCTGTGCCCATTATGAGGGGTTCCCACCATCCCTGTGCTGAGTTCCCGGGTCTGTACACCCGCTGTGCCCATTATGAGGGGTTCCATCATCCCTGTGCTGAGTTCCCGGGTCTGTACACCCGCTGTGCCCATTATGAGGGGTTCTCACCATCCCTGTGCTGAGTTCCCGGGTCTGTACACCCGCTGTGCCCATTACGAGGGGTTCCCACCATCCCTGTGCTGAGTTCCCGGGTCTGTACACCCGCTGTGCCCATTATGAGGGGTCCCACCATCCCTGTGCTGAGTTCCCGGGTCTGTACACCCGCTGTGCCCATTATGAGGGGTTCCCACCATCCCTGTGCTGAGTTCCCAGGTCTGTACGCCCGCTGTGCCCATTACGAGGGGTTCCCACCATACCTGTGCTGAGTTCCCGGGTCTGTACGCCCGCTGTGCCCATTATGAGGGGTTCCCACCATACCTGTGCTGAGTTCCCGGGATTGTACACCCGCTGTGCCCATTATGAGGGGTTAATTTTGTTTATTGAAAATCTTACAAACAACAACTTATATACAATAAAAACATAATAAATAAATAAAACATATTTACAAAATAATTGAATACAATTATACAAACCAGAAAGAACAAGAACAAAATAAACAGTGCAAAACAAATTGCACACAACATAATACCTACGGGAGAGCCAGACTAAGGAACATCACCGTCACCATGCATGTAGCCTTTTATCAAAATTATATTGGATCTGAAAATCTAAGGGAGTGAAAGAAGAATACAAAGAAAGCCGCACACCCCGAGATCAACAGGCAGCAGCTACAGAGCCCTGATATTCCTCCACGCCTTTATCCAGGCCTCCTGCTGCCACCTGTCTTTCTCAAGACCCCGAATCTTCCCAACCTCACCCAGAATGTTCTCCACCACCACTTCCACAGGGAGGATTTTACCCCGTAAGGATACCTGACACCGTGCGCTCCACGTGAAATAACGGACTACTAAACTAACTAAAAAAAGTGTTTCCAAATCATAATCCCGACGAGTCTGGAAAGCCCCATACACCCACTCTGCATAACTCATATGGGGGAGGAAGGGTATACTCAGAGCCCTCCCCACCCTCTTGTACACCTCTATATTAAAAGGGCACTGAAGTAGAAAGTGATCCATGGACTCCACCACTCCTCCACACTCCACTCTCGGGCAGCCCCGATCACTCATGGAAAGAAACTTCAAGTTGCCCTTCACATATAGTTTTCCATGAAAGGCAAGCCAAGCCTGATCCCTAAACTTCATTGGGATTCTCTCCAAATTAATCAACCGCAAACCCACCCCCAAAACCAGGCTTGGGCAATCCCTCAGGGCCAGTGGCTCGCAAAAAACAGAGCTCATGATCCGCTTCTCAAGAAGTTTCCTTGGAAGAGATCTGACTTCCCCTGCCGTTACTTGCCACTGCCGAAGCATTTTCAAACACGGGGCAACATAAGCCGGGAGCTTATCATGCTTGACCCTCAGGCTTTTCACTGGCCCACCATTTTCCCAGTCTCGCAGAAAGGGCCTAAACCAGGACTGGAAAATACCAACCCACCCAGGCGGTCTCTCTGCCAACATGTTACCAAGATTGTACTTCACAAACATCAGAGAGAAAAAGACTACAGGGTTGATCATCCCTAGACCACCCTCCCGCCTAGAAAGGTAAGTCACATTCCTTTTGACAAGGTTTATTCTGTTCCCCCATAACAGCTGGAAGAAACAAGTATAGACCCTGGTATAGAGAGAAGCTGGCAAAACGCAAACAAAACTGACATATAGAAAAATCGGAATCAGGTAAGTCTTGATCAGATCAACCTTTTCCCTCAAGGAAAGCTGCCAACCTTTCCAGCTTGCCACCTTGGCATCGGCATTCTCCAGCCTGTTCACCCAATTTGCATGACCATAGTCACCTGGGCCAAATTCAATGCCTAGAACTCTAATTTTTTGCTGGGGCTCCGGGAAGTCATCCGGGAGAACAAAGCTCTCACCTTCCACACCCATCCAGAAAGCTTCACACTTGTCCTGGTTGACCTTTGAACCTGATGCCTCTGAATACCGTGTTATCACTGAGACCACCTCCTGCGCCTCCCCAGTCCCAGAGACAAAAACAGAAACATCATCAGCATAGGCCACAACCTTCAAAGGAGGCTCACCAGCGATGCCCAAAGGTACCCCACACAATGGCCCATTCTCCAGCCTTCTGATGAAGGGGTCAATTGCAAATGCATATAACAGAGGACTCAATGGGCACCCCTGACGCACACCCGAGCCAACCACAAAGGGCTGCCCGACCCAACCATTAACTAGCGGAAAGCTTTCAGCCCCTTTGTACAAGATCTTAAGCCAATCAATGAAACCCCCCTCCAGGCCATATCTGCCAAGAAGGAGCCATAAGTACTCATGATTAACCCGATCAAAGGCCTTAGCCTGATCCAATGTCAGCAAAAATTTACCCCAACCAGCAGCCCTACAACGCTCCAAGGCCTCCCGGACGGCTAACACTGCTGAGAAAGTGCTTCTACCTTGGACCGAACAGTGCTGGTGGTGGGATAACAAACTGCCTGCCACTGGTGATAATCGCCAGAAAAAAATCTTTGCCAGTATCTTTCTATCGACATTAAGAAGGCTAATGGGGCGCCAATTCTCAATAATCGAAGGATCTTTACCCTTTGACAGAAGGATCACTGCAGATTGCCTCATGGAGGGAGGGAGAGAACCCTCCTGCAAACAGCCATTAAAAACCTCCGCAAGGTAGGGAGCCAGGATCGTCTTAAAACATTTATAAAACTCAGCTGTCAACCCATCTGGCCCTGGCGTTTTCTTGATGGCCAGTTTATCAATAGCCTGGACTACCTCATCTGCAGTGATTTCATCTGTCAAATTCATCAAAGGAACATTACTTTCCAGTCCTGGTGTAGAGTCCAAAAAACCCAACATCCTTGTCCGATCAAGGTTCCTTCCTCCCAGGAGATCGGCATAGTATGACCTGACAACCTCCAGGATCCCTGACCTAGACTTCGTCAGAGAGCCCGTACTGTCCTTCAGGCCATGGACCGTCTTAACTGCTACGCTCTGTTTACAGTTCTGGTAAGGGTCAGGCGAATGGTATTTCCCGTAATCCCTCTCCTGAACCAAAGAGGCGTGCCGGTCATATTCATGTCTCCTAAGGAGGAGCTTCACCTCAGAGATCGCCCCAGAATCTCCTCCATTCGAAACAAGGCGGTCAAGTTTCCTCCGCAAACGCTGGTAGGTGATATACTTATCTTGCTGCTTCTTTCTTCCTATGGCCTTGAAAAGCCTAACAGTCCGCTGTTTTACAAGCTCCCACCATTCTGACTTGCTGTTGCAAAAGTCTAGGATCGTTACCTGTGCTTGAAAAAAGTCCTCAAAGGATTGTCTTACTCTCTCGTCTTCCAGGAGGGCCGAATTCAATCTCCAGATACCCCTCCCCCTAGGTGGCATGTCTGAGGCATTCAGAGTCACAGATAGAATACAGTGATCAGAAAACTCCACTGCCCGACACACAGGTGCCGAAAAAGCAGAGTCTCCCTTTAAAAAAAACCTATCTATCCTACTCTGACTACTACCTCTCTGAAAAGTGAACCCCGTGCTGTCTGGGCAACGCTTAATGTGCGCATCTACCAGACCTGCTTCCCTAACTATCGCATTGAGAAAAAGGGTGTCATAGCCCAGCTTATCTCTGAAACCTCTCCTGTCTTTAGACCTAGTAATGGTGTTAAAATCACCTCCAAAGATAACCTGCTGGGCCGTAAAAAGAAAAGGCTTAATCTTTGTAAAGAGGCATTTCCTGTCCCACTTCGTCTGGGGACCATAGATGTTAATCAGGCGCAAGTCCTGCCCCCTTACAGAGACGTCCAAGACCATGCATCTCCCAATCTCTACCTCAATTACCCGCCGGCACGTTACCATACCAGAAAAAAGGACTGCAACCCCGCTGTAAGGCTCGGCCGCAAGAGACCAAAATGAGGGACCACGTCTCCACTCCTTCTTTGCCAGATGTATATCAGCCAGACTACTCAGATGGGTCTCTTGTAAAAACAAAATGTCAGCATCAAACTCGCTGAGCAAAAATAAGGCCATATGACGAGCGCTTACTGATCTCAAGCTGGCAACATTAATGGTTGCCACTTTTAACGGAGTGGGAACTGCCATTAGGGTAATTGAGGTAGACGTTTCTTAGCCTGACTACTCCCTCTCCCTGGAGAACCAGCACGCTTTGTTGCGCCCTGGCACTCATCGTCCATAGAGGACGCTGAACTGAACGAGTCCCACTCATCATCATCATCATCCGACAGGACCTTAAACTTATTTTCCAAAGGCAAAACTACAGGATTTAAGGGAACTGAACCCCTTTTTTTCCTTCTTTTGCCCCTCCTCCTCCTATCCTCCAACCACTCCATATCATCTTTGGATAAACCACAACCAGCCTCCCCACACCTACCCTCCCCTTCAACCCCCTCCCCCCCACTCTCCCTTCCCTTATCTACCACCAGACCAGCCTCCCCACTATTTTCCCCACTCCTCTGGCCCCCACGATCTGCAATAGGAACCCTGCAGCGTCGGGGGAGGGGGACTGGCACCACACCTGATGCACCAGCCTCAGCACCTCTTGCTGCCTCTGCAATTTTAGAAGACACAGAAGGATTGGACACAGAAGGATTGGACACAGAAGGATTGGACACATTCTTGGCAACTGAAACTTTACATACAGGCTGGGAGGACACAGACACATTGGGTACTGGCACAGACTGGGGAACCACAGACTGGGGAGACACAGACCCATTGGGTATGGGCACAGACTGGGGAGACACAGACACATTGGGTATTGGCACAGACTGGGGAGACACATTGGGTATTGGCACAGACTGGGGAGACACATTGGGTATGGGCACAGACTCCAATGGAATCACAGGCCCTCCAGCTGATGAGCTCTGTGCATCCTCCATGTCCAGACGGAAGAACTCTCTCATGAGCTCCGGCTTGTTGTGCATTGCCTCAGGACACTGACTATAAGGATGTCCCACTGCATTGCACAGATTACACCTGATAATATTACAATCCTTTGCCAAATGCCCTATACCCTGACACAGAGAGCACTTCATCACTGGACAGGAGGATGCAAGATGCCCTTTATCTCCACATTTATTGCAGAGCTTTGGCTGGCCCGGGTAGAAGATGGTCAGCCTGTCCCTCCCCAGGAAAGCTGAGGATGGCAGATGTTGGACAACATTATCAATAACCTTTAGTTTCAGCTGCACAGACCATCCCCCTGTCCATATTCCCCGATCGTCCAAAATCTTTCTCAGGGGGCTCAGGACGTCCCCATACCTCCTCAACCATACAGTCAGATCCCCTTGGGGTATGGATTCATTGCGCACAAGTATTGTCACCATCTTAATGAGGGGCTGGCGGGAAATAAGTTTGGGGATGAGCCCTTTCCAGTCCGGCAGGCCCCTACACACGTGTTCAAACTTCTCCCAAAATATGTCCAAAGACTCGGGACGGATAAAGGACAAATCATATTCATAGGAACCTGCCGGACTGATCAGGGCGAAGATATCCGCAGGCCTAAACCCCATCTGCAGGATTTTATCCACCACCACCCTCCTATGTGGGGGGTTTCCATCACCTTCCCATTTCAATTGTACAACATTCCTCCTTTTAAACAGGGAGAAAGATAAAACGTCCCCATGCTCCTTCCCTGCTAGTTCCCCCTTCCCAGATCCTGTGGCAGCAACACCAGCATAAGTTTTTCTTCCAGCTTTTGCAGTCTTGTCCTCAGATACATTCAAACCTGCTGGCAGAGAGTCTGAATCAGCTGGGATAGCAGTCTTCTGATTAGCAGGACCCACCCCCTCCCCCGAACACTCAGCTTCAATCCTGGGAGCCGTCACAGTCTTGGCTGCTGCAGACTCCTGGAGAGCTGTAGTACTACTGCTCCCAGCATCACCTCCACCATTCACAGGAACAGCCGCTGTGCCTGGTCCAGGCAAAGTCACTGTATTGTCCATGGACCTCTCTGCAGACTGAAGCTGACAGTTACTAGCAGATGTTATTGCTTGCTGTACATTGTCTATGGGTCTGGGCTGACTGTCTGCAGTACCACAACCCTCAGCAGGCCCATTGTTATTAAAGATCCCACCATCCTGCACACACACAGTACCTGCAGCTGCTCTCTCCACAGGTCTTTCCTCCACAGGGCTGGGAATGGTGTCCATCTTCTCCTCCTCACCTTCCTGGGGAGCTGAATCTGGACTGGCCTCCAGTTTGTTGATCAAATCCAACATGTTAGAACCTTCATCCTCCTGCACGGATGTTCCACATTGCTGGGGAGGGAAGGGGACAGAGGCCTCCGCCATTGAGGGTTCAGCAGGTGTCTGAGATGTTGAAGAGCTGGGCTCATCCTCCGGGCCCACTTTCTCACTCTCTGCTTCCATCTCCTCGCTCTCCATGCAGGAAGAAGCTCCTTTCCTCATTTGATTAAATCGCTCCTCATTTTTATATTTTTCTTTAAAAGCTCCACTATTCTCCTTCAGAGAACTCACCAATTCTTTCTGCTTCCGCAGAGCTTGTTCCAGGTCCTTCAATTCAGGCCTCAGAGCCGGTCTCTTCTTACTGAAGACTTTGGCACAAAACTGCTTTTTCTTTTTAAATTCAGCTTTCAAAGCTCCCAACTTCTCCTCTTCCTTCTCAATCCGCTTCAGCGTTTCCACAATCCTCCGTCTAAAGGAAGACAGAGATTCATCCTTCCTTGGGCCAGGCCCAGAATCTTCCGCAGGTTGAGGCCTATCCAGGGGGCCCCCGCCAGGGTCCTCCCCAGGATCCAGCATCCTTCCTGGGGCAGAGGAGTAACTCTAACCCCTGGTCTCTGGAAGCACAGGAGCAAAGGAACTAGCAACCTCTCACCTCGCTGTCAAGGAGAGGAATGGCAGTTTCCCACCATCCCTGTGCTGAGTTCCCGGGATTGTACACCCGCTGTGCCCATTATGAGGGGTTCCCACCATACCTGTGCCGAGTTCCCGGGTCTGTACACCCGCTGTGCTCATTATGAGGGGTTCCCACCATCCCTGTGCCGAGTTCCCGGGTCTGTACACCCGCTGTGCCCATTATGAGGGGTTCTCACCATCCCTGTGCTGAGTTCCCGGGTCTGTACACCCGCTGTGCCCATTACGAGGGGTTCCCACCATCCCTGTGCTGAGTTCCCGGGTCTGTACACCCGCTGTGCCCATTATGAGGGGTCCCACCATCCCTGTGCTGAGTTCCCGGGTCTGTACACCCGCTGTGCCCATTATGAGGGGTTCCCACCATCCCTGTGCTGAGTTCCCAGGTCTGTACGCCCGCTGTGCCCATTACGAGGGGTTCCCACCATACCTGTGCTGAGTTCCCGGGTCTGTACGCCCGCTGTGCCCATTATGAGGGGTTCCCACCATACCTGTGCTGAGTTCCCGGGATTGTACACCCGCTGTGCCCATTATGAGGGGTTCCCACCATACCTGTGCCGAGTTCCCGGGTCTGTACACCCGCTGTGCTCATTATGAGGGGTTCCCACCATCCCTGTGCCGAGTTCCCGGGTCTGTACACCCGCTGTGCCCATTATGAGGGGTTCCCACCATCCCTGTGCCGAGTTCCCGGCTCTGTACACCCGCTATGCTCATTATGAGGGGTTCCCACCATCCCTGTGCCGAGTTCCCGGCTCTGTACACCCGCTGTGCTCATTATGAGGGGTTCCCACCATCCCTGTGCTGAGTTCCCGGGTCTGTACACCCGCTGTGCCCATTATGAGGGCTTCCCACCATCCCTGTGCTGAGTTCCCGGGTCTGTACACCCACTGTGCCCATTATGAGGGGTTCCCACCATCCCTGTGCTGAGTTCCCGGGTCTGTACACCCGCTGTGCCCATTATGAGGGGTTCCCACCATCCCTGTGCTGAGTTCCCGGGTCTGTACACCCGCTGTGCCCATTATGAGGGGTTATCACCACCCCTGTGCTGAGTTCCCGGGTCTGTACACCCGCTGTGCCCATTATGAGGGGTTATCACCATCCCTGTGCTGAGTTCCCGGGTCTGTACACCCGCTGTGCCCATTATGAGGGGTTCCCACCATCCCTGTGCTGAGTTCCCGGGTCTGTACACCCGCTGTGCCCATTATGAGGGGTTCCCACCATCCCTGTGCTGAGTTCCCGGGTCTGTACACCCGCTGTGCCCATTATGAGGGGTTCCCACCATCCCTGTGCTGAGTTCCCGGGTCTGTACACCCGCTGTGCCCATTATGAGAGGTTCCCACCATCCCTGTGCTGAGTTCCCGGGTCTGTACACCCGCTGTGCCCATTATGAGGGGTTCCCACCATCCCTGTGCTGAGTTCCCGGGTCTGTACACCCGCTGTGCCCATTATGAGGGGTTATCACCACCCCTGTGCTGAGTTCCCGGGTCTGTACACCCGCTGTGCCCATTATGAGGGGTTCCCACCATCCCTGTGCTGAGTTCCCGGGTCTGTACACCCGCTGTGCCCATTATGAGGGGTTCCCACCATCCCTGTGCTGAGTTCCCGGGTCTGTACACCCGCTGTGCCCATTATGAGGGGTTCCCACCATCCAATGATTGGAAGGTCCACTTTAGGGTGGAGCTCCGCTTTAAAGTCAATTCATTGAACACCCGCCGGGGATTCCCCTGATGGTATAGGTGGGCGATATTGTAGAGTCACAATGAGGGGAGCAGTACAGGAACATTTCTATACAATGTATCGGGGGGGGGGGGGGGGGGGGGATGTTCAGAGCTCAGGGATGGAAATAAAGGTAACATTGTAGACGGAGACGTTCTCTTCTCCCCCCGGTACGGCGGCTCGGGTTGTAGAATGACTTGGCACTGTTTACAGATCTCCATGGTAACGGTGGTAGCCGGGGATAACATTACAATGACATTAATAGCCGGGATGTGGAGAAGAATCACACGGTGGGGTGGATGGTGCCGGCGGCGTTCTAACGATTTGTGCCCTCCGATGGAAAGTGCCCGCGCATGCCCAGAACGGAAGGGCACACCAGCCGAGTTGCCGATCGGCTGCAGTGACGTCCCTTTGCGCACATCGTAGGAGTCGTTTTTGCGAAGGGAGATACCATTTCTCGGGCACAATTTAGCACTATGCAAAGAGCGGAGGGACGCCGCACTTGTCATGTTGCGCCGCACTTGTCATGTTGCGCCGCAGGTTTACACGAGACACAATCTGTACGGTGCACCCCTCCCCTATATGAATAGCTTTCAACTGCGGCCGAGAAATGGTATCGGCCGTCGAAAAAACCCTCCTACGTGCGTACGGCGCTAAGATGAAACAATCGGCTTCATTGTGCCACCTTCCTCCAGGCCAGCTCCACATTTCTGGGGAATCAGATGGTTGCCAAGGGTAACAGCCGCTCCCCTGCAGATGGTCGCCTGGGGGGACAGACAGACTGGGGAATTTGTTTGCACTAATTATCTGGCAGAGATCATTGAGGAGGAATCTACAAGTCAGAACTTCGTACAGAATCCAGATATTCACCCCGAGGGGCTGCGAGTCCCGCCAGTGCCTGCCATCTCCTCAATAACCCGGGAAAGGTGGAACATTCCAGAGGTCAGAGGAGAGAAGCCGAAGAATGTGAACCAACAACCCGCCTGTCACTCACCTCACCGCCTGCATGAGGTCCCCACATGTCACCATTTACACACAGGGGGTGAGAACGGGATACAGCAATGAAATGTCAGCTGTTAGGTGGAGGCCGGATAGACTTCCCTGAAGGAGGTTTCAGGGATCTCCTAGAGGAGGACGACAGGTAGGAGAGCCAAACAGATTGGGGTAGAGAGTGTCCCAGAGGCTGGGAGAGGCTCAGGAGAAGTCCTGGAGGAGACAAAAAGGCTAGGGGGGAGGAGAGGATGATGATGTGGGTAGGATTGGCCGAGAGGGGTGGAGGACACTGAATGGAGGTCAGTGGAGGGATTGGTAGAGAGGGGTGGAGGACACTGAATGGAGGTCAGTGGAGGGATTGGTAGAGAGGGGTGGAGGACATTGAATGGAGGTCAGTGGAGGGATTGGTAGAGAGGGGTGGAGGACACTGAATGGAGGTCAGTGGAGGGATTGGTAGAGAGGGGTGGAGGACAATGAATGGAGGTCAGTGGAGGGATTGGTAGAGAGGGGTGGAGGACAATGAATGGAGGTCAGTGGAGGGATTGGCAGAGAGGGGTAGAGGACACTGAATGGAGGTCAGTGGAGGGATTGGTAGAGAGGGGTGGAGGACAATGAATGGAGGTCAGTGGAGGGATTGGTAGAGAGGGGTGGAGGACACTGAATGGAGGTCAGTGGAGGGATTGGTAGAGAGGGGTGGAGGACACTGAATGGTGGTCAGTGGAGGGATTGGTAGAGAGGGGTGGAGGACATTGAATGGAGGTCAGTGGAGGGTTTGGTAGAGAGGGGTGGAGGACACGTAATGGAGACCAGTGGAGGGATTGGTAGAGAGGGGTGGAGGACACTGAATGGAGGCCGGTGGAGGGATTGGTAGAGAGGGGTGGAGGACACTGAATGGAGGCTGGTGGAGGGATCGGTAGAGGGGGGTGGAGGACACTGAATGGAGGCCGGTGGAGGTAGATCCAGTCTGCTTGGAGTCTGGAGGACAGGTTGGGATTTGGTGATTTATGGTGAATACATTCAGCATCGTCAGTCAGCAAAGACAACCAGGAGCTCACCATTCCTTATCCGGGGTGAGGGAGCACAACAAGCCCCCCCAGGGAGAGGAGCGTCTCCAGCTGTCCCCGGTGACACCGCGCCATGTGCTGCTACCCGTCACTGTCATAGTAAGACACTTGAAGGAACACAACCCTCGCCATACCTCCAGGGAGGCTGCACAGTAGAAAGCACTACATACACTTCCATAGTCATCAGATGGAAAGGTCGGGAGTTTATCGATCAGTACAATCTCCGATTGTCTTTAGCCACGTTAATGCAAAGTCAAACCTTTATTAAAAAATAAATTCCTGTGATCCCGCCATGAAGGTCACTTCCTGTTAAGAGGGTGACAATGCTCTGTCCCCGTCACCCAGTTGCTCCTCTGTTGTCACATGAGCTTTAGGGAGAGGACAATGAGGGGTTTGGTGACACATTACACAGACACGGTCCAATGTTGTCACCATCAGGAGACCCACCCTGAGTAACGTCCTACAGCCACCAGCACCAAGGGGTCCCCCGACCATGGTGAGAAATACGGGGCACATTAGTCTTCACAACCATCTACAGAGCTCCAGCCCAGAACACACAAGGATCCTTTTCTGTGGCTCACAACCCCCATCATTCAACGTTTCAGCGGACAAAATCCCAATTTCAGCCCCATAAAAAAACTAATATAAGACTCCTCCGTGTTCCTGAGGACACTGGTCCCTGTGACACCACAATTCAGAGATTTCAGAAGACTGCAGACTATGATCCGGGAGAATCATGTGTTGTCACCACGGACAGCTCAGTCATGGAACTCCAACCAGAGGTCACCATGTACATTTGGATCCAGAGAATTCCATAGGGGAACCCAAGAGAGGACAATGCAAGATGAGACCCGGGAAATCCACGCCAGAGTGGTGAAAACACCTGGAACTCACCATGGACATTCGGATCTGGAGGATTCCATAGGGGAACTCCAACGAGAAGCCATCAGTGGAGACACAACAGAAGACGTGTGTAGTGACAACACCTGGGAGCTTAATGGCCAATCTGTGGTGACAACATTTAGAACTCCAACCTGAGGTCATTGTGGACATTTGGACCTGGAGGATTCCATAAGTGAGCCCCAAGGAGAAGCCACGAGTGAGGACTCCACAGAATGTGACCTCAGAAATCCATGATTGACCCGTCTGTGCCAACAACACCCGGAACGCCAACCTGAGGTCATCGTGGACATTTGGACCTGGAGGATTCTATATGTAAGCCCCAAGGAGAAGCCACGTGTAGGGAGAGCAAAGCATCCAACCAGGAGATCCATGACTGAGCCGCCTGTAGAGACAACACGTGGAGCTCCAACTGGAGGTCACCCAGGCCATTGGGATCTGGAGGATTCCATAAGTGAGCAACAACAAGAAGCCACGAGTGGGGACTCCACAGAATGTGACCTCAGAAATCCATGACTGAGCCGTCTGTGCCGACAACACCCGGAACGCCAACCTGAGGTCATCGTGAACATTTGGGTCTGGAGTATTTCATAGGGAAGCCACGAGTGGGGACCTCGGAGACTGAAGACCCATCTGTGGTGACAACAACCAGATCTCCAATTAAGGGGTCATCATGTACATATTGGATGTGATGGATTCCATAGTGGAGCCCCAGAAAGAAGCCATTTACGAGGTCAGCGTAGGAAGAGAATGAGGCGGATACAATGCGAGGGTCAGAGGGGGGGACAATGGTGAATCCAAAGCAGGAAAGTTCTGGTCTATACATCTTCCATACTTCCTGTACTATACAATGAACTGTTATCAGGCACAGACCTCGATGTATAAAAGGTGAGTGCATGGGGCTCTCTACTAAGCGTTCCCATACGGCATGGTGCCAAGTGCTGGGGGGGACACAGGATCAGAGCTTGCAGCCAAGAGGGGAAATAAGGAGGAGCACCGGTGTACTGAGGTAAGTAGCGGTATCTCAGCGCTGAGAGTCACCCATCACATAGTCACGTTCCTTTCAACTTGGCGCAGATCCAATCTCCTTCTCACCTCCCAGATACATCCTGGTTGGCTGACGGCAAAGTCACAATCATTTCACTGCATCATCGAGGCTCCGGCAGGCAATCAGGATGTGCAGGAAGATTAAAAGGTTCAAAGTGTGCGCTGAGGCCTGTGAGGGGGGGGGGGGAGGAGGGCAAAGTTATGGGGGGGGCACCCCAATCTCCTTTTTAGGAAAGTCAGTCCTGAGAGCCCACAGACCTAAAATCCAGTGGAGGAGTCTCCCCATGACCCCCATCAACACGGAGGAGTCTCTCAGTGACCCCAAGAATCCGCCGGAGGTTTGGAGGGCACAAGACTGAAAATTCCACTCTCCTCCCCTTCCAGACAGGGCTGTGCAAATCTCAGGACTGTATGGACCCAAATACAAATCCTCTCGTCATGTAAAGGTCTCTGAACTACGTATTTATGCATTGCCCAGAGTTCAGCTTTAATCTCCAGCGTAGCGGTAAAAGGAGACCCCGTGGCGCCCCGGCCAGCAGGAGATCGGATGACTGCGCTCTTTATTGATCCTGCAGTTGGCGAGTTGCCACCGGTGACGGGATCTTTGGTATGACATCACCCGCATCGTTTCCAGCCCTCCGGGGTCAGGCCGCTGCTTGGCAGGCAGATCTGAAAACTGTTCTTCTCAAAAAACGTGAACCTCTAATAAGAGCAGAGCGACTGCCAGACACACGAGACCTCCGATAGCCATTCCACACCACCAAACACCCGATCCCAGGGGCCCCCCCGAGAGTCAAACTTTCCAAGGAGAGGCTGCAACCTCAGAGCTCAGGACATTCCTGAACACATGCTGGGTCAGCACCTCTGCAGAGGCTGGAAACTTCATTTCATAGCCAAAAGCAGCTTAGAGACCCCAACAGGAAACCACCAGAGAGGCTCGGCAGCCAGGAGACGTTTCCACTCTTTTACCCTCAACACGTAGGCCGATTCTACAGCCAGGCAACATTTCCAATGAACACGGAGGCCAAATCTACAGCAAAATCACAACAGGAGTACAGGAGGCCGGGCAAGACAACTTTTGGTGGCCTTTCGTGCCAGGGGGCACTTCAAGTTACACCCCGATACTGATAGCGTCTATTTTACCATCTCAGATATAGACCCACCTTGGGGCAAGTGGTGGAGGTCAGGAGGACAATGTGTCTTCCTGTGCCACAGGGTACATCAAGGAACCAATTGAATCCGTCCCATCACTGCTGGTGTC
Organism: Lithobates pipiens; assembly: GCF_037356315.1. Classification (NCBI taxonomy): domain Eukaryota; kingdom Metazoa; phylum Chordata; class Amphibia; order Anura; family Ranidae; genus Lithobates; species Lithobates pipiens. The sequence continues at coordinate 849,875 of NW_027507885.1, read as the reverse complement.
CATTTTACAATGGAGGGTCACCATATCACAGATGGACTCCCCCCAAGACAAGTGATGGAGGTCTGGAGGGACAATGGGGCACCAATTTCCTCCATCCCGTCACTGCTGGTATCCATTTTACAATGTTACCATCTCAGAGACAGACCCACCTTTGGACCAGTGATGAAGCTCAGGAGGACACTGGGCCGTTCGGGGCCACACATTACTTCAGGGAACCAATTTAACCCTTCCCATCACTACTGGTGTCTATTCAATTTAAAGTGCTGGGTTACCATCTCCGACATAAGCCCACCTAGGGCAAGGGATGGAGGTCAGGAGGACACTGGGCGTTCCTATGTTATGGGGTTCCTTGAAGGACACATTTCATTCTTCCCATCTCAGACATAGACCGACCATAGGACAAGAGATGGAGGTCAGGAGGACACTGGGCTTTTTTATGCCACAAGTACCTTAAGGAACCATTTCCCCCTTTCCAGTCACTGTTGGCTTCAACTTCAACAGTTTTGAGACCCACCATGGAACCAATTCACAGTGATGGAGGTCAGGAGGACATTGGACAGTGCGGGCAACCTGGATTTATTCTATATAGAAATGATCTGCTCTACCTGAAGTCTGTGGATATCATATCTGGGTGTAAGATTGCTGGGAGTACACCCCTAGGAGGCCGGGAACGGGGAGACCCCCAGGAGGCCGGGAACGGGGAGACCCCCAGGAGGCCGGGAACGGGGAGACCCCTAGGAGACCAAGAACAAGGAAGCCAGGAACGGGGAGACCCCCAGGAGGCTGGGAACGGGGAGACCCCCAGGAGACCGGGAACAAGGAAGCCAGGAACGGGGAGAACCCCAGGAGGCCGGGAACAAGGAAGCCAGGAACGGGGAGACCCCCAGGAGGCTGGGAACGGGGAGACCCCCAGGAGGCCGGGAACAGGGAGACCCCTAGGAGACCAAGAATAAGGAAGCCAGGAACGGGGAGACCCCCAGGAGGCTGGGAACGGGGAGACCCCCAGGAGGCCGGGAATGGGGAGACCCCCAGGAGACCGGGAACAAGGAAGCCAGGAACGGGGAGAACCCCAGGAGGCCGGGAACAAGGAAGCCAGGAACGGGGAGACCCCCAGGAGGCTGGGAACGGGGAGACCCCCAGGAGGCCGGGAACGGGGAGACCCCCAGGAGGCCGGGAACGGGGAGACCCCCAGGAGACCAAGAACAAGGAAGCCAGGAACGGGGAGACCCCCAGGAGGCCGGGAAGACCCCCAGGAGGCCGGGAACAAGGAGACCCCCAGGAGGCCGGGAACGGGGAGATGCCTAAGAGGCCAGATACAGGTGACCTCATGGACTAATCCGAGGTCACCATCACTTCATCCTAATGATGGTCACATGAAGTGTTAAACCTCTGGAGAATTTTCTGCTGGGCCCCAGAATCCAGAGGGCTCCTCACTCTCCTCAGACAGACCAACACTCCATATTCATTGTGTGTGAAGGGTCTCCGCTCTCCAGCATTAATCACATTCAGCTCCTTCTGTAATGTTCAAGACGTTTCACAGAGTCTCCAAGCAACTTCTTCAGTTCTAATGAGAGTCAGAAATTAATCAACATCCAGCTTGACACATTCCATGGTGAATGGCGTCTGAGCAACCTATCTTGACAATACGTTCATCCAAATGATTGATAACACAAAACTTACAGCATACCGACCCTGCCAGAAAACCAGTTCACATAAGGGGTTCCCACCATCCCTGTGCTGAGTTTCCGGGTCTGTACACCCGCTGTGCCCATTATGAGGGGTTCCCATCATCCCTGTGCCGAGTTCCCGGGTCTGTACACCCGCTGTGCCCATTATGAGGGGTTCCCATCATCCCTGTGCCGAGTTCCCGGGTCTGTACACCCACTGTGCCCATTATGAGGGGTTCTCACCATCCCTGTGCTGAGTTTCCGGGTCTGTACACCCGCTGTGCCCATTATGAGGGGTTCCCACCATCCCTGTGCTGAGTTCCCGGGTCTGTACACCCGCTGTGCCCATTATTTGGGGTTCCCTCCATCCCTGTGCTGAGTTCCCGGGTCTGTACCCCCGCTGTGCCCATTATGGGGGGGTTCCCACCATCCCTGTGCTGAGTTCCCGGGTCTGTACCCCCGCTGTGCCCATTATGGGGGGGTTCCCACCATCCCTGTGCTGAGTTCCCGGGTCTGTACACCCGCTGTGCCCATTATGAGGGGTTCTCACCATCCCTGTGCTGAGTTCCCGGGTCTGTACACCCGCTGTGCCCATTATGAGGGGTTCCCACCATCCCTGTGCTGAGTTCCCGGGTCTGTACACCCGCTGTACCCATTATGAGGTGTTCCCACCATCCCTGTGCCGAGTTCCCGGGTCTGTACACCCGCTGTGCCCATTATGAGGGGTTCCCATCATCCCTGTGCCGAGTTCCCGGGTCTGTACACCCGCTGTGCCCATTATGAGGGGTTCCCACCATCCCTGTGCCGAGTTCCCGGGTCTGTACACCCGCTGTGCCCATTATGAGGGGTTCCCATCATCCCTGTGCCGAGTTCCCGGGTCTGTACACCCGCTGTGCCCATTATGAGGGGTTCCCACCACCCCTGTGCCGAGTTTTCGGGTCTGTACACCCGCTGTGCCCATTATGAGGGGTTCCCACCATCCCTGTGCTGAGTTTCCGGGTCTGTACACCCGCTGTGCCCATTATGAGGGGTTCCCACCATCCCTGTGCCGAGTTTTCGGGTCTGTACACCCGCTGTGCCCATTATGAGGGGTTCCCACCATCCCTGTGCCGAGTTCCCGGGTCTGTACACCCGCTGTGCCCATTATGAGGGGTTCCCACCACCCCTGTGCCGAGTTTCCAGGTCTGTACCCCCGCTGTGCCCATTATGAGGGGTTCCCATCATCCCTGTGCCGAGTTCCCGGGTCTGTACCCCCGCTGTGCCCATTATGAGGGGTTCCCACCATCCCTGTGCTGAGTTCCCGGGTTTGTACACCCGCTGTGCCCATTATGAGGGGTTCCCACCACCCCTGTGCCGAGTTTCCAGGTCTGTACCCCCGCTGTGCCCATTATGAGGGGTTCCCACCATCCCTGTGCCGAGTTTCCAGGTCTGTACCCCCGCTGTGCCCATTATGAGGGGTTCCCACCATCCCTGTGCTGAGTTCCCGGGTCTGTACACCCGCTGTGCCCATTATGAGGTGTTCCCACCATCCCTGTGCTGAGTTCCCGGGTCTGTACCCCCGCTGTGCCCATTATGAGGGGTTCCCACCACCCCTGTGCCGAGTTTCCAGGTCTGTACCCCCGCTGTGCCCATTATGAGGGGTTCCCACCATCCCTGTGCTGAGTTCCCGGGTCTGTACACCCGCTGTGCCCATTATGAGGTGTTCCCACCATCCCTGTGCTGAGTTCCCGGGTCTGTACACCCGCTGTGCCCATTATGAGGTGTTCCCACCATCCCTGTGCTGAGTTCCCGGGTCTGTACACCCGCTGTGCCCATTATGAGGGGTTCCCACCATCCCTGTGCTGAGTTTCCGGGTCTGTACCCCCGCTGTGCCCATTATGAGGTGTTCCCACCATCCCTGTGCTGAGTTCCCGGGTCTGTACACCCGCTGTGCCCATTATGAGGGGTTCCCACCATCCCTGTGCTGAGTTCCCGGGTCTGTACCCCCGCTGTGCCCATTATGAGGGGTTCCCACCATCCCTGTGCCGAGTTTCCAGGTCTGTACCCCCGCTGTGCCCATTATGAGGGGTTCCCACCATCCCTGTGCTGAGTTCCCGGGTCTGTACACCCGCTGTGCCCATTATGAGGTGTTCCCACCATCCCTGTGCTGAGTTCCCGGGTCTGTACACCCGCTGTGCCCATTATGAGGGGTCCCCACCATCCCTGTGCTGAGTTCCCGGGTCTGTACCCCCGCTGTGCCCATTATGAGGGGTTCCCACCACCCCTGTGCCGAGTTTCCAGGTCTGTACACTCGCTGTGTCCATTATGAGGGGTTTTCACTATCCCTGTGCTGAGTTCCCGGGTCTGTACACCTGCTGTGCCCATTATGAGGGGTTCCCACCATCCCTGTGCTGAGTTCCCGGGTCTGTACACCCGCTGTGCCCATTATGAGGGGTTCCCACCATCCCTGCTGGATGAAGATATATCATGGGTAATGTAAGAGGAGTAGTAGGGTGGGGGAGCAGAGCGGGAATTGTGGGACAAGCAGTGAGGGGGAGGAGTCAGCTCACCAGGCTCCACTTAGACCCAAATTGTTTTTTGGGTACACTGCCCCTTTAACACCATGGCAGTGGTGCACACACATCTCCATGGCAGATATTTACTCTCATCAAAGCTGCACCTTCCTCTCCTCCCAACACGCCAAAACAAAGTCACCCGGCCGGCGCACACCGCCGTCACCATGTGTGTTGTGGAAACAGAACCAGAGACGGGAACCGGCCACGTCAGGGCCAAATAATCATCTCCATTCACTGTGAATCAGGACCGCAGAGCCCCCTCGTCCCCGGGCACCCGTAGCTCCTTCATTCCAGGGGTCCGCGCCCCCCGCCCATGTTCCTGGGGCCCCAACGTGGCCCCCCACTTCATTTCTAGGAAGTACACACCCAGCATTGGCAGAGAGCTTCAGGAAGAGAAGGTCAGAGGTCACAGCCTGGTCCGATCCTTCCGGAACCCCTATATGAGAGGACTGTCCTCAGATCTCACATGTGACCCCCAAATATCCATTGGACAAAGGCACGCGCCACCCGAAGGTGGAGGACAGGCCGGGGGGATTTCTATACCCAGACGGGGTCAGGTGCCACCAAGGCAGTTTACTAAAAATCCCTTCACAAGTCATCCCAGGGGCCAGCTGTCTACACACTCCATTGATATGTACAGTCTGGAGGAAAGAAGGGAAAGGATGGACATGACTGGAAGGGAGGTCGGGGGGGAGGGGGGGGGTGCTATATAACGGAAGGGAGGTTGGGGGGGTGCTATATAACGGAAGGGAGGTCTTGGGGGGGTGCTACATAACGGAAGGGAGGTCTTGGGGGGGGGTGCTACATAACGGAAGGGAGGTCTTGGGGGGGTGCTACATAACGGAAGGGAGGTCTGGGGGGGGTGCTACATAACGGAAGGGAGGTCTGGGGGGGGGGGGGGTGCTACATAACGGAAGGGAGGTCTGGGGGGGGGGGTGCTACATAACGGAAGGGAGGTCTGGGGGGGGTGCTACATAACGGAAGGGAGGTCTTGGGGGGGGTGCTACATAATGGAAGGGAGGTCAGGGGGGGGTGCTACATAACGGAAGGGAGGTCTTGGGGGGGGTGCTACATAACGGAAGGGAGGTCTTGGGGGGGTGCTACATAACGGAAGGGAGGTCTTGGGGGGGGGGGTGCTACATAACGGAAGGGAGGTCTTGGGGGGGTGCTACATAACGGAAGGGAGGTTGGGGGGGTTCTACAAAACCGAAGGGAGGTCTGGGGGAGGGGGGGTATTTTTCACAATCAGAAGTCCATCAAGTTCAACTGTAAAAAATAAATAATAATAATATAGACGGTGTGGGGGGTCGGGGATAAGAGGGGTATATAGAAGGATGTCGGTACTTCCTCTTGTTATCAGATGTGATGAAGAGTCGGGGGGGGGGGGGGGGGGGGAATGTCCATCACTGGAAGGTGAACATGCTGGGTGATCTGGAGCTCTGATTGGAGCCAAGAACTGTGACCTGTACCCGTGTGCCGCTGACCTGTGATCTGTACCCGTGTGCCGCTGACCTGTGATCTGTACCCGTGTGCCGCTGACCTGTGACCTGTACCCGTGTGCCGCTGACCTGTGACCTGTACCCGTGTGCCGCTGACCTGTGACCTGTACCCGTGTGCCGCTGACCGGTGTGCCGCTGACCTGTGACCTGTACCCGTGTGCCGCTGACCTGTACCCGTGTGATAAGACACGCCTGTCTGCTCTTATGTTTATATTACTGGACAGCCTGTGAGCCGCCCCCCCTCCCCTCTCCCTGATCCCTACAATATATATATCTCTCTCTCTCTCAGTCCCAGGAAGGTGATAACCCCCAGCGGGGGAATTCCTCCAATCTGCTCCAGCGGGGGGGGGGGGGGGGGGGGGGGAATTCCTTGCCGATCCCTGAGAGACGATGGGAAGTTCCCGGATCTCCTTTCCCTATAAATGTCCCCCCTTCCCCCCCCCCCCCCGATATATTCAGGAATCCGACCTCCTTATAGAAATCTATTGATCTGTCCGGATCCACCTCCTCACACCTCTTACTGGAGAGAAACCTTTCTGTGTTTGGGGGGGGGGGGGGTGAGTCATTGGGTGGACGGTGACAGGGATCTCACTGGGTGGACTCTATGGTGGGGGGCTCCTCCGGGGCGGACTCTATGGTGGGGGGGCTCCTCCGGGGCGGACTCTATGGTGGGGGGGCTCCTCCGGGGCGGACTCTATGGTGGGGGGGCTCCTCCGGGGCGGACTCTATGGTGGGGGGGCTCCTCCGGGGCGGACTCTATGGTAGGAGGTCCTCCGGGGCGGACTCTATGGTAGGAGGTCCTCCGGGGCGGACTCTATGGTAGGGGGTCCTCCGGGGCGGACTCTATGGTAGGGGGTCCTCCGGGGCGGACTCTATGGTAGGGGGTCCTCCGGGGCGGACTCTATGGTAGGGGGTCCTCCGGGGCGGACTCTATGGTAGGGGGTCCTCCGGGGCGGACTCTATGGTAGGGGGTCCTCCGGGGCGGACTCTATGGTAGGGGGTCCTCCGGGGCGGACTCTATGGTAGGGGGTCCTCTGGGGCGGACTCTATGGTAGGGGGTCCTCCGGGGTGGACTCTATGGTAGGGGGTCCTCCGGGGTGGACTCTATGGTAGGGGGTCCTCCGGGGTGGACTCTATGGTAGGGGGTCCTCCGGGGTGGACTCTATGGTAGGAGGTCCTCCGGGGTGGACTCTATGGTAGGAGGTCCTCCGGGGTGGACTCTATGGTAGGAGGTCCTCCTGGGCGGACTCTATGGTAGGAGGTCCTCCTGGGCGGACTCTATGGTAGGGGCTCCTCTGGGGGTGTACTCTATGGTAGGGGCTCCTCCGGGGCGGACTCTATGGTAGGGGCTCCTCTGGGGGTGTACTCTATGGTAGGGGCTCCTCCGGGGCGGACTCTATGGTAGGGGCTCCTCTGGGGGTGTACTCTATGGTAGGGGCTCCTCCGGGGCGGACTCTATGGTGGGGGCTCCTCCGGGGCGTACTCTATAGTAGGGGGTCCTCCGGGGTGGACTCTATGGTAGGAGGTCCTCCTGGGTGTACTCTATGGTAGGGGCTCCTCCTGGGTGGACTCTATGGTAGGAGGTCCTCCTGGGTGGACTCTATGGTAGGAGGTCCTCGGGTGGGAGGGGTGACTCACCTGCCTGTAGGGACTCCTCCGGAGGGGCTCCGGTAGGTCTCTCGGCCCGCCCGTGGTTCAGGAAGGAAACACAGACAATCCACACCACCAATCGGGACCACAAATCCATCACTGGGCCCAGGAGCTGACACTTCAATACATCCCGGGGGAGGAGCCACACGCCGACCCCCCAATACACTCCGATCACCCGGACAGTGCGGCCTCCGATCACTGCTGTGTGCGGCTTCTCTACAACTCCGCCCCCTGACGTCACACAACTCCGCCCAACACGTCACCTCTCCTCTCCCCGCTCGGCCCTGAGAGCTGCTGACACCTGTCCCCGCCCCGCCCACATATCTGCATATAGCAGTCTACCCCGCCTACCTCTCCGCGTTCCCGCCCCCTCCACACGCTGTGCTACCAGCACACTCCGCCCCCCGCCTCTCATCTTCAGCGGGACCCCGCCCATTCCTCTCCGTCTGATTTCCGCCCGCATTTCTTACGTCCCTCCTTTACTCCGCCCCTTCCTCTATTCCCCGCCCCGACCAATGACGTCACGATAAAGTCCTTTTATTCTGACGGAATATGACACCCCCAAATATTATCTTATATTATTATCATTATATTATATTATATTATATTGTATTTTATTATTATCATTATGTTATCTTATATTATATTATAAATTACATTATGTATATTATATGCCATTACATCTGCAATTAGTGGACCTCCAGCTGTTGCAGAACTACAAAGAGCATGATGGGACTTGTAGTTTTGCAACAGCTGGAGGTCCACTAATTGCAGATCCCTGCTCTATTACATTCCATTATATATACAGCAGAGGCCCAGAGGACTCCACCACCTTCCTACTGAGGGGTGTACCAACATGGCCACCGCCACCTTCCTACTGAGGGGTGTACCAACATGGCCACCGCCACCTTCCTACTGAAGGGTGTACCAACATTGCCACCGCCACCTTCCTACTGAAGGGTGTACCAACATGACCACCGCCACCTTCCTACTGAAGGGTGTACCAACATGGCCACCGCCACCTTCCTACTGAGGGGTGTACCAACATGGCCACCGCCACCTTCCTACTGAGGGGTGTACCAACATGGCCACCGCCACCTTCCTACTGAGGGGTGTACCAACATGGCCACCGCCACCTTCCTACTGAGGGGTGTACCAACATGGCCACCGCCACCTTCCTACATGGCCACCGCCACCTTCCTACTGAGGGGTGTACCAACATGGCGACCGCCACCTTCCTACTGAAGGGTGTACCAACATGGCCACCGCCACCTTCCTACTGAGGGGTGTACCAACATGGCCACCGCCACCTTCCTACTGAGGGGTGTACCAACATGGCCACCGCCACCTTCCTACTGAAGGGTGTACCAACATGGCCACCGCCACCTTCCTACTGAGGGGTGTACCAACATGGCCACCGCCACCTTCCTACTGAGGGGTGTACCAACATGGCCACCGCCACCTTCCTACTGAAGGGTGTACCAACATGGCCACCGCCACCTTCCTACTGAAGGGTGTACCAACATGACCACCGCCACCTTCCTACTGAAGGGTGTACCAACATGGCCACCGCCACCTTCCTACTGAGGGGTGTACCAACATGGCCACCGCCACCTTCCTACTGAGGGGTGTACCAACATGGCCACCGCCACCTTCCTACTGAGGGGTGTACCAACATGGCCACCACCACCTTCCTACTGAGGGGTGTACCAACATGGCCACCGCCACCTTCCTACATGGCCACCGCCACCTTCCTACTGAGGGGTGTACCAACATGGCGACCGCCACCTTCCTACTGAAGGGTGTACCAACATGGCCACCGCCACCTTCCTACTGAGGGGTGTACCAACATGGCCACCGCCACCTTCCTACTGAGGGGTGTACCAACATGGCCACCGCCACCTTCCTACTGAAGGGTGTACCAACATGGCCACCGCCACCTTCCTACTGAGGGGTGTACCAACATGGCCACCGCCACCTTCCTACTGAGGGGTGTACCAACATGGCCACCGCCACCTTCCTACTGAAGGGTGTACCAACATGGCCACCGCCACCTTCCTACTGAAGGGTGTACCAACATGGCCACCGCCACCTTCCTACTGAGGTGTGTACCAACATGGCCACCGCCACCTTCCTACTGAGGGGTGTACCAACATGGCCACCGCCACCTTCCTACTGAAGGGGTGTACCAACATGGCCACCGCCACCTTCCTACTGAGGGGGGTACCAACATGGCCTCCACCACCTTCCTACTGAGGGGTGTACCAACATGGCCTCCACCACCTTCCTACTGAAGGGTGTACCAACACAGCCTCCACCACCTTCCCACTGCAGGGTGTACCAACATGGCCACCTTAATACTCCCCCGTAATACTTACCTGAGCCCCCTCTTGCAATATCCACTAGTGTTTATCAGCCTACTACTCCCCTCATGGTTGGCTGAGATAGCAGCATGGCGCCATTGGATCCCGCTGATGTCAATCAAAGTCACTTAGCCAATGAGGAGAGGGAGGGGGCGGGGGCCGGGCTGTGACCCGGCTAGAAAGCTGCTGACTGCTGGGGCACTTGGCATGAGGGAGGGACTAGAGGTGAGGAGGTTCGGGGCCACTCTGTGCATATGCATTACAGAGACTGTCCAATCAGAGATACGGGGTGACGCCCACCGCCGTATATCACCCAATCCAGCAATGTGCCGCTGCTACCTGATTGGTCAGCACATCTTTACTGACGTCACTCAGAGCTACTGTGTGACAAGCAAGGAGTTAACAATGCTGGCCAAGTGTTCCCGCCCCCTCCAGGATACCCCAGAGCCTCTGTGGGGGCAGAATTTTGGAACAATGGAGCCCCCTCCTGGGGGGGAAGAGGAAGTGCAGGGATTCCTAATACAACTGATCACCTTTTCTACTTATTCATCCGATGTGACAATATCTCCCCCTTGTGGATAACACACAGAACTGCACCCTTATCATGAGAACCGCAACTTGTCATCTGCCTAAAGTACACTTACCTAATGGGGCACCACAGAGCTATCTATAGGAAAATATCACTGTCAACTACCCCTCCCTACCGATCCCTCTACTGACCTCCATTCAGTACCCTCACCCCTCCCTACCGATCCCTCCAATCAGTGCCCTCACCCTTCCCTACAGATCCCTCCACTGATCTCCATTCAGTGTCCTCCACCCCTCTCTACCAATCCCTCCACTGGTCTCCATTCAGTGTCCTCCACCCCTCTCTACCAATCCCTCCACTGGTCTCCATTCAGTGTCCTCCACCCCTCTCCACCAATCCCTCCACTGACCTCCATTCAGTGTCCTCCACCCCTCTCTACCAATCCCTCCACTGACCTCCATTCAGTGTCCCCCACCCCTCTCTACCAATCCCTCCACTGACCTCCATTCAGTGTCCTCCACCCCTCTCTACCAATCCCTCCACTGACCTCCATTCAGTGTCCCCCACCCCTCTCTACCAATCCCTCCACTGACCTCCATTCAGTGTCCTCCACCCCTCTCTACCAATCCCTCCACTGGTCTCCATTCAGTGTCCTCCACCCCTCTCCACCAATCCCTCCACTGACCTCCATTCATTGTCCTCCACCTCTCTCTACCAATCCCTCCACTGGTCTCCATTCAGTGTCCTCCACCCCTCTCCACCAATCCCTCCACTGACCTCCATTCAGTGTCCCCCACCCCTCTCTACCAATCCCTCCACTGACCTCCATTCAGTGTCCCCCACCCCTCTCTACCAATCCCTTCACTGACCTCCATTCAGTGTCCTCCACCCCTCTCTACCAATCCCTCCACTGACCTCCATTCAGTGTCCTCCATCCCTCTCTACCAATCCCTCCACTGACCTCCATTCAGTGTCCTCCACCCCTCTCTACCAATCCCTCCACTGACCTCCATTCAGTGTCCTCCACCCCTCTCTATCAATCCCTCCACTGGTCTCCATTCAGTGTCCTCCACCAATCCCTCCACTCACCTCCATTCAGTGTCCTCCACCCCTCTCTACCAATCCCTCCACTGACCTCCATTCAGTGTCCTCCACCCCTCTCTACCAATCCCTCCACTGACCTCCATTCAGTGTCCTCCACCCCTCTCTACCAATCCCTCCACTGGTCTCCATTCAGTGTCCTCCACCAATCCCTCCACTCACCTCCATTCAGTGTCCTCCACCCCTCTCTACCAATCCCTCCACTGACCTCCATTCAGTGTCCTCCACCAATCCCTCCACTCACCTCCATTCAGTGTCCTCCACCCCTCTCTACCAATCCCTCCACTGACCTCCATTCAGTGTCCTCCACCCCTCTCTACCAATCCCTCCACTGACCTCCATTCAGTGTCCTCCACCCCTCTCCACCAATCCCTCCACTGGTCTCCATTCAGTGTCCTCCACCCCTCTCTACCAATCCCACCACTGACCTCCATTCAGTGTCCTCCACCCCTCTCTACCAATCCCTCCACTGGTCTCCATTCAGTGTCCTCCACCCCTCTCTACCAATCCCTCCACTGACCTCCATTCAGTGTCCTCCACCCCTCTCTACCAATCCCTCCACTGACCTCCATTCAGTGTCCTCCACCCCTCTCTACCAATCCCTCCACTGACCTCCATTCAGTGTCCTCCACCCCTCTCTACCAATCCCTCCACTGGCCTCCATTCAGTGTCCTCCACCCCTCTCTACCAATCCCTACACTGATCTCCATTCAGTGTCCTCCACCCCTCTCTACCAATCCCTCCACTGACCTCCATTCAGTGTCCTCCACCCCTCTCTACCAATCCCACCACTGACCTCCATTCAGTGTCCTCCACCCCTCTCTACCAATCCCTCCACTGACCTCCATTCAGTGTCCTCCACCCCTCTCTACCAATCCCTCCACTGACCTCCATTCAGTGTCCTCCACCCCTCTCTACCAATCCCTCCACTGGTCTCCATTCAGTGTCCTCCACCCCTCTCTACCAATCCCTCCACTGACCTCCATTCAGTGTCCTCCACCCCTCTCTACCAATCTCTCCACTGACCTCCATTCAGTGTCCTCCACCCCTCTCTGCCAATCCCTCCACTGGCCTCCATTCAGTGTCCTCCACCCCTCTCTACCAATCCCTCCACTGGTCTCCATTCAGTGTCCTCCACCCCTCTCTACCAATCCCTCCACTGACCTCCATTCAGTGTCCTCCACCCCTCTCTACCAATCCCTCCACTGACCTCCATTCAGTGTCCTCCACCCCTCTCTACCAATCCCTCCACTGACCTCCATTCAGTGTCCTCCACCCCTCTCTACCAATCCCTCCACTGGTCTCCATTCAGTGTCCTCCACCCCTCTCTACCAATCCCTCCACTGACCTCCATTCAGTGTCCTCCACCCCTCTCCACCAATCCCTCCACTGACCTCCATTCAGTGTCCTCCACCCCTCTCTACCAATCCCTCCACTGGTCTCCATTCAGTGTCCTCCACCCCTCTCTACCAATCCCTCCACTGACCTCCATTCAGTGTCCTCCACCCCTCTCTACCAATCCCTCCACTGACCTCCATTCAGTGTCCTCCACCCCTCTCTACCAATCCCTCCACTGGTCTCCATTCAGTGTCCTCCACCCCTCTCTACCAATCCCTCCACCGGTCTCCATTCAGTGTCCTCCACCCCTCTCTACCAATCCCTCCACTGACCTCCATTCATAGTCCTCCACCCCTCTCTACCAATCCCTCCACTGACCTCCATTCATAGTCCTCCACCCCTCTCTACCAATCCCTCCACTGACCTCCATTCAGTGTCCTCCTCCCCTCTCTGCCAATCCCTCCACTGACCTCCATTCAGTGTCCTCCACCCCTCTCTGCCAATCCCTCCACTGACCTCCATTCAGTGTCCTCCACCCCTCTCTACCAATCCCTCCACTGATCTCCATTCAGTGTCCTCCACCCCTCTCTACCAATCCCTCCACTGACCTCCATTCAGTGTCCTCCACCCCTCTCTACCAATCCCTCCACTGATCTCCATTCAGTGTCCTCCACCCCTCTCTACCAATCCCTCCACTGACCTCCATTCAGTGTCCTCCACCCCTCTCTACCAATCCCTCCACTGGTCTCCATTCAGTGTCCTCCACCCCTCTCCACCAATCCCTCCACTGACCTCCATTCAGTGTCCTCCACCCCTCTCTACCAATCCCTCCACTGACCTCCATTCAGTGTCCTCCACCCCTCTCTACCAATCCCTCCACTGGTCTCCATTCAGTGTCCTCCACCCCTCTCTACCAATCCCTCCACTGGTCTCCATTCAGTGTCCTCCACCCCTCTCTACCAATCCCTCCACTGACCTCCATTCAGTGTCCTCCACCCCTCTCTACCAATCCCTCCACTGACCTCCATTCAGTGTCCTCCACCCCTCTCTACCAATCCCTCCACTGACCTCCATTCAGTGTCCTCCACCCCTCTCTACCAATCCCTCCACTGACCTCCATTCAGTGTCCTCCACCCCTCTCTACCAATCCCTCCACTGACCTCCATTCAGTGTCCTCCACCCCTCTCTACCAATCCCTCCACTGACCTCCATTCAGTGTCCTCCACCCCTCTCTACCAATCCCTCCACTGACCTCCATTCAGTGTCCTCCACCCCTCTCTACCAATCCCTCCACTGACCTCCATTCAGTGTCCTCCACCCCTCTCTACCAATCCCTCCACTGACCTCCATTCAGTGTCCTCCACCCCTCTCTACCAATCCATCCACTGGTCTCCATTCAGTGTCCTCCACCCCTCTCTACCAATCCCTCCACTGGTCTCCATTCAGTGTCCTCCACCCCTCTCTACCAATCCCTCCACTGGCCTTCATTCAGTGTCCTCCACCCCTCTCTACCAATCCCTCCACTGGTCTCCATTCAGTGTCCTCCACCCCTCTCTACCAATCCCTCCACTGACCTCCATTCAGTGTCCTCCACCCCTCTTTACCAATCCCTCCACTGACCTCCATTCAGTGTCCTCCACCCCTCTCTACCAATCACTCCACTGACCTCCATTCAGTGTCCTCCACCCCTCTCTACCAATCCCTCCACTGGTCTCCATTCAGTGTCCTCCACCCCTCTCTACCAATCCCTCCACTGGTCTCCATTCAGTGTCCTCCACCCCTCTCTACCAATCCCTCCACTGACCTCCATTCAGTGTCCTCCACCCCTCTCTACCAATCCCTCCACTGACCTCCATTCAGTGTCCTCCACCCCTCTCTACCAATCCCTCCACTGGTCTCCATTCAGTGTCCTCCACCCCTCTCTACCAATCCCTCCACTGGTCTCCATTCAGTGTCCTCCACCCCTCTCTACCAATCCCTCCACTGACCTCCATTCAGTGTCCTCCACCCCTCTCTACCAATCCATCCACTGGTCTCCATTCAGTGTCCTCCACCCCTCTCTACCGATCCCTCCACTGGTCTCCATTCAGTGTCCTCCACCCCTCTCTACCAATCCCTCCACTGACCTCCATTCAGTGCCCTCCACCCCTCTCTACCAATCCCTCCACTGACCTCCATTCAGTGCCCTCCACCCCTCTCTACCAATTCCTCCACTGACCTCCATTCAGTGTCCTCCACCCCTCTCTACCAATCCCTCCACTGGTCTCCATTCAGTGTCCTCCACCCCTCTCTACCAATCCCTCCACTGACCTCCATTCAGTGTCCTCCACCCCTCTCTACCAATCCCTCCACTGACCTCCATTCAGTGTCCTCCACCCCTCTCTACCAATCCCTCCACTGGTCTCCATTCAGTGTCCTCCACCCCTCTCTACCAATCCCTCCACTGGTCTCCATTCAGTGTCCTCCACCCCTCTCTACCAATCCCTCCACTGACCTCCATTCAGTGTCCTCCACCCCTCTCTACCAATCCATCCACTGGTCTCCATTCAGTGTCCTCCACCCCTCTCTACCGATCCCTCCACTGGTCTCCATTCAGTGTCCTCCACCCCTCTCTACCAATCCCTCCACTGACCTCCATTCAGTGCCCTCCACCCCTCTCTACCAATTCCTCCACTGACCTCCATTCAGTGTCCTCCACCCCTCTCTACCAATCCCTCCACTGACCTCCATTCAGTGTCCTCCACCCCTCTCTACCAATCCCTCCACTCACCTCCATTCAGTGTCCTCCACCCCTCTCTACCAATCCATCCACTGGTCTCCATTCAGTGTCCTCCACCCCTCTCTACCAATCCCTCCACTGGTCTCCATTCAGTGTCCTCCACCCCTCTCTACCAATCCATCCACTGACCCCCCATTCCAGACACCACAAGATCTCCTTACCATGATTGACACTTTTTCCCAACTAGGGATCAGCTTTGAGTTCGCCTCGACCATTGCCTGTTCAGCGAACAGTGAACAATTTGGGGTGTTCGCTGCAAATTTGAAAAGAACACCCTGTACAAGTCTATGGGAGAAATCTAAAGTGGTAATTTTAAAGGCTAATATGCAAGTTACTGTCCTAAAAAGTGTTTGGGGACCCGGGTCCTGCCCCAGGGGACATGGATCAATGCTAAAACAAAGTTTTAAAAACTGACGTTTTTTCCAGGAGCAGTGATTTTAATAATGATTAAAGTGAAACAATAAAAGTGTAATATTCCTTTAAATTTCATACCTGGGGGGTGTCTATAGTATGCCTGTGAAGGGGCTCATGTTTCCCGTGCTCAGAACTGTCCCTGCACAAAGTGTCATTTCTGCAGGAAAAAAAGTCCTTTAAAATCACTCGCGGCTATAAGGAATTGTCGGCTCCCGTAATACAGAGAACACTCACTGAAAGTCATTGACAAAACAATAAATTTAAAAAAAAGCGTGGGGGTCCCCCAAATTCAATTACCAGGCCCTTCAGGTCTGTTATGGATTTTAAGGGGAACTCCACGCCAAATCTAAAAAAAAAATGGAATGGAGTTCACCCTAAAAATCCATACCAGACCCTTTATCCGAGCACGCAACCTGGCAGGCTGCAGGAAAAGAGCGGGGACGAGAGAGCGCCCCCCCCTCCTGAACCATACCAGGCCACATGCCCTCAACATTGGGAGGATGCTTTGGGGGTCTGTGACCCCTCAAAGCACCATGTCCCCAGGTTGATGTGGAGAAGGGCCTCATCCCCACAACCCTGGCCTGTGGTTGTGGGGGTCTGTGGGCGGGGGGCTTATCAGCATCTGGAAGCCCCCTTTAACAAGGGGACCCCCAGATCCCGTCCCCCCTGTTTGAAATGGTAAGGGCCCTACCATTTCACACAGAAAGTGAAAAAAATGGTTAAATAAGACAAACACACTTTTGAAAAATTCCTTTATTAAAAAAAAAAAAAAAAAAAGATTCCAGCGGTGCTAATCCACTCTTGCTATCCAGTGATGGATGATCTCTTCTCCGGGGTCCAGCGATGGATGATCTCTTCTCCGGGGTCCAGCGATGGATGATCTCTTCTCCGGGGTCCAGCGATGGATGATCTCTTCTCCGGGGTCCAGCGATGGATGATCATCTCTCCAGGGTCCAGCGAAGGCTGATCTCTTCTCCGGGGTCCAGCGATGCATGATCTCTTCTCCAGGGTCCAGCGATGGATGATCTCTTCTCCGGGGTCCAGCGATGGATGATCTCTTCCCTGGGGTCCAGCGATGCATGATCTCTTCTCCGGGGTCCAGCGATGCATGATCTCTTCTCCGGGGTCCAGCGATGGATGATCTCTTCCCTGGGGTCCAGCGATGCATGATCTCTTCTCCGGGGTCCAGCGATGGATGATCTCTTCCCTGGGGTCCAGTGATAGATGATCTCTTCTCCGGGGTCCAGCGATGGATGATCATCTCTCCGGGGTCCAGCGATGGCTGATCTCTTCTCCGGGGTCCAGTGATGGATAATCATCTCTCTGGGGTCCAGTGATGGGTGATCTCTTCTCCGGGGTCCAGTGATGGATGATCTCTTCTCCGGGGTCCAGCGATGGATGATCTCTTCTCCGGGGTCCAGTGATGGATAATCATCTCTCCGGGGTCCAGTGATGGCTGATCTCTTCTCCGGGGTCCAGCGATGGGTGATCATCTCTCCAGGGTCCAGCGATGGATGATCTCTTCTCTAGGGTCCAGCGATGGATGATCTCTTCTCCGGGGTCCAGCGATGGCTGATCTCTTCTCCGGGGTCCAGTGATGGATAATCATCTCTCTGGGGTCCAGTGATGGGTGATCTCTTCTCCGGGGTCCAGTGATGGATGATCTCTTCTCCGGGGTCCAGCGATGGATGATCTCTTCTCTGCGGTCCAGTGATGGATGATCATCTCTCCGGGGTCCAGTGATGGCTGATCTCTTCTCCGGGGTCCAGTGATGGATGATCTCTTCTCCGGGGTCCAGCGATGGATGATCATCTCTCCGGAGTCCAGTGATGGATGATCTCTTCTCCGGGGTCCAGCGATGGCTGATCTCTTCTCTGGGGTCCAGCGATGGATGATCTCTTCTCCGGGGTCCAGTGATGGATAATCATCTCTCCGGGGTCCAGTGATGGCTGATCTCTTCTCCGGGGTCCAGTGATGGATGATCTCTTCTCCGGGGTCCAGCGATGGATGATCATCTCTCCGGAGTCCAGTGATGGATGATCTCTTCTCCGGGGTCCAGCGATGGCTGATCTCTTCTCTGGGGTCCAGTGATGGGTGATCTCTTCTCTGGGGTCCAGTGATGGGTGATCTCTTCTCCGGGGTCCAGGGATGGATGATCTCTTCTCCGTGGTCCAGAGATGGGTGATCATCTCTCCGGTGTCCAGCGATGGATGATCTCTTCTCCAGGGTCCAGCGATGGATGATCTCTTCTCCGGGGTCCAGCGATGGATAATCATCTCTCCAGGGTCCAGCGATGGATGATCTCTTCTCCGGGGTCCAGTGATGGATGATCTCTTCTCCGGGGTCCAGTGATGGATGATCTCTTCTCTAGGGTCCAGCGATGGATGATCTCTTCTCCGGGGTCCAGTGATGGATAATCATCTCTCCAGGGTCCAGCGATGGATGATCTCTTCTCCGGGGTCCAGCGATGGATAATCTCTTCTCCGGGGTCCAGTGATGGATAATCATCTCTCCGGGGTCCAGTGATGGATGATCTCTTCTCCGGGGTCCAGCGATGGATGATCTCTTCTCCAGGGTCCAGCGATGGATGATCTCTTCTCCGGGGTCCAGCAATGGATGATCATGTCTCCGGGGTCCAGCGATGGATGATCTCTTCTCCGGGGTCCAGGGATGGATGATCATCTCTCCGGGGTCCAGTGATGGATGATCATCTCTCCGGGGTCCAGTGATGGATGATCTCTTCTCCGGGGTCCAGGGATGGATGATCTCTTTTCCGGGGTCCAGTGATGGATGATCTCTTCTCCGGGGTCCAGCGATGGATGATCTCTTCTCCGGGGTCCAGTGATGGATGATCTCTTCTCCGGGGTCCAGTGATGGATGATCTCTTCTCCGGGGTCCAGTGATGGATAATCATCTCTCCAGGGTCCAGCGATGGATGATCTCTTCTCCGGGGTCCAGCGATGGATAATCTCTTCTCCGGGGTCCAGTGATGGATAATCATCTCTCCAGGGTCCAGCGATGGCTGATCTCTTCTCCGGGGTCCAGTGATGGATGATCTCTTCTCCGGGGTCCAGCGATGGATGATCTCTTCTCCAGGGTCCAGCGATGGATGATCTCTTCTCCGGGGTCCAGCAATGGATGATCATCTCTCCGGGGTCCAGCGATGGCTGATCTCTTCTCCGGGGTCCAGCGATGGATGATCATCTCTCCAAGGTCCAGTGATGGATGATCATCTCTCCGGGGTCCAGTGATGGATGATCTCTTCTCCGGGGTCCAGGGATGGATGATCTCTTCTCCGGGGTCCAGTGATGGATGATCTCTTCTCCGTGGTCCAGGGATGGATGATCTCTTCTTCGGGGTCCAGGGATGGATGATCTCTTCTCCGGGGTCCAGCGATGGCTGATCTCTTCTCCGGGGTCCAGGGATGGATGATCTCTTCTCCGGGGTCCAGCGATGGATGATCTCTTCTCCAGGGTCCAGCGATGGATGATCTCTTCTCTGGGGTCCAGCGATGGCTGATCTCTTCTCCGCTGTCCAGTGATGGATGATCTCTTCCCTGGGGTCCAGTGATAGATGATCTCTTCTCCGGGGTCCAGCGATGGATGATCATCTCTCCGGGGTCCAGCGATGGCTGATCTCTTCTCCGGGGTCCAGTGATGGATAATCATCTCTCTGGGGTCCAGTGATGGGTGATCTCTTCTCCGGGGTCCAGTGATGGATGATCTCTTCTCCGGGGTCCAGCGATGGATGATCTCTTCTCCGGGGTCCAGTGATGGATAATCATCTCTCTGGGGTCCAGTGATGGCTGATCTCTTCTCCGGGGTCCAGCGATGGGTGATCATCTCTCCAGGGTCCAGCGATGGATGATCTCTTCTCTAGGGTCCAGCGATGGATGATCTCTTCTCCGGGGTCCAGCGATGGCTGATCTCTTCTCCGGGGTCCAGTGATGGATAATCATCTCTCTGGGGTCCAGTGATGGGTGATCTCTTCTCCGGGGTCCAGTGATGGATGATCTCTTCTCCGGGGTCCAGCGATGGATGATCTCTTCTCCGGGGTCCAGTGATGGATAATCATCTCTCCGGGGTCCAGTGATGGCTGATCTCTTCTCCGGGGTCCAGCGATGGGTGATCTCTTCTCCGGGGTCCAGTGATGGATAATCATCTCTCCGGGGTCCAGTGATGGCTGATCTCTTCTCCGGGGTCCAGTGATGGGTGATCTCTTCTCCAGGGTCCAGCGATGGATGATCTCTTCTCCGCGGTCCAGTGATGGATGATCTCTTCTCCGGGGTCCAGTGATGGATGATCTCTTCTCCGGTGTCCAGCGATGGGTGATCTCTTCTCCGGGGTCCAGTGATGGGTGATCTCTTCTCCGGGGTCCAGCGATGGATGATCTCTTCTCCGGGGTCCAGCTATGGCTGATCTCTTCTCCGCGGTCCAGTGATGGATGATCTCTTCTCAGGGGTCCAGTGATGGGTGATCTCTTCTCCGGGGTCCAGCGATGGATGATCATCTCTCCGAGGTCCAGCGATGGATGATCTCTTCTCCGCGGTCCAGTGATGGATGATCTCTTCTCAGGGGTCCAGTGATGGGTGATCTCTTCTCCGCGGTCCAGTGATGGATGATCTTTTCTCCGGGGTCCAGCGATGGATGATCTTTTCTCTAGGGTCCAGCGATGGATGATCTCTTCTCCGGGGTCCAGCGATGGATGATCTCTTCTCCAGGGTCCAGTGATGGATGATCTCTTCTCCGGGGTCCAGCGATGGATGATCTCTTCTCCGGTGTCCAGCGATGGCTGATCTCTTCTCCGGGGTCCAGCGATGGATGATCTCTTCTCCGGGGTCCAGCGATAGCTGATCTCTTCTCCGGGGTCCAGCGATGGATGATCTCTTCCCCGTGGTCCAGCGATGGCTGATCTCTTCTCCGCGGTCCAGTGATGGATGATCTCTTCTCTAGGGTCCAGCGATGGATGATCTCTTCTCCGGGGTCCAGCGATGGATGATCTCTTCTCCGGGGTCCAGCGATGGATGATCTCTTCTCCGGGGTCCAGCGATGGATGATCTCTTCTCTGGGGTCCAGCGATGGATGATCTCTTCTCTGGGGTCCAGTGATGGATGATCATCTCTCCGGGGTCCAGCGATGGATGATCTCTTCTCCAGGGTTCAGCGATGGGTGATCTCTTCTCCGGGGTCCAGTGATGGATGATCTCTTCTCCAGGGTCCAGTGATGGATGATCTCTTCTCCGGGGTCCAGCGATGGCTGATCTCTTCTCCGCGGTCCAGTGATGGATGATCTCTTCTCCGGTGTCCAGCGATGGGTGATCTCTTCTCCGGGGTCCAGTGATGGATGATCTCTTCTCCGGGGTCCAGTGATGGATGATCTCTTCTCCGGGGTCCAGCGATGGCTGATCTCTTCTCCGCGGTCCAGTGATGGATGATCTCTTCTCCGGGGTCCAGTGATGGGTGATCTCTTCTCCGGGGTCCAGTGATGGATGATCTCTTCTCCGGGGGCCAGCGATGACTGATCTCTTCTCCGCGGTCCAGTGATGGATGATCTCTTCTCCGGGGTCCAGTGATGGGTGATCTCTTCTCCGGGGTCCAGCGATGGATGATCTCTTCTCCGGGGTCCAGCGATGGCTGATCTTTTCTCGGGGGTCCAGCGATGGATGATCTTTTCTCTAGGGTCCAGCGATGGCTGATCTCTTCTCCGGGGTCCAGCGATGGATGATCTCTTCTCCGGGGTCCAGCGATAGCTGATCTCTTCTCCGGGGTCCAGCGATGGATGATCTCTTCTCCGGGGTCCAGCGATAGCTGATCTCTTCTCCGCGGTCCAGTGATGGATGATCTCTTCTCTAGGGTCCAGCGATGGATGATCTCTTCTCTAGGGTCCAGCGATGGATGATCTCTTCTCCGGGGTCCAGCGATGGATGATCTCTTCTCCGGGGTCCAGCGATGGATGATCTCTTCTCCGGGGTCCAGCGATGGATGATCTCTTCTCCGGGGTCCAGTGATGGATGATCATCTCTCCGGGGTCCAGCGATGGATGAGCTCTTCTCCAGGGTTCAGCGATGGGTGATCTCTTCTCCGGGGTCCAGCGATGAATGATCTCTTCTCCGGGGTCCAGTGATTGGTTATCTCTTCTCTGGGGTCCAGTGATGGATGATCTCTTCTCCAGGGTTCAGCGATGGGTGATCTCTTCTCCGGGGTCCAGCGATGGATGATCTCTTCTCTAGGGTCCAGCGATGGATGATCTCTTCTCCAGGGTCCAGTGATATATGATCTCTTGTCCGGGGTCCAGCGATGGCTGATCTCTTCTCCGCGGTCCAGTGATGGATGATCTCTTCTCCAGGGTTCAGCGATGGGTGATCTCTTCTCCGGGGTCCAGCGATGGATGATCTCTTCTCTAGGGTCCAGCGATGGATGATCTCTTCTCCGGGGTCCAGCGATGGATGATCTCTTCTCCAGGGTTCAGCGATGGGTGATCTCTTCTCCGGGGTCCAGCGATGGATGATCTCTTCTCTAGGGTCCAGCGATGGATGATCTCTTCTCCAGGGTCCAGTGATGGATGATCTCTTCTCCGGGGTCCAGCGATGGCTGATCTCTTCTCCGCGGTCCAGTGATGGATGATCTCTTCTCCGGTGTCCAGCGATGGGTGATCTCTTCTCCGGGGTCCAGTGATGGATGATCTCTTCTCCGGGGTCCAGTGATGGATGATCTCTTCTCCGGGGTCCAGCGATGGCTGATCTCTTCTCCGCGGTCCAGTGATGGATGATCTCTTCTCCGGGGTCCAGTGATGGGTGATCTCTTCTCCGGGGTCCAGTGATGGATGATCTCTTCTCCGGGGTCCAGCGATGGCTGATCTCTTCTCCGCGGTCCAGTGATGGATGATCTCTTCTCCGGGGTCCAGTGATGGGTGATCTCTTCTCCGGGAGCCAGCGATGGATGATCTCTTCTCCGGGGTCCAGTGATGGGTGATCTCTTCTCCGGGGTCCAGCGATGGGTGATCTCTTCTCCGGGGTCCAGCGATGGCTGATCTTTTCTCCGGGGTCCAGCGATGGATGATCTCTTCTCCGGGGTCCAGCGATAGCTGATCTCTTCTCCGGGGTCCAGCGATGGATGATCTCTTCTCCGGGGTCCAGCGATAGCTGATCTCTTCTCCGCGGTCCAGTGATGGATGATCTCTTCTCTAGGGTCCAGCGATGGATGATCTCTTCTCTAGGGTCCAGCGATGGATGATCTCTTCTCCGGGGTCCAGCGATGGATGATCTCTTCTCCGGGGTCCAGCGATGGATGATCTCTTCTCCGGGGTCCAGCGATGGATGATCATCTCTCCGGGGTCCAGCGATGGATGAGCTCTTCTCCAGGGTTCAGCGATGGGTGATCTCTTCTCCGGGGTCCAGCGATGAATGATCTCTTCTCCGGGGTCCAGTGATGGATGATCTCTTCTCTAGGGTCCAGCGATGGATGATCTCTTCTCCGGGGTCCAGTGATTGGTCATCTCTTCTCCAGGGTCCAGTGATGGATGATCTCTTCTCCGGGGTCCAGCGATGGCTGAGCTCTTCTCCGCAGTCCAGTGATGGATGATCTCTTCTCCGGGGTCCAGCGATGGATGATCTCTTCTCCGGGGTCCAGCGATGGCTGATCTCTTCTCCAGGGTCCAGCGATGGATGATCTCTTCTCCGGGGTCCAGCGATGGATGATCTCTTCTCCGGGGTCCAGCGATGGATGATCTCTTCTCCGGGGACCAGCGATGGCTGATCTCTTCTCCGCGGTCCAGTGATGGATGATCTCTTCTCCAGGGTCCAGCGATGGATGATCTCTTCTCCGGGGTCCAGCGATGGATGATCTCTTCTCCGGGGTCCAGCGATGGATGATCTCTTCTCTAGGGTCCAGCGATGGATGATCTCTTCTTCAGGGTCCAGCGATGGATGATCTCTTCTCCGGGGCCAGCGATGGCTGATCTCTTCTCCGCGGTCCAGTGATGGATGATCTCTTCTCCGGGGTCCAGCGATGGCTGATCTCTTCTCCAGGGTCCAGCGATGGATGATCTCTTCTCTGGGGTCCAGCGATGGCTGATCTCTTCTCCGCTGTCCAGTGATGGATTATCTCTTCTCCGGGGTCCAGCAATGGAAGATCTCTTCTCCGGGGTCCAGCGATGGCTGATCTCTTCTCCGGGGTCCAGTGATGGATGATCTCTTCTCTGGGGTCCAGCGATGGCTGATCTCTTCTCCGCGGTCCAGCGATGGATGATCTCTTCTCCGGGGTCCAGCGATGGATGATCTCTTCTCCGGGGTCCAGCGATGGATTATCTCTTCTCCGCGGTCCAGCGATGGATGATCTCTTCTCCGGGGTCCAGCGATGGATGAGCTCTTCTCCAGGGTTCAGCGATGGGTGATCTCTTCTCCGGGGTCCAGCGATGAATGATCTCTTCTCCGGGGTCCAGTGATGGATGATCTCTTCTCTAGGGTCCAGCGATGGATGATCTCTTCTCCGGGGTCCAGTGATTGGTCATCTCTTCTCCAGGGTCCAGTGATGGATGATCTCTTCTCCGGGGTCCAGCGATGGCTGAGCTCTTCTCCGCAGTCCAGTGATGGATGATCTCTTCTCCGGGGTCCAGCGATGGATGATCTCTTCTCCGGGGTCCAGCGATGGCTGATCTCTTCTCCAGGGTCCAGCGATGGATGATCTCTTCTCCGGGGTCCAGCGATGGATGATCTCTTCTCCGGGGTCCAGCGATGGATGATCTCTTCTCCGGGGTCCAGCGATGGATGATCTCTTCTCCAGGGTCCAGCGATGGATGATCTCTTCTCTAGGGTCCAGCGATGGATCATCTCTTCTCCGGGGTCCAGTGATGGATGATCTCTTCTCCGCGGTCCAGTGATGGATGATCTCTTCTCTGGGGTCCAGCGATGGATGATCTCTTCTCCGGGGTCCAGTGATGGATGATCTCTTCTCCGCAGTCCAGCGATGGATGATTTCTTCTCCGGGGTCCAGCGATGGATGATCTCTTCTCTAGGGTCCAGCGATGGATGATCTCTTCTCCGGGGTCCAGTGATGGATGATCTCTTCTCCGGGGTCCAGCGATGGATGATCTCTTCTCTATGTTCCAGCGATGGGTGATCTCTTCTCCGGGGTCCAGCGACGGATGATCTCTTCTCCGGGGTCCAGCGATGGATGATCTCTTCTCCGGGGTCCAGCGATGGATGATCTCTTCTTCGGGGTCCAGCGATGGATGATCTCTTCTCCGCGGTCCAGTGATGGATGATCTCTTCTCCGGGGTCCAGCGATGGATGATCTCTTCTCCGGGGTCCAGTGATGGCTGATCTCTTCTCCGCGGTCCAGTGATGGATGATCTCTTCTCCGGGGTCCAGCGATTGCTGATCTCTTCTCCGAGGTCCAGTGATGGATGATCTCTTCTCCGGGGTCCAGCGATGGATGATCTCTTCTCCGGGGTCCAGTGATGGCTGATCTCTTCTCCGGGGTCCAGCGATGGATGATCTCTTCTCCGGGGGTTCAGCGATGGATGATCTCTTCTCCGGGGTCCAGCGATGGATGATCTCTTCTCTGCGGTCCAGTGATGGGATGATCTCTTCTCCGGGGTCCAGCGATGGATGATCTCTTCTCTGCGGTCCAGCGATGGATGATCTCTTCTCCGGGGTCCAGCGATGGATGATCTCTTCTCCGGGGTCCAGCGATGGATGATCTCTTCTCCGGGGTCCAGCGATGGATGATCTCTTCTCCAGGGTCCAGCGATGGATGATCTCTTCTCCGGGGTCCAGTGATGGATGATCTCTTCTCCGGGGTCCAGCGATGGATGATCTCTTCTCCGGGGTCCAGCGATGGATGATCTCTTCTCCGGGGTCCAGCGATGGATGATCTCTTCTCTGCGGTCCAGCGATGGATGATCTCTTCTCTGCGGTCCAGTGATGGATGATCTCTTCTCCGGGGTCCAGCGATGGATGATCTCTTCTCCGGGGTCCAGCGATGGATGATCTCTTCTCTGCGGTCCAGCGATGGATGATCTCTTCTCTGCGGTCCAGTGATGGATGATCTCTTCTCTGGGGTCCAGCGATGGCTCATCTCTTCTCCGGGGTCCAGCGATGGATGATCTCTTCTCCGTGGTCCAGCGATGGATGATCTCTTCTCCGGGGTCCAGCGATGCATGATCTCTTCTCCGGGGTCCAGCGATGGCTGATCTCTTCTCCATGGGTCCAGCGATGGCTGATCTCTTCTCCAGGGTCCAGCGATGGATGATCTCTTCTCCAGGGTCCAGCGATGGATGATCTCTTCTCCGGGGTCCAGCGATGGATGATCTCTTCTCCGGGGTCCAGCGATGGCTGATCTCTTCTCCGTGGTCCAGTGATGGATGATCTCTTCTCCGGGGTCCAGCGATGGATGATCTCTTCTCCGGGGTCCATCGATGGTTGATCTCTTCTCCGTGGGTCCAGCGATGACTGATCTCTTCTCCAGGGTCCAGCGATGGATGATCTCTTCTCCGGGGTCCAGCGATGGATGATCTCTTCTACGGGGTCCAGCGATGGCTGATCTCTTCTCCGCGGTCCAGTGATGGATGATCTCTTCTCCAGGGTCCAGCGATGGATGATCTCTTCTCCGGGGTCCAGCGATGGATGATCTCTTCTCCGGGGTCCAGCGATGGATGATCTCTTCTCTAGGGTCCAGCGATGGATGATCTCTTCTTCAGGGTCCAGCGATGGATGATCTCTTCTCCGGGGTCCAGCGATGGCTGATCTCTTCTCCGCGGTCCAGTGATGGATGATCTCTTCTCCGGGGTCCAGCGATGGCTGATCTCTTCTCCAGGGTCCAGCGATGGATGATCTCTTCTCTGGGGTCCAGCGATGGCTGATCTCTTCTCCGCTGTCCAGTGATGGATTATCTCTTCTCCGGGGTCCAGCAATGGAAGATCTCTTCTCCGGGGTCCAGCGATGGCTGATCTCTTCTCCGGGGTCCAGTGATGGATGATCTCTTCTCTGGGGTCCAGCGATGGCTGATCTCTTCTCCGCGGTCCAGCGATGGATGATCTCTTCTCCGGGGTCCAGCGATGGATGATCTCTTCTCCGGGGTCCAGCGATGGATGATCTCTTCTCCGCGGTCCAGCGATGGATGATCTCTTCTCCGGGGTCCAGCGATGGATGATCTCTTCTCCGGGGTCCAGCGATGGATGATCTCTTCTCCGGGGTCCAGCGATGGATGATCTCCTCTCCGGGGTCCAGCGATGGATGATCTCTTCTCCAGGGTCCAGCGATAGATGATCTCTTCTCCGGGGTCCAGCGATGGATGATCTCCTCTCCGGGGTCCAGCGATGGATGATCTCTTCTCCAGGGTCCAGCGATAGATGATCTCTTCTCCGGGGTCCAGTGATGGGTGATCTCTTCTCCGGGGTCCAGTGATGGGTGATCTCTTCTCCGGGGTCCAGTGATGGATGATCTCTTCTCCAGGGTCCAGTGATGCATGATCTCTTCTCCGGGGTCCAGTGGTGATGGATGATCTCTTCTCCGGGGTCCAGCGATGGCTGATCTCTTCTCCGCGGTCCAGTGATGGATGATCTCTTCTCTGGGGTCCAGCGATGGCTGATCTCTTCTCCGCGGTCCAGTGATGGATGATCTCTTCTCCGGGGTCCAGTGATGGGTGATCTCTTCTCCGGGGTCCAGCGATGGATGATCTCTTCTCTGGGGTCCAGCGATGGATGATCTCTTCTCCGGGGTCCAGCGATGGATGATCTCTTCTCCGGGGTCCAGCGATGGATGATCTCTTCTCTAGGGTCCAGCGATGGATGATCTCTTCTTCAGGGTCCAGCGATGGATGATCTCTTCTCCGGGGTCCAGCGATGGCTGATCTCTTCTCCGCGGTCCAGTGATGGATGATCTCTTCTCCGGGGTCCAGCGATGGCTGATCTCTTCTCCAGGGTCCAGCGATGGATGATCTCTTCTCTGGGGTCCAGCGATGGCTGATCTCTTCTCCGCTGTCCAGTGATGGATTATCTCTTCTCCGGGGTCCAGCAATGGAAGATCTCTTCTCCGGGGTCCAGCGATGGCTGATCTCTTCTCTGGGGTCCAGTGATGGATTATCTCTTCTCCGGGGTCCAGCAATGGAAGATCTCTTCTCCGGGGTCCAGCGATGGCTGATCTCTTCTCCGGGGTCCAGTGATGGATGATCTCTTCTCCGGGGTCCAGCGATGCATGATCTCTTCTCCGGGGTCCAGCGATGGCTGATCTCTTCTCCATGGGTCCAGCGATGGCTGATCTCTTCTCCAGGGTCCAGCGATGGATGATCTCTTCTCCAGGGTCCAGCGATGGATGATCTCTTCTCCGGGGTCCAGCGATGGATGATCTCTTCTCTGGGGTCCAGCGATGGCTGATCTCTTCTCCGTGGTCCAGTGATGGATGATCTCTTCTCCGGGGTCCAGCGATGGATGATCTCTTCTCCGGGGTCCATCGATGGTTGATCTCTTCTCCGTGGGTCCAGCGATGGCTGATCTCTTCTCCAGGGTCCAGCGATGGATGATCTCTTCTCCGGGGTCCAGCGATGGATGATCTCTTCTCCGGGGTCCAGCGATGGCTGATCTCTTCTCCGCGGTCCAGTGATGGATGATCTCTTCTCCAGGGTCCAGCGATGGATGATCTCTTCTCCGGGGTCCAGCGATGGATGATCTCTTCTCCGGGGTCCAGCGATGGATGATCTCTTCTCTAGGGTCCAGCGATGGATGATCTCTTCTTCAGGGTCCAGCGATGGATGATCTCTTCTCCGGGGTCCAGCGATGGCTGATCTCTTCTCCGCGGTCCAGTGATGGATGATCTCTTCTCCGGGGTCCAGCGATGGCTGATCTCTTCTCCAGGGTCCAGCGATGGATGATCTCTTCTCTGGGGTCCAGCGATGGCTGATCTCTTCTCCGCTGTCCAGTGATGGATTATCTCTTCTCCGGGGTCCAGCAATGGAAGATCTCTTCTCCGGGGTCCAGCGATGGCTGATCTCTTCTCCGGGGTCCAGTGATGGATGATCTCTTCTCTGGGGTCCAGCGATGGCTGATCTCTTCTCCGCGGTCCAGCGATGGATGATCTCTTCTCTGGGGTCCAGCGATGGATGATCTCTTCTCCGGGGTCCAGCGATGGATGATCTCTTCTCCGCGGTCCAGCGATGGATGATCTCTTCTCCGGGGTCCAGCGATGGATGATCTCTTCTCCGGGGTCCAGCGATGGATGATCTCCTCTCCGGGGTCCAGCGATGGATGATCTCTTCTCCAGGGTCCAGCGATAGATGATCTCTTCTCCGTGGTCCAGCGATGGATGATCTCCTCTCCGGGGTCCAGCGATGGATGATCTCTTCTCCAGGGTCCAGCGATAGATGATCTCTTCTCCGGGGTCCAGTGATGGGTGATCTCTTCTCCGGGGTCCAGTGATGGGTGATCTCTTCTCCGGGGTCCAGTGATGGATGATCTCTTCTCCGGGGTCCAGTGATGCATGATCTCTTCTCCGGGGTCCAGTGGTGATGGATGATCTCTTCTCCGGGGTCCAGCGATGGCTGATCTCTTCTCCGCGGTCCAGTGATGGATGATCTCTTCTCTGGGGTCCAGCGATGGCTGATCTCTTCTCCGCGGTCCAGTGATGGATGATCTCTTCTCCGGGGTCCAGTGATGGGTGATCTCTTCTCCGGGGTCCAGCGATGGATGATCTCTTCTCCGGGGTTCAGCGATGGATGATCTCTTCTCCGGGGTCCAGCGATGGATGATCTCTTCTCCGGGGTCCAGCGATGGATGATCTCTTCTCTAGGGTCCAGCGATGGATGATCTCTTCTTCAGGGTCCAGCGATGGATGATCTCTTCTCCGGGGTCCAGCGATGGCTGATCTCTTCTCCGCGGTCCAGTGATGGATGATCTCTTCTCCGGGGTCCAGCGATGGCTGATCTCTTCTCCAGGGTCCAGCGATGGATGATCTCTTCTCTGGGGTCCAGCGATGGCTGATCTCTTCTCCGCTGTCCAGTGATGGATTATCTCTTCTCCGGGGTCCAGCAATGGAAGATCTCTTCTCCGGGGTCCAGCGATGGCTGATCTCTTCTCCGGGGTCCAGTGATGGATGATCTCTTCTCTGGGGTCCAGCGATGGCTGATCTCTTCTCCGCGGTCCAGCGATGGATGATCTCTTCTCCGGGGTCCAGCGATGGATGATCTCTTCTCCGGGGTCCAGCGATGGATGATCTCTTCTCCGCGGTCCAGCGATGGATCTCTTCTCCGGGGTCCAGCGATGGATGATCTCTTCTTCGGGGTCCAGCGATGGATGATCTCTTCTCCGGGGTCCAGCGATGGATGATCTCCTCTCCGGGGTCCAGTGATGGATGATCTCTTCTCCGGGGTCCAGGGATGGATGATCTCTTCTCCGGGGTCCAGCAATGGATGATCATCTCTCCGGGGTCCAGCGATAGATGATCTCTTCTCCGGGGTCCAGCGATGGATGATCTCCTCTCCGGGGTCCAGCGATGGATGATCTCTTCTCCAGGGTCCAGCGATTGATGATCTCTTCTCCGGGGTCCAGTGATGGGTGATCTCTTCTCCGGGGTCCAGTGATGGGTGATCTCTTCTCCGGGGTCCAGTGATGGATGATCTCTTCTCCGGGGTCCAGTGATGCATGATCTCTTCTCCGGGGTCCAGTGGTGATGGATGATCTCTTCTCCGGGGTCCAGCGATGGCTGATCTCTTCTCCGCGGTCCAGTGATGGATGATCTCTTCTCTGGGGTCCAGCGATGGCTGATCTCTTCTCCGCGGTCCAGTGATGGATGATCTCTTCTCCGGGGTCCAGTGATGGGTGATCTCTTCTCCGGGGTCCAGCAATGGATGATCTCTTCTCCGGGGTCCAGCGATGGATGATCTCTTCTCCGGGGTCCAGCGATGGATGATCTCCTCTCCGGGGTCCAGCGATGGATGATCTCTTCTCCGGGGTCCAGCGATGGATGATCTCTTCTCCGGGGTCCAGCGATGGCTGATCTCTTCTCCGCGGTCCAGCGATGGATGATCTCTTCTCCGGGGTCCAGCGATGGATGATCTCTTCTCCGGGGTCCAGCGATGGATGATCTCTTCTCCGGGGTCCAGCGATGGGTGATCTCTTCTCCGGGGTCCAGCGATGGATGAACTCTTCTCCGGGGTCCAGCGATGGATGATCTCTTCTCCGGGGTCCAGCGATGGATGATCTCTTCTCCGGGGTCCATCGATGGATGATCTCATCTCCGCGGTCCAGCGATGGATGATCTCTTCTCCGGGGTCCAGCGATGGATGATCTCTTCTCCGGGGTCCAGCGATGGATGATCTCTTCTCCGGGGTCCAGCGATGGATGATCTCTTCTCCGGGGTCCAGTGATGGGTGATCTCTTCTCCGGGGTCCAGTGATGGGTGATCTCTTCTCCGGGGTCCAGTGATGGATGATCTCTTCCCCGGGGTCCACTGATGGATGATCTCTTCTCCGGGGTCCAGTGATGGATGATCTCTTCTCTGGGGTCCAGCGATGGCTGATCTCTTCTCCCCCGCGGTCCAGTGATGGATGATCTCTTCTCCGGGGTCCAGCGATGGATGATCTCTTCTCCGGGGTCCAGTGATGGATGATCTCTTCTCCGGGGTCCAGCGATGGCTGATCTCTTCTCCGCGGTCCAGTGATGGATGATCTCTTCTCCGGGGTCCAGTGATGGATGATCTCTTCTCCGGTGTCCAGCGATGGGTGATCTCTTCTCCGGGGTCCAGTGATGGATGATCTCTTCTCCGGGGTCCAGTGATGGATGATCTCTTCTCCGGGGTCCAGCGATGGCTGATCTCTTCTCCGCGGTCCAGTGATGGATGATCTCTTCTCCGGGGTCCAGCGATGGATGATCTCTTCTCCGGGGTCCAGCGATAGCTGATCTCTTCTCCGGGGTCCAGCGATGGATGATCTCTTCCCCGTGGTCCAGTGATGGATGATCTCTTCTCTAGGGTCCAGCGATGGATGATCTCTTCTCTAGGGTCCAGCGATGGATGATCTCTTCTCCGGGGTCCAGCGATGGATGATCTCTTCTCTGGGGTCCAGTGATGGATGATCATCTCTCCGGGGTCCAGCGATGGATGATCTCTTCTCCAGGGTTCAGCGATGGGTGATCTCTTCTCCGGGGTCCAGCGATGGATGATCTCTTCTCTAGGGTCCAGCGATGGATGATCTCTTCTCCAGGGTCCAGTGATGGCTGATCTCTTCTCCGGGGTCCAGCGATGGCTGATCTCTTCTCCGCGGTCCAGTGATGGATGATCTCTTCTCCGGTGTCCAGCGATGGGTGATCTCTTCTCCGGGGTCCAGTGATGGATGATCTCTTCTCCGGGGTCCAGTGATGGATGATCTCTTCTCCAGGGTCCAGCGATGGCTGATCTCTTCTCCGCGGTCCAGTGATGGATGATCTCTTCTCCGGGGTCCAGTGATGGGTGATCTCTTCTCCGGGGTCCAGTGATGGATGATCTCTTCTCCGGGGTCCAGCGATGGATGATCTCTTCTCCGGGGTCCAGCGATGGATGATCTTTTCTCAAGGGTCCAGCGATGGATGATCTCTTCTCCGGGGTCCAGCGATGGCTGATCTCTTCTCCGCAGTCCAGCGATGGATGATCTCTTCTCCGGGGTCCAGCGATGGATGATCTCTTCTCCGGGGTCCAGCGATGGGTGATCTCTTCTCCGGGGTCCAGCGATGGATGAACTCTTCTCCGGGGTCCAGCGATGGATGATCTCTTCTCCGGGGTCCATCGATGGATGATCTCATCTCCGCGGTCCAGTGATGGATGATCTCTTCTCCGGGGTCCAGCGATGGATGATCTCTTCTCCGGGGTCCATCGATGGATGATCTCATCTCCGCGGTCCAGTGATGGATGATCTCATCTCCGCGGTCCAGCGATGGATGATCTCTTCTCCGGGGTCCATCGATGGATGATCTCATCTCCGCGGTCCAGTGATGGATGATCTCTTCTCCGCGGTCCAGCGATGGATGATCTCTTCTCCGGGGTCCAGCGATGGATGACCTCTTCTCCGGGGTCCAGCGATGGATGATCTCTTCTCCGGGGTCCAGCGATGGATGATCTCTTCTCTGGGGTCCAGCGATGGATGATCTCTTCTCCGGGGTCCAGCGATGGATGATCTCTTCTCCGGGGTCCAGTGATGGGTGATCTCTTCTCCGGGGTCCAGTGATGGGTGATCTCTTCTCCGGGGTCCAGTGATGGATGATCTCTTCTCCGGGGTCCACTGATGGATGATCTCTTCTCCGGGGTCCAGTGATGGATGATCTCTTCTCTGGGGTCCAGCGATGGCTGATCTCTTCTCCCCCACGGTCCAGTGATGGATGATCTCTTCTCCGGGGTCCAGCGATGGATGATCTCTTCTCCGCGGTCCAGTGATGGATGATCTCTTCTCCGGGGTCCAGCGATGGCTGATCTCTTCTCCAGGGTCCAGCGATGGATGATCTCTTCTCTGGGGTCCAGCGATGGCTGATCTCTTCTCCGCTGTCCAGTGATGGATTATCTCTTCTCCGGGGTCCAGCAATGGAAGATCTCTTCTCCGGGGTCCAGCGATGGCTGATCTCTTCTCCGGGGTCCAGTGATGGATGATCTCTTCTCTGGGGTCCAGCGATGGCTGATCTCTTCTCCGCGGTCCAGCGATGGATGATCTCCTCTCCGGGGTCCAGCGATGGATGATCTCTTCTCCGGGGTCCAGCGATGGATGATCTTTTCTCTAGGGTCCAGCGATGGATGATCTCTTCTCCGGGGTCCAGCGATGGCTGATCTCTTCTCCGCGGTCCAGCGATGGATGATCTCTTCTCCGGGGTCCAGCGATGGATGATCTCTTCTCCGGGGTCCAGCGATGGATGATCTCTTCTCCGGGGTCCAGCGATGGGTGATCTCTTCTCCGGGGTCCAGCGATGGATGAACTCTTCTCCGGGGTCCAGCGATGGATGATCTCTTCTCCGGGGTCCAGCGATGGATGATCTCTTCTCTGGGGTCCATCGATGGATGATCTCATCTCCGCGGTCCAGCGATGGATGATCTCTTCTCCGGGGTCCAGCGATGGATGATCTCTTCTCCGGGGTCCAGCGATGGATGATCTCTTCTCCGGGGTCCAGCGATGGATGATCTCTTCTCCGGGGTCCAGTGATGGGTGATCTCTTCTCCGGGGTCCAGTGATGGGTGATCTCTTCTCCGGGGTCCAGTGATGGATGATCTCTTCTCCGGGGTCCACTGATGGATGATCTCTTCTCTGGGGTCCAGTGATGGATGATCTCTTCTCTGGGGTCCAGCGATGGCTGATCTCTTCTCCCCCGCGGTCCAGTGATGGATGATCTCTTCTCCGGGGTCCAGCGATGGATGATCTCTTCTCCGGGGTCCAGTGATGGATGATCTCTTCTCCGGGGTCCAGCGATGGCTGATCTCTTCTCCGCGGTCCAGTGATGGATGATCTCTTCTCCGGGGTCCAGTGATGGATGATCTCTTCTCCGGTGTCCAGCGATGGGTGATCTCTTCTCCGGGGTCCAGTGATGGATGATCTCTTCTCCGGGGTCCAGTGATGGATGATCTCTTCTCCGGGGTCCAGCGATGGCTGATCTCTTCTCCGCGGTCCAGTGATGGATGATCTCTTCTCCGGGGTCCAGTGATGGATGATCTCTTCTCCGGAGTCCAGCGATGGATGATCTCTTCTCCGGGGTCCAGCGATGGCTGATCTCTTCTCCGCGGTCCAGTGATGGATGATCTCTTCTCAGGGGTCCAGTGATGGGTGATCTCTTCTCCGGGGTCCAGCGATGGATGATCATCTCTCCGGGGTCCAGCGATGGATGATCTCTTCTCCGGGGTCCAGCGATGGATGATCTTTTCTCTAGGGTCCAGCGATGGATGATCTCTTCTCCGGGGTCCAGCGATGGATGATCTTTTCTCCGGTGTCCAGCGATGGCTGATCTCTTCTCCGGGGTCCAGCGATGGATGATCTCTTCTCCGGGGTCCAGCGATAGCTGATCTCTTCTCCGGGGTCCAGCGATGGATGATCTCTTCCCCGTGGTCCAGCGATGGCTGATCTCTTCTCCGGGGTCCAGCGATGGATGATCTCTTCTCTAGGGTCCAGCGATGGATGATCTCTTCTCCGGGGTCCAGCGATGGATGATCTCTTCTCCGGGGTCCAGCGATGGATGATCTCTTCTCTAGGGTCCAGCGATGGATGATCTCTTCTCCGGGGTCCAGCGATGGATGATCTCTTCTCTGGGGTCCAGCGATGGATGATCTCTTCTCCAGGGTTCAGCGATGGGTGATCTCTTCTCCGGGGTCCAGCGATGGATGATCTCTTCTCCAGGGTTCAGCGATGGGTGATCTCTTCTCCGGGGTCCAGCGATGGATGATCTCTTCTCTAGGGTCCAGCGATGGATGATCTCTTCTCCAGGGTCCAGTGATGGATGATCTCTTCTCCGGGGTCCAGCGATGGCTGATCTCTTCTCCGCGGTCCAGTGATGGATGATCTCTTCTCCGGTGTCCAGCGATGGGTGATCTCTTCTCCGGGGTCCAGTGATGGATGATCTCTTCTCCGGGGTCCAGTGATGGATGATCTCTTCTCCGGGGTCCAGCGATGGCTGATCTCTTCTCCGCGGTCCAGTGATGGATGATCTCTTCTCCGGGGTCCAGTGATGGGTGATCTCTTCTCCGGGGTCCAGTGATGGATGATCTCTTCTCCGGGGTCCAGCGATGGATGATCTCTTCTCCGGGGTCCAGCGATGGATGATCTTTTCTCTAGGGTCCAGCGATGGATGATCTCTTCTCCGGGGTCCAGCGATGGCTGATCTCTTCTCCGCGGTCCAGCGATGGATGATCTCTTCTCCGGGGTCCAGCGATGGATGATCTCTTCTCCGGGGTCCAGCGATGGGTGATCTCTTCTCCGGGGTCCAGCGATGGATGAACTCTTCTACGGGGTCCAGCGATGGATGATCTCTTCTCCGGGGTCCAGCGATGGATGATCTCTTCTCCGGGGTCCATCGATGGATGATCTCATCTCCGCGGTCCAGTGATGGATGATCTCTTCTCCGGGGTCCAGCGATGGCTGATCTCTTCTCCGCGGTCCAGCGATGGATGATCTCTTCTCCGGGGTCCAGCGATGGATGATCTCTTCTCCGGGGTCCAGCAAAAGATTATCTCTTCTCCGGGGTCCAGCGATGGATGATCTCTTCTCCGGGGTCCAGCGATGGATGATCTCTTCTCCGGGGTCCAGCGATGGATGATCTCTTCTCCGGGGTCCAGTGATGGGTGATCTCTTCTCCGGGGTCCAGTGATGGGTGATCTCTTCTCCGGGGTCCAGTGATGGATGATCTCTTCTCCGGGGTCCACTGATGGATGATCTCTTCTCCGGGGTCCAGTGATGGATGATCTCTTTCTGGGGTCCAGCGATGGCTGATCTCTTCTCCCCCGCGGTCCAGTGATGGATGATCTCTTCTCCGGGGTCCAGCGATGGATGATCTCTTCTCCGGGGTCCAGTGATGGATGATCTCTTCTCCGGGGTCCAGCGATGGCTGATCTCTTCTCCGCGGTCCAGTGATGGATGATCTCTTCTCCGGTGTCCAGCGATGGGTGATCTCTTCTCCGGGGTCCAGTGATGGATGATCTCTTCTCCAGGGTCCAGTGATGGATGATCTCTTCTCCGGGGTCCAGCGATGGCTGATCTCTTCTCCGCGGTCCAGTGATGGATGATCTCTTCTCCGGGGTCCAGTGATGGGTGATCTCTTCTCCGGGATCCAGCGATGGATGATCTCTTCTCCGGGGTCCAGCGATGGCTGATCTCTTCTCCGCGGTCCAGTGATGGATGATCTCTTCTCAGGGGTCCAGTGATGGGTGATCTCTTCTCCGGGGTCCAGCGATGGATGATCATCTCTCCGGGGTCCAGTGATGGATGAGCTCTTCTCCGTGGTCCAGCGATGGATGATCTTTTCTCCGGGGTCCAGCGATGGATGATCTTTTCTCTAGGGTCCAGCGATGGATGATCTCTTCTCCGGGGTCCAGCGATGGATGATCTCTTCTCCGGTGTCCAGCGATGGCTGATCTCTTCTCCGGGGTCCAGCGATGGATGATCTCTTCTCCGGGGTCCAGCGATAGCTGATCTCTTCTCCGGGGTCCAGCGATGGATGATCTCTTCCCCGTGGTCCAGCGATGGCTGATCTCTTCTCCGCAGTCCAGTGATGGATGATCTCTTCTCTAGGGTCCAGCGATGGATGATCTCTTCTCTAGGGTCCAGCGATGGATGATCTCTTCTCCGGGGTCCAGCGATGGATGATCTCTTCTCCGGGGTCCAGCGATGGATGATCTCTTCTCCGGGGTCCAGCGATGGATGATCTCTTCTCTGGGGTCCAGCGATGGATGATCTCTTCTCTGGGGTCCAGTGATGGATGATCTCTTCTCCGGGGTCCAGCGATGGATGATCTCTTCTCCAGGGTTCAGCGATGGGTGATCTCTTCTCCGGGGTCCAGCGATGGATGATCTCTTTTCTAGGGTCCAGCGATGGATGATCTCTTCTCCAGGGTCCAGTGATGGATGATCTCTTCTCCGGGGTCCAGCGATGGCTGATCTCTTCTCCGCGGTCCAGTGATGGATGATCTCTTCTCCGGTGTCCAGCGATGGGTGATCTCTTCTCCGGGGTCCAGTGATGGATGATCTCTTCTCCGGGGTCCAGTGATGGATGATCTCTTCTCCGGGGTCCAGCGATGGCTGATCTCTTCTCCGCGGTCCAGTGATGGATGATCTCTTCTCCGGGGTCCAGCGATAGATGATCTCTTCTCCGGGGTCCAGTGATGGGTGATCTCTTCTCCGGGGTCCAGTGATGGATGATCTCTTCTCCGGGGTCCAGCGATGGCTGATCTCTTCTCCGCGGTCCAGTGATGGATGATCTCTTCTCCGGGGTCCAGTGATGGGTGATCTCTTCTCCGGGGTCCAGCGATGGATGATCATCTCTCCGGGGTCCAGTGATGGATGATCTCTTCTCCGGGGTCCAGTGATGGGTGATCTCTTCTCCGGGGTCCAGCGATGGCTGATCTTTTCTCCGGGGTCCAGCGATGGATGATCTTTTCTCTAGGGTCCAGCGATGGCTGATCTCTTCTCCGGGGTCCAGCGATGGATGATCTCTTCTCCGGGGTCCAGCGATAGCTGATCTCTTCTCCGGGGTCCAGCGATGGATGATCTCTTCTCCGGGGTCCAGCGATAGCTGATCTCTTCTCCGCGGTCCAGTGATGGATGATCTCTTCTCTAGGGTCCAGCGATGGATGATCTCTTCTCTGGGGTCCAGTGATGGATGATCTCTTCTCCGGGGTCCAGCGATGGATGATCTCTTCTCCAGGGTTCAGCGATGGGTGATCTCTTCTCCGGGGTCCAGCGATGGATGATCTCTTCTCTAGGGTCCAGCGATGGATGATCTCTTCTCCAGGGTCCAGTGATGGATGATCTCTTCTCCGGGGTCCAGCGATGGCTGATCTCTTCTCCGCGGTCCAGTG
This sequence comes from Lithobates pipiens, assembly GCF_037356315.1. Classification (NCBI taxonomy): domain Eukaryota; kingdom Metazoa; phylum Chordata; class Amphibia; order Anura; family Ranidae; genus Lithobates; species Lithobates pipiens. Next base: position 811,481 of record NW_027507885.1, on the reverse strand, counting down.
ATGGATGATCTCTTCTCCGGTGTCCAGCGATGGGTGATCTCTTCTCCGGGGTCCAGTGATGGATGATCTCTTCTCCGGGGTCCAGTGATGGATGATCTCTTCTCCGGGGTCCAGCGATGGCTGATCTCTTCTCCGCGGTCCAGTGATGGATGATCTCTTCTCCGGGGTCCAGTGATGGGTGATCTCTTCTCCGGGGTCCAGTGATGGATGATCTCTTCTCCGGGGTCCAGCGATGGCTGATCTCTTCTCCGCGGTCCAGTGATGGATGATCTCTTCTCCGGGGTCCAGTGATGGATGATCTCTTCTCCGGGTTCCAGTGATGGCTGATCTCTTCTCCGGGGTCCAGCGATGGATGATCTCTTCTCCGGGGTCCAGCGATGGATGATCTCTTCTCCGAGGTCCAGTGATGGATGATCTCTTCTCCGGGGTCCAGCGATGGATGATCTCTTCTCCGGGGTCCAGTGATGGCTGATCTCTTCTCCGGGGTCCAGCGATGGATGATCTCTTCTCCGGGGTTCAGCGATGGATGATCTCTTCTCCGGGGTCCAGCGATGGATGATCTCTTCTCTGCGGTCCAGTGATGGATGATCTCTTCTCCGGGGTCCAGCGATGGATGATCTCTTCTCTGCGGTCCAGCGATGGCTGATCTCTTCTCCGGGGTCCAGCGATGGATGATCTCTTCTCCGGGGTCCAGCGATGGATGATCTCTTCTCCGGGGTCCAGCGATGGATGATCTCTTCTCCGGGGTCCAGCGATGGCTGATCTCTTCTCCGGGGTCCAGCGATGGATGATCTCTTCTCCGGGGTCCAGCGATGGCTGATCTCTTCTCCGGGGTCCAGCGATGGATGATCTCTTCTCCGGGGTCCAGTGATGGATGATCTCTTCTCCGGGGTCCAGCGATGGATGATCTCTTCTCCGGGGTCCAGCGATGGATGATCTCTTCTCCGGGGTCCAGCGATGGCTGATCTCTTCTCCGGGGTCCAGCGATGGATGATCTCTTCTCCGGGGTCCAGCGATGGCTGATCTCTTCTCCGGGGTCCAGCGATGGATGATCTCTTCTCCGGGGTTCAGCGATGGATGATCTCTTCTCCGGGGTCCAGCGATGGATGATCTCTTCTCTGCGGTCCAGTGATGGATGATCTCTTCTCCGGGGTCCAGCGATGGATGATCTCTTCTCTGCGGTCCAGCGATGGCTGATCTCTTCTCCGGGGTCCAGCGATGGATGATCTCTTCTCCGGGGTCCAGCGATGGATGATCTCTTCTCCGGGGTCCAGCGATGGATGATCTCTTCTCCGGGGTCCAGCGATGGCTGATCTCTTCTCCGGGGTCCAGCGATGGATGATCTCTTCTCCGGGGTCCAGCGATGGCTGATCTCTTCTCCGGGGTCCAGCGATGGATGATCTCTTCTCCGGGGTCCAGTGATGGATGATCTCTTCTCCGGGGTCCAGCGATGGATGATCTCTTCTCCGGGGTCCAGCGATGGATGATCTCTTCTCCGGGGTCCAGCGATGGCTGATCTCTTCTCCGGGGTCCAGCGATGGATGATCTCTTCTCCGGGGTCCAGTGATGGATGATCTCTTCTCCGGGGTCCAGTGATGGATGATCTCTTCTCCGGGGTCCAGCGATGGATGATCTCTTCTCCGGGGTCCAGCGATGGCTGATCTCTTCTCCGGGGTCCAGCGATGGATGATCTCTTCTCCGGGGTCCAGCGATGGATGATCTCTTCTCCGGGGTCCAGCGATGGATGATCTCTTCTCCGGGGTCCAGCGATGTCGGTTGGGGGGGGGTGTTCGGCTCATCTCTACTCCCAGCCATGAATGACACAGATCACTGATGTGGTGGAGATTTAGGAAATTCATATTTATATCATGGAGCTTCCCGGGAACCATGGCAAGGACTCTCATTGAATGATCATGCCTCTATGGTTATGTGTGGCGGCAGACGGGCTGGTCTGAGTATTTCTGAGATCTTCACACACAACCATCTCTTGGGATTACAGGGAATGGTGGGGAAAAGAGAAAATATCCAGTGAGCGGCAGTTGTGTGGAGAAAAATGCCTTGTTGAGGTCAGAGGAGAATGGGGCAGACTGGTTCCAGATGATAGAAAGACAACAGGAACTCCAATAACCTCTCATTACACCCGAGGTATGCAGAATACCATCTCTGAACACACAACACATCCAACCTTGGGGCAGATGGGCTACAGCAGCAGAAGACCAAACCAGACGCTACTCCTGTCAGCTAAGAACAGGAAACTGAGGCTACAATTGGCACAGATCACCGACACCAGACCATAGAAGATTGGAGAAATGTTGTCTGGTCTGATGAGTCTGCTTTATTACGGGGACCTAATAAAGGGGGTCCAACCCACTGCTAGCAAGGGGGACCTAATAAAGGAGATCCAACCAACTACTAGCAAGGGGGACCTAATAAAGGGGGTCCAACCAACTACTAGCAAGGGGGACCTAATAAAGGGGGTCCAACCAACTACTAGCAAGAGGGACCTAATAAAGGGGGTCCAACCCACTACTAGCAAGGGGGACCTAATAAAGGGGATCCAACCCACTACTAGCAAGGGGGACCTAATAATGGGGGTCCAACCCACTACTAGCAAGGGGGACCTAATAAAGGGGATCCAACCCGCTACTAACAAGGAGGACCTAATAAAGGGGGTCCAACCAACTACTAGCAAGGGGGACCTAATAAAGGGGGTCCAACCCACTACTAGCAAGGGGGACCTAATAAAGGGGGTCCAACCCACTACTAGCAAGGGGGACCTAATAAAGGGGGTCCAACCCACTACTAGCAAGGGGGACCTAATAATGGGGGTCCAACCCACTACTAGCAGGGTTGAACTAATAAAGGGGGTCCAACCCGCTACTAGCAAGAGGGACCCAATAAAGGAGGTCCAACCCACTACTAGAAGAGGGACCTAATAAAGGGGACCAAACCTGCTACTAGCAAGAAGGACCTAATAAAGGGGGTCCAACCCACTACTAGCAAGAGGGACCTAATAAAGGGGGTCCAACCCACTACTAGCAAGGGGGACCTAATAAAGGGGACCAAACCTGCTACTAGCAAGGGGGACCTAATAAAGGGGGTCCAACCCACTACTAGCAAGGGGGACCTAATAAAGGGGACCAAACCTGCTACTAGCAAGGGGGACCTAATAAAGGGGGTCCAACCCACTACTAGCAAGAGGGACCTAATAAAGGGGACCAAACCTGCTACTAGCAAGAAGGACCTAATAAAGGGGGTCCAACCAACAACTAGCAAGAGGGACCTAATAAAGGGGGTCCAACCCACTACTAGCAAGGGGGACCTAATAAAGGGGGTCCAAACCGCTACTAACAAGGTGGAACTAATAAAGGGGGTCCAACCCATTACTAGCAAGGGGTACCTAATAAAGGGGGTCCAACCCGTTACTAGCAAGGGTGACCTAATAAAGAGGCTGGTGAGTGTATATCTGAAGTTGAGAAGAGGACCTCCAGATAACCCTCTCAGGAGACTTGGAGAAGCCCTTCTCTTGCCCCCCCCCCCCACTTCTCTTTTACTACCTCTATTATCAGGAAACAAACTACAAATCGTGGACAAGATGCCAGAGCGCCCCAAACCCCCCATTCTACCCTTCCATCCATGCCATCAGTCGGCTGGTGCTGCAGGAAAGCCGAGGGGACATTTCTTCATGTTTCCTGCTCATGCCTAAATCTCTGAGGCTTTGGACGGGTGATTTCACAATGTACAGCTGATGTCATCCCACATGGCCCCGCCTTCATCCTCTTGCATCACAATGACAAAGAGAACATATCCAGTAAATGTTCCTTGATGGACACATTGGTGGACCCAGCTCAGCCTCGCACCCCCTTGTTGTGGCGTCACCCCCAACCCCCAACATGGTTTAATTTCTTCACTCAGATCAACGCCATTAAAAGGATTTCTGAGGTAAGTGGATTTATTGGAATACTCTTAGCTGCTCTGCTGACTACATTTCTTTTCTTGGCAACCCTTGAATCCTGATATAAAGATGTGATGGGCATGGGCTGCTGACATTGTGGGGAGCCCCCTACTCCCTTTCTACCCCCCAAACCTTTTTATTTCCTGTCCTCCTCCTCTCTTACCCTCCTATATCAGTGTTTGATTTATTTTCTTATATAGCAAGGTCTCCGGCCTCCTTTGGTCTCATGAGAACCTCCAGGGCTAGAGAAAGCTGACATCCTTCTGTATGTGGTGGTTGTGAGGTAGATGACAGAGGGGGGGGGAGTAGATGATAGAGGGGGGAGTAGTAGATGACAGAGGGGGGAGAAGATGACAGGGGGGGGTGGATGACAGAGGGGGAGTAGTAGATGACAGAGGGGGGGAGTAGATGACAGGGGGAGAGTAGATGACAGAGGGGGGGGAGTAGATGACAGGGGGGTAGATGACAGAGGGGGGAGTGGATGACAGAGGGGGGAGTAGATGACAGAGGAGGGGAGTAGATGACAGAGGGGGGAGTAGATGACAGAGGGGGGAAGTAGATGACAGAGGGGGGAGTAGATGACAGAGGGGGGAGTAGCTGACAGAGGGGGGAGTAGATGACAGAGGGGGGGAGTAGATGACAGAGGGGGAGTAGATGACAGAGGGGGGGAGTAGATGACAGAGGGGGGAGTAGCTGACAGAGGGGGGAGTAGCTGACAGAGGGGGGAGTAGCTGACAGAGGGGGGAGTAGATGACAGAGGGGGAGTAGATGACAGAGGGGGGGAGTAGATGACAGAGGGGGGAGTAGCTGACAGAGGGGGGAGTAGATGACAGAGGGGGGGAGTAGATGACAGAGGGGGAGTAGATGACAGAGGGGGGGAGTAGATGACAGAGGGGGGAGTAGCTGACAGAGGGGGGAGTAGCTGACAGAGGGGAGGAGTAGCTGACAGAGGGGGGAGTAGATGACAGAGGGGGGGAGTAGATGACAGAGGAGGGGAGTAGATGACAGAGGGGGGGAGTAGATGACAGAGGGGGGGGGTAGATGACAGAGGGGGGGTAGATGACAGAGGAGGGGAGTGGATGACAGAGGAGGGGAGTAGATGACAGAGGAGGGGAGTAGATGACAGAGGGGGGAGTAGATGACAGAGGGGGTAGTAGATGACAGAGGAGGGGAGTAGATGACAGAGGGGGGGAGTAGATGACAGAGGAGGGGAGTAGATGACAGAAGAGGGGAGTAGATGACAGAGGGGGGGAGTAGATGACAGAAGGGGGAGTAGATGACAGAGGGAGTAGATGACAGAGGGGGGGGAGTAGATGACAGAGGGGGGAGTAGATGACAGAGGGGGGAGTAGATGACAGAGGGAGGGAGTAGATGACAGAGGGGGGAGTAGATGACAGAGGGGGTGGGAGTAGATGACAGAGGGGGGGGGAGTAGATGACAGGGGGAGTAGATGACAGAGGGGGGGAGTAGATGACAGAGGGGGGGAGTAGATGACAGGGGGGGGAGTAGATGACAGAGGGGGGAGTAGATGACAGAGGGGGGAGTAGATGACAGAGGGGGGGAGTAGATGACAGAGGGGGGGAGTAGCTGACAGAGGGAGGATAACAATCCTTGGGGTGTCCTAATCCTGAGAGAGTCCTAATCCTGAGGGTGTCCTGATCCTGGAGGTCCTAGTCCTGGGGGGTCCTAATCCTCAGGGGTCTTAATCCTGGGGGTGTCTAAAATTTGGGGGGCCGTCATAATCCTGGGGAGGTCCTAATCCTGGGAGTGTCCTAATCTTGGGGTTTCCTAATCCTTAAGGGGTGTTCTAATCCTGGGGGGCCTAATCCTGGTGGTTTCCTAATATTTGGGGTTCTAATCTTGGGGTGTTCCTAATATGGGAGTGTCCTAATCCTATGGGGATATCCTGGGGTGGAGAATATCCTGGGGTGTTCCTAATCCTGGGAGGGTCCTAATCCTGGGGGTCCTATTCCTGGGGGTGTCCTAATCCTGGAGGGCATCTTAATCCAGGGGGTGTCCTAATCCTGGGGTTCCTAATCCTGAGGGGTGCCTAATCCTGGGGGTCCTAATCCTGGAGGGTGTCCTAATCCTGAGGGGTTCCTAATCCTAGGGGGTCCTTATCCTGCATGGTGTTCTAATCCTTAGGGGGTCCTAATCCTGGAAGGTCCTAAACCAGGGGAGCCCTAATCCTAAATGTGTCCTAATCCTAGGGGTGTCCTAATCCTGAGGGTGTCCTAATCCTGAGGGGGTCTTAATCCTGGGGATGCCCTAATTCTGGGGAGGATCATAATCCTAAGGGAGTCCTAATCCTGGGGGTCCTTTTCCTGAGGGGGTACTAATCCTGGGGGTACTAATTCTGGGGGGGTGTCCTAATCCTTGAGGGTTTCCTAATCCTAAGGGTGTCCAAATACTGAAGGGTCCTAACCCTTGGGGTCTTATTCCTGGGGGGTCCTAATCCTGAGGGGGTCTTAGTCCTGGGAGTGTCCTAATCCTGGGGGTCCTAATCCTGGAGGGCATTCTAATCCTGGGAATGTCCTAATCCTGGGGGCTCCTTATCCTGAGGGGGTCTTAATCCTGGGGCTCCTTATCCTGGGGATGTCCTGATCCTGGGGGTCCTAATCCTGAGGGGGTCCTAATCCTGGGGATGTCCTAATCTTGGGGGGTCCTAATCCTGAGGGGATCTTAATCCTGAGGGAGTCTTAATCCTGGGGATGTCCTAATCCTGGGTGGTCTTAATCCTTGAGGGCATCCTAATTCTGGGGGTCCTAATCCTGAGGGGGTCTTAATCCTGGGGATATCCTAATTCTGGGGGTCCTAATCCTTAGGGTGCCCTAATCCTAAGGGAGTCTTAATCCTGAGGGGGTCTTAATATTGGGGTTGTCCTAATCCTGGGGGTCCTAATCCTGGAGGGCATCCTAATCCTGTGGATGTCCTAATCCTGGAGGTCCTAATCTTGGAGGGCATCCTATTCCTGGGGGGTCCTTATCCGGTGGGGGTCCTAATCCTGGAGGGTTCCAAATCCTAGGAATGTCCTAATCCTTGGGGGTCCTAATCCTGGGGGGCCTTAATCCTGAGGGGAACTTAATCCTGGGGTTCCTAACCATGGGGATTTCCTAATCCTGGGGGTCCTAATCCTGAGAGGGTCCTAATCCTTAGGGGGTCTTAATCCTGGGAATGTCCTAATTCTGGGGAAGTCCTAATCCTTAGGGGGTCTTAATCCTGGGAATGTCCTAATTCTGGGGGAGTCCTAATCCTAAAGGGGTCTTAATCCTTGGGGGTCCTAATCCTGGAGGGCATCCTAATCCCGGGGGGTCCTAACCCTGAGGGGGTCTTAATCCTGGGTGGTCCTAATCTTAGGGTGTTCTAATCCTGGAGGGCATCCTAATCCTGGGAATGTCCTAATCCTGGGGGTCCTGATCCTGGGAGGTCCTTAACTTGAAGGCCATCCTAAACCTTGGGATGTCCTAATCCTCGGGTGTCCTAATCCTGAGGGGGTCTTAATCCTGTGAGTGTCCTAATCCTTGGGGTCCTAATCCTGAGGGGGTTTTATTCCTTGGGGGTCCTAATCCTTGGGGGTCCTAATACAGGGATATCCTAATCCTGGACGTGTACTAATCCTGGGAGTGTACTAGTCCTGGGAGGTCCTAATCCTAGGGGTGGTCTAATCCTGGAGGGCGTCCTAATCCTGCTGGATCCTAATCCTGGGGCGTGTCCTAATCCTGAGGGGGTCTTAATCCTGGGGTCCTAATCCTGGGGTGTTCCTAATACGGGAGTGTCCTAATCCTATGGGGATATCCTGGGGTGTTCCTAATACGGGAGTGTCCTAATCCTATGGGGATATCCTGGGGTGTAGATGACAGAGGGGGGGAGTAGATGACAGAGGGGGGAGTAGATGACAGAGGGGGGGAGTAGATGACAGAGGAGGGGAGTAGATGACAGAGGGGGGGAGTAGATGACAGAGGAGGGAGTAGATGACAGAGGAGGGGAGTAGATGACAGAGGGGGGTAGATGACAGAGGGGGGGAGTAGATGACAGGGGGGAGTAGATGACAGGGGGGGAGTAGATGACAGGGGGGGAGTAGATGACAGAGGGGGGAGTAGATGACAGAGGGGGGGAGTAGCTGACAGAGGGAGGATAACAATCCTTGGGGTGTCCTAATCCTGAGAGAGTCCTAATCCTGAGGGTGTCCTGATCCTAGAGGTCCTAGTCCTGGGGGGTCTTAATCCTCAGGGGTCTTAATCCTGGGGGTGTCTAAAATTTGGGGGGCCGTCATAATCCTGGGGAGGTCCTAATCCTGGGAGTGTCCTAATCTTGGGGTTTCCTAATCCTTAAGGGGTGTTCTAATCCTGGGGGGCCTAATCCTGGTGGTGTCCTAATATTTGGGGTTCTAATCTTGGGGTGTTCCTAATATGGGAGTGTCCTAATCCTATGGGGATATCCTGGGGTGGAGAATATCCTGGGGTGTTCCTAATCCTGGGAGGGTCCTAATCCTGGGGGTCCTATTCCTGGGGGTGTCCTAATCCTGGAGGGCATCTTAATCCAGGGGGTGTCCTAATCCTGGGGTTCCTAATCCTGAGGGTTGCCTGATCCTGGGGGTCCTAATCCTGGAGGGTGTCCTAATCCTGAGGGGTTCCTAATCCTAGGGGGTCCTTATCCTGCAGGGTGTTCTAATCCTTAGGGGGTCCTAATCCTGGGAGGTCCTAAACCAGGGGAGCCCTAATCCTAAATGTGTCCTAATCCTAGGGGTGTCCTAATCCTGAGGGTGTCCTAATCCTGAGGGGGTCTTAATCCTGGGGATGCCCTAATCCTGGGGAGGATCATAATCCTAAGGGAGTCCTAATCCTGGGGGTCCTTTTCCTGAGGGGGTACTAATCCTGGGGGTACTAATTCTGGGGGGGTGTCCTAATCCTTGAGGGTGTCCTAATCCTGAGGGTGTCCAAATACTGGAGGGTCCTAACCCTTGGGGTCTTATTCCTGGGGGTCCTAATCCTGAGGGGGTCTTAGTCCTGGGAGTGTCCTAATCCTGGGGGTCCTAATCCTGGAGGGCATTCTAATCCTGGGAATGTCCTAATCCTGGGGGCTCCTTATCCTGAGGGGGTCTTAATCCTGGGGCTCCTTATCCTGGGGATGTCCTGATCCTGGGGGTCCTAATCCTGAGGGGGTCCTAATCCTGGGGATGTCCTAATCTTGGGGGGTCCTAATCCTGAGGGGATCTTAATCCTGAGGGAGTCTTAATCCTGGGGATGTCCTAATCCTGGGTGGTCCTAATCCTTGAGGGCATCCTAATTCTGGGGGTCCTAATCCTGAGGGGGTCTTAATCCTGGGGATATCCTAATTCTGGGGGTCCTAATCCTTAGGGTGCCCTAATCCTAAGGGAGTCTTAATCCTGAGGGGGTCTTAATATTGGGGTTGTCCTAATCCTGGGGGTCCTAATCCTGGAGGGCATCCTAATCCTGTGGATGTCCTAATCCTGGAGGTCCTAATCTTGGAGGTCATCCTATTCCTGGGGGGTCCTAATCCGGTGGGGGTCCTAATCCTGGAGGGTTCCAAATCCTAGGAATGTCCTAATCCTTGGGGGTCCTAATCCTGGGGGGCCTTAATCCTGAGGGGAACTTAATCCTGGGGTTCCTAACCATGGGGATTTCCTAATCCTGGGGGGTCCTAATCCTGAGAGGGTCCTAATCCTTAGGGGGTCTTAATCCTGGGAATGTCCTAATTCTGGGGGAGTCCTAATCCTTAGGGGGTCTTAATCCTGGGAATGTCCTAATTCTGGGGGAGTCCTAATCCTAAAGGGGTCTTAATCCTTGGGGGTCCTAATCCTGGAGGGCATCCTAATCCCGGGGGGTCCTAACCCTGAGGGGGTCTTAATCCTGGGTGGTCCTAATCTTAGGGTGTTCTAATCCTGGAGGGCATCCTAATCCTGGGAATGTCCTAATCCTGGGGGTCCTGATCCTGGGAGGTCCTTAACTTGAAGGCCATCCTAAACCTTGGGATGTCCTAATCCTCGGGTGTCCTAATCCTGAGGGGGTCTTAATCCTGTGAGTGTCCTAATCCTTGGGGTCCTAATCCTGAGGGGGTTTTATTCCTTGGGGGTCCTAATCCTTGGGGGTCCTAATACAGGGATATCCTAATCCTGGACGTGTACTAATCCTGGGAGTGTACTAATCCTGGGAGGGTCCTAATCCTAGGGGTGGTCTAATCCTGGAGGGCGTCCTAATTCTGTTGGATCCTAATCCTGGGGCGTGTCCTAATCCTGAGGGGGTCTTAATCCTGGGGTCCTAATCCTGGGGTGTTCCTAATACGGGAGTGTCCTAATCCTATGGGGATATCCTGGGGTGTTCCTAATACGGGAGTGTCCTAATCCTATGGGGTTATCCTGGGGTGTAGATGACAGAGGGGGGGAGTAGATGACAGAGGGGGGAGTAGATGACAGAGGAGGGGAGTAGATGACAGAGGGGGGGAGTAGATGACAGAGGGGGGAGTAGATGACAGAGGAGGGGAGTAGATGACAGAGGGGGGTAGATGACAGAGGGGGGGAGTAGATGACAGGGGGGAGTAGATGACAGGGGGGGGGGAGTAGATGACAGGGGGGGAGTAGATGACAGAGGGGGGAGTAGATGACAGAGGGGGGGAGTAGCTGACAGAGGGAGGATAACAATCCTTGGGGTGTCCTAATCCTGAGAGAGTCCTAATCCTGAGGGTGTCCTGATCCTGGAGGCCCTAGTCCTGGGGGGTCTTAATCCTCAGGGGTCTTAATCCTGGGGGGTGTCTAAAATTTGGGGGGCCGTCATAATCCTGGGGAGGTCCTAATCCTGGGAGTGTCCTAATCTTGGGGTTTCCTAATCCTTAAGGGGTGTTCTAATCCTGGGGGGCCTAATCCTGGTGGTGTCCTAATATTTGGGGTTCTAATCTTGGGGGGTTCCTAATATGGGAGTGTCCTAATCCTATGGGGATATCCTGGGGTGGAGAATATCCTGGGGTGTTCCTAATCCTGGGAGGGTCCTAATCCTGGGGGTCCTATTCCTGGGGGTGTCCTAATCCTGGAGGGCATCTTAATCCAGGGGGTGTCCTAATCCTGGGGTTCCTAATCCTGAGGGGTGCCTAATCCTGGGGGTCCTAATCCTGGAGGGTGTCCTAATCCTGAGGGGTTCCTAATCCTAGGGGGTCCTTATCCTGCAGGGTGTTCTAATCCTTAGGGGGTCCTAATCCTGGGAGGTCCTAAACCAGGGGAGCCCTAATCCTAAATGTGTCCTAATCCTAGGGGTGTCCTAATCCTGAGGGTGTCCTAATCCTGAGGGGGGTCTTAATCCTGGGGATGCCCTAATCCTGGGGAGGATCATAATCCTAAGGGAGTCCTAATCCTGGGGGTCCTTTTCCTGAGGGGGTACTAATCCTGGGGGTACTAATTCTGGGGGGGTGTCCTAATCCTTGAGGGTGTCCTAATCCTGAGGGTGTCCAAATACTGGAGGGTCCTAACCCTTGGGGTCTTATTCCTGGGGGGTCCTAATCCTGGGGGGGTCTTAGTCCTGGGAGTGTCCTAATCCTGGGGGTCCTAATCCTGGAGGGCATTCTAATCCTGGGAATGTCCTAATCCTGGGGGCTCCTTATCCTGAGGGGGTCTTAATCCTGGGGCTCCTTATCCTGGGGATGTCCTGATCCTGGGGGTCCTAATCCTGAGGGGGTCCTAATCCTGGGGATGTCCTAATCTTGGGGGGTCCTAATCCTGAGGGGATCTTAATCCTGAGGGAGTCTTAATCCTGGGGATGTCCTAATCCTGGGTGGTCCTAATCCTTGAGGGCATCCTAATTCTGGGGGTCCTAATCCTGAGGGGGGTCTTAATCCTGGGGATATCCTAATTCTGGGGGTCCTAATCCTTAGGGTGCCCTAATCCTAAGGGAGTCTTAATCCTGAGGGGGTCTTAATATTGGGGTTGTCCTAATCCTGGGGGTCCTAATCCTGGAGGGCATCCTAATCCTGTGGATGTCCTAATCCTGGAGGTCCTAATCTTGGAGGGCATCCTATTCCTGGGGGGTCCTAATCCGGTGGGGGTCCTAATCCTGGAGGGTTCCAAATCCTAGGAATGTCCTAATACTTGGGGGTCCTAATCCTGGGGGGCCTTAATCCTGAGGGGAACTTAATCCTGGGGTTCCTAACCATGGGGATTTCCTAATCCTGGGGGGTCCTAATCCTGAGAGGGTCCTAATCCTTAGGGGGTCTTAATCCTGGGAATGTCCTAATTCTGGGGGAGTCCTAATCCTTAGGGGGTCTTAATCCTGGGAATGTCCTAATTCTGGGGGAGTCCTAATCCTAAAGGGGTCTTAATCCTTGGGGGTCCTAATCCTGGAGGGCATCCTAATCCCGGGGGGTCCTAACCCTGAGGGGGTCTTAATCCTGGGTGGTCCTAATCTTAGGGTGTTCTAATCCTGGAGGGCATCCTAATCCTGGGAATGTCCTAATCCTGGGGGTCCTGATCCTGGGATGTCCTTAACTTGAAGGCCATCCTAAACCTTGGGATGTCCTAATCCTCGGGTGTCCTAATCCTGAGGGGGTCTTAATCCTGTGAGTGTCCTAATCCTTGGGGTCCTAATCCTGAGGGGGTTTTATTCCTTGGGGGTCCTAATCCTTGGGGGTCCTAATACAGGGATATCCTAATCCTGGACGTGTACTAATCCTGGGAGTGTACTAATCCTGGGAGGGTCCTAATCCTAGGGGTGGTCTAATCCTGGAGGGCGTCCTAATTCTGTTGGATCCTAATCCTGGGGCGTGTCCTAATCCTGAGGGGGTCTTAATCCTGGGGTCCTAATCCTGGGGTGTTCCTAATACGGGAGTGTCCTAATCCTATGGGGATATCCTGGGGTGTTCCTAATACGGGAGTGTCCTAATCCTATGAGGTTATCCTGGGGTGTAGATGACAGAGGGGGGGAGTAGATGACAGAGGGGGGAGTAGATGACAGAGGGGGGGAGTAGATGACAGAGGAGGGGAGTAGATGACAGAGGGGGGGAGTAGATGACAGAGGGGGGAGTAGATGACAGAGGAGGGGAGTAGATGACAGAGGGGGGTAGATGACAGAGGGGGGGAGTAGATGACAGGGGGGAGTAGATGACAGGGGGGGGGAGTAGATGACAGGGGGGGAGTAGATGACAGAGGGGGGAGTAGATGACAGAGGGGGGGAGTAGCTGACAGAGGGAGGATAACAATCCTTGGGGTGTCCTAATCCTGAGAGAGTCCTAATCCTGAGGGTGTCCTGATCCTGGAGGCCCTAGTCCTGGGGGGTCTTAATCCTCAGGGGTCTTAATCCTGGGGGGTGTCTAAAATTTGGGGGGCCGTCATAATCCTGGGGAGGTCCTAATCCTGGGAGTGTCCTAATCTTGGGGTTTCCTAATCCTTAAGGGGTGTTCTAATCCTGGGGGGCCTAATCCTGGTGGTGTCCTAATATTTGGGGTTCTAATCTTGGGGGGTTCCTAATATGGGAGTGTCCTAATCCTATGGGGATATCCTGGGGTGGAGAATATCCTGGGGTGTTCCTAATCCTGGGAGGGTCCTAATCCTGGGGGTCCTATTCCTGGGGGTGTCCTAATCCTGGAGGGCATCTTAATCCAGGGGGTGTCCTAATCCTGGGGTTCCTAATCCTGAGGGGTGCCTAATCCTGGGGGTCCTAATCCTGGAGGGTGTCCTAATCCTGAGGGGTTCCTAATCCTAGGGGGTCCTTATCCTGCAGGGTGTTCTAATCCTTAGGGGGTCCTAATCCTGGGAGGTCCTAAACCAGGGGAGCCCTAATCCTAAATGTGTCCTAATCCTAGGGGTGTCCTAATCCTGAGGGTGTCCTAATCCTGAGGGGGGTCTTAATCCTGGGGATGCCCTAATCCTGGGGAGGATCATAATCCTAAGGGAGTCCTAATCCTGGGGGTCCTTTTCCTGAGGGGGTACTAATCCTGGGGGTACTAATTCTGGGGGGGGTGTCCTAATCCTTGAGGGTGTCCTAATCCTGAGGGTGTCCAAATACTGGAGGGTCCTAACCCTTGGGGTCTTATTCCTGGGGGGTCCTAATCCTGAGGGGGTCTTAGTCCTGGGAGTGTCCTAATCCTGGGGGTCCTAATCCTGGAGGGCATTCTAATCCTGGGAATGTCCTAATCCTGGGGGCTCCTTATCCTGAGGGGGTCTTAATCCTGGGGCTCCTTATCCTGGGGATGTCCTGATCCTGGGGGTCCTAATCCTGAGGGGGTCCTAATCCTGGGGATGTCCTAATCTTGGGGGGTCCTAATCCTGAGGGGATCTTAATCCTGAGGGAGTCTTAATCCTGGGGATGTCCTAATCCTGGGTGGTCCTAATCCTTGAGGGCATCCTAATTCTGGGGGTCCTAATCCTGAGGGGGGTCTTAATCCTGGGGATATCCTAATTCTGGGGGTCCTAATCCTTAGGGTGCCCTAATCCTAAGGGAGTCTTAATCCTGAGGGGGTCTTAATATTGGGGTTGTCCTAATCCTGGGGGTCCTAATCCTGGAGGGCATCCTAATCCTGTGGATGTCCTAATCCTGGAGGTCCTAATCTTGGAGGGCATCCTATTCCTGGGGGGTCCTAATCCGGTGGGGGTCCTAATCCTGGAGGGTTCCAAATCCTAGGAATGTCCTAATCCTTGGGGGTCCTAATCCTGGGGGGCCTTAATCCTGAGGGGAACTTAATCCTGGGGTTCCTAACCATGGGGATTTCCTAATCCTGGGGGGTCCTAATCCTGAGAGGGTCCTAATCCTTAGGGGGTCTTAATCCTGGGAATGTCCTAATTCTGGGGGAGTCCTAATCCTTAGGGGGTCTTAATCCTGGGAATGTCCTAATTCTGGGGGAGTCCTAATCCTAAAGGGGTCTTAATCCTTGGGGGTCCTAATCCTGGAGGGCATCCTAATCCCGGGGGGTCCTAACCCTGAGGGGGTCTTAATCCTGGGTGGTCCTAATCTTAGGGTGTTCTAATCCTGGAGGGCATCCTAATCCTGGGAATGTCCTAATCCTGGGGGTCCTGATCCTGGGAGGTCCTTAACTTGAAGGCCATCCTAAACCTTGGGATGTCCTAATCCTCGGGTGTCCTAATCCTGAGGGGGTCTTAATCCTGTGAGTGTCCTAATCCTTGGGGTCCTAATCCTGAGGGGGTTTTATTCCTTGGGGGTCCTAATCCTTGGGGGTCCTAATACAGGGATATCCTAATCCTGGACGTGTACTAATCCTGGGAGTGTACTAATCCTGGGAGGGTCCTAATCCTAGGGGTGGTCTAATCCTGGAGGGCGTCCTAATCCTGTTGGATCCTAATCCTGGGGCGTGTCCTAATCCTGAGGGGGTCTTAATCCTGGGGTCCTAATCCTGGGGTGTTCCTAATACGGGAGTGTCCTAATCCTATGGGGATATCCTGGGGTGTTCCTAATACGGGAGTGTCCTAATCCTATGGGGATATCCTGGGGTGTTCCTAATCCTGGGAGGGTCCTAATCTTGGGGGTCCTATTCCTGGGGGTGTCCTAATCCTGGAGGGCGTCTTAATCCAGGGAGTGTCCTAATCCTGAGGGGTGCCTAATCCTGGGGGGTCCTTATCCTGGAGGGGGTCCTAATCCTTAGGGGTTCCTAATCCTGGGGGTTCCTAATCCTGGAGGGTGTTCTAATCCTTAGGGGGTCCTAATCCTGGGAGGTCCTAAACCGGGGGAGCCCTAATTCCAAATGTGTCCTAATCCTGAGCAGGTCTTAATCCTGGGGATGCCCTAATCCTGGGGAGGATCATAATCCTAAAGGAGTCCTAATCCTGGGGGTCCTTTTCCTGAGGGGATACTAATCCTGGGGGTCCTAATTCTGGGGGGGGTGTCCTAAACCTGGAGGGTTTCCTAATCCTGAGGGTGTCCAAATACTGGAGGGTCCTAACCCTGGGGGTCTTATTCCTGGGGGGTCCTAATCCTGGGGGGGTCTTAGTCCTGGGAGTGTCCTAATCCTGGGTGGTCCTAATCCTAGGGGTTCTAATCCTGGAGGGAATCCTAATCCTGGGAATGTCCTAATCCTGGGGGTCTTGATTCTGGGAGGTCCTAATCTTGAAGGCCATCCTAATCCTTGGGATGTCCTAATCCTCGGGTGTCCTAATCCTGAGGGGGTCTTAAACTTGGGGGGTCTTAATCCTGGGGGGTCCTAATCCTGCGGGTGTCTTAATCCTGGGGATGTCCTAATTCTGGGGGAGTCCTAATCCTAAAGGGGTCTTTATCCTTGGGGGTCCTAATCCTGGAGGGCATCCTAATCCCGGGGGGTCCTAATCCTGAGGGGGTCTTAATCCAGGGTGGTCCTAATCCTAGCTGGTCCTAGTCCTGGAGGGCATCCTAATTCTGGGAATGTCCTAATCCTGGGGGTCCTGATCCTGAGAGGTCCTAATCTTGAAGGTATCCTAATCCTTGGGATGTCCTAATCCTGAGGGGGTCTTAATCTTGGGGATGTCCTAATCCTGAGGGTCTTAATCCTGAGGGGGTCATAATCCTGATGGGGTCCAAATCCCGGGGATGTCCTAATTCTGGGGGTCTTAATCCTGAGAGGGTCTTAATCCTGGGGGTCCTAATCCTGAGGGGTCCTAATCCTGGGGATGTCCTAATCCTGAAGGGGTCTTAATCTTGAGGGGGTCCTAATCCTGGAGATGTCCTAATTCTGGGGGGTCCTGATCCTGAGGGGGCCTCTTTCCTCTCCCCCAAGTGTTTTGCTCTCTCTCCTCCCTCTTACCCTGTCGGGGTCTATCACTATTTGAGCATGGGCTGTTCAGGGGGATCCCTGCAGGAACAGAGCGCTCTCCCGCAGGGACTCAAGTCCAACACCGGCAGAGGAGGGAGGCGGGATAAAGAGAAGCCATGCACGTAAGTTGCTGCCCGGATATCACCTCCATCCACCTCTTCCCCGAGGACAGGCAGCATGTCACCCATAGAAGAACAGGTCCTGTATGGAGGAGGTACAGGTGGGGAAAGATGTTGAGGGTATAGAGGGGAACAGGTGTCCAGAAATGGGAGGGACAGGCACTCAGGAGGAATGGGGAGGTGATCTGAGGGGTGAAGGTGCAGGAATTGGGGTGACCTGAGGGGTGAAGGTGCAGGAATTGGGGTGACCTGAGGGGTGAAGGTGCAGGAATTGGGGTGGTCTGAGGGGTGAAGGTGCAGGAATTGGGGTGATCTGAGGATGAAGGTGCAGGAATTGGTGTGATCTGAGGGGTGAAGATGCAGGAATTAGGGTGATCTGAGGGATGAAGGTGCGGGAATTGGGGTGATCTGAGGGGTGAAGGTGCAGGAATTGGGGTGATCTGAGGGGTGAAGGTGCAGAAATTGGGGTGATCTGAGGGGTGAAGGTACAGGAATTGGGGTGATCTCAGGAGTGAAGGTACAGGAATTGGGGTGATCTGAGGGGTGAAGGTGCAGGAATTGGGGTGATCTGAAGGGTGAAGGTGCAGGAATTGGGGTGATCTGAAGATGAAGGTGCGGCAATTGGGGTGATCTGAGGATGAAGGTGCAGGAATTGGGGTGATCTGAGGGGTGAAGGTGCAGGAATTGGGGTGATCTGAGGGGTGAAGGTGCAAGAATTGGGGTGATCTGAGGGGTGAAGGTGCAGGAATTGGGGTGATCTGAGGGGTGAAGGTGCAGGAATTGGGGTGATCTGAGGGGTGAAGGTGCAGGAATTGGGGTGATCTGAGGTGTGACGGTGCAGGAATTGGGGTGATCTGAGGGATGAAGGTGCATGAATTGGGGTGATCTGAGAGGTGAAGGTGCAGGAATTGGGGTGATCTGAGGATGAAGGTGCAGGAATTGGGGTGATCTGAGGATGAAGGTGCAGGAATTGGGGTGATCTGAGGTGTGAAGGTGCAGGAATTGAGGTGATCTGAGGATGAAGGTGCAGGAATTGGGGTGATCTGAGGATGAAGGTGCAAGAATTGGGGTGATCTGAGGATGAAGGTGCAGGAATTGGGGTGATCTGAGGGGTGAAGGTGCAGGAATTGGGGTGATCTGAGGGGTGAAGGTGCAGGAATTGGGGTGATCTGAGGGGTGAAGGTGCAGGAATTGGGGTGATCTGAGGTGTGAAGGTGCAGGAATTGGGGTGATCTGAGGATGAAGGTGCAGGAATTGGGGTGATCTGAGGTGTGAAGGTGCAGGAATTGGGGTGATCTGAGGATGAAGGTGCAGGAATTGGGGTGATCTGAGGGTTGAACGTGCAGGAATTGGGGTGATCTGAGGTGTGAAGGTGCAGGAATTGGGGTGATCTGAGGTGTGAAGGTGCAGGAATTGGGGTGATCTGAGGTGTGAAGGTGCAGGAATTGGGGTGATCTGAGGTGTGAAGGTGCAGGAATTGGGGTGATCTGAGGATGAAGGTGCAGGAATTGGGGTGATCTGAGGGGTGAAGGTGCAGGAATTGGGGTGATCTGAGGGGTGAAGGTGCAGGAATCGGGGTGATCTGAGGGGTAAAGGTGCAGGAATTGGGGTGATCTGAGGGGTGAAGGTGCAGGAATTGGGGTGATCTGAGGTGTGAAGGTGCAGGAATTGGGGTGATCTGACGATGAAGGTGCAGGAATTGGGGTGATCTGAGGTGTGAAGTTGCAGGAATTAGGGTGATCTGGGGATGAAGGTGCAGGAATTGGGGTGATCTGAGGGGTGGAGGTGCAGGAATTGGGGTGATCTGAGGGATGAAGGTGCAGGAATTGGGGTGATCTGAGGATGAAGGTGCAGGAATTGGGGTGATCTGAGGGGTGAAGGTGCAGGAATTGGGGTGATCTGAGGGATGAAGGTGCAGGAATTGGGGTGAACTGAGGATGAAGGTGCAGGAATTGGGGTGATCTGAGGGGTGAAGGTGCAGGAATTGGGGTGATCTGAGGGATGAAGGTGCAGGAATTGGGGTGATCTGAGGGGTGAAGGTGCAGGAATTGGGGTGATCTGGGGGGTGAAGGTGCAGGAATTGGGGTGAACTGAGGATGAAGGTGCAGGAATTGGGGTGATCTGAGGGGTGAAGGTGCAGGAATTGGGGTGATCTGAGGGGTGAAGGTGCAGGAATTGGGGTGATCTGGGGGGTGAGGGTGCAGGAATTGGGGTGATCTGAGGATGAAGGGGGAGGTGAAATAGATCAGACCAATCGTCTGTTGAGTATTAGGCCTGAATAACTTTATGCACATGTAGCACTGACCCCCGAAGGAGCTTCTGGTTATTTCTGGGGTTACCGTTACCTTCCGTTCTCCTTGTGACACGTCTAGGGGGTGTCCCGTGGTCGGTGTCCCGTGGTCGGTGTCTCGTGGTCGGTGTCTCGTGGTCGGTGTCCCGTGGTCGGTGTCTCGTGGTCGGTGTCCCGTGGTCGGTGTCTCGTGGTCGGTGTCTCGTGGTCGGTGTCTTGTGGTAGGTGTCCCGTGGTCGGTGTCCCGTGGTCGGTGTCCCGTGGTCGGTGTCTCGTGGTCGGTGTCTCGTGGTCGGTGTCCCGTGGTCGGTGTCTCGTGGTCGGTGTCTCGTGGTCGGTGTCCCGTGGTCGGTGTCCCGTGGTCGGTGTCCCGTGGTCGGTGTCTCGTGGTCGGTGTCTCGTGGTCGGTGTCCCGTGGTCGGTGTCTCGTGGTCGGTGGCCCAGTAACTTCAGACTGACAATAGATCCAGTTGAATGGATTTTAATTGCAAAGCTCAGACATTGAAGAGTCTATAACTTGGGATCAGAGGGCTGGGAAGGAATTCAGGGTCTCTTAGGGCCGGTTCACACAGGGGGCGATGCGAGGCGACACCGACTTGGCTCGCCGCGACCTGCCGCGACCTCAGCGGTGACTTGCAAATGACTTCTGTATAGAAGTCAATGCAAGTCGCCCCGAAGTCGCCCAAAAGTAGTACAGGAACCTTTTTTCTGAGTCGGAGCGACTCGAGTCGCTCCTCTCAGAACGGTTCCATTGTACAGAACGGGGGCGACTTGTCAGGTCGCGGCACGGCAAGTCGTGTCGCCTCGTGTCGCCCCCTGTGTGAACCGGCCCTTAGTGTCAAAGTCTATAAACATTGAAGAACTTGATTACTTTGACTGCATCCAGAGAACAGCCAATCACAGCTGGATGATCACTCAGGTTGGACAGTCCGTCTCTCACAAGGTCTCGCAGCCAACAAGGTGCTTCCTCAGGAACAAAGTCTTTATCACAGACGTTGTTGTAGAACATGGAGGACACTAATCTGTAGAACTCTTGTAGGATTCCTGGATCTCTCAGCCCACTTGGTGATATCCACAAGACCGGATTCTCTCGGTATCTTCAGCCCTTCCAGGTTCTTGCTCAGAAAACCAACCCGTACGTGGTGTTCTTCTGAAGAGTCCTCCCCTGGAATGCTTGAAGTACAATATCTCCCGAACCGGAGACGGCACCCAACCACCTTGGAATCCTCCTTTAGTTTCCATGCCTTGGCCTAGTCAGCCTCGAGACATTAAAGTCGGGTGGATCCGCACCCCAGGCCATAGCCTTCCAGGGGGCTGGTCAGGAGGACCAGGACCATGTAATCAGCACAGTATACTGGTCCGGAACCCCCGAACCACATGACGTCCGTGTCTTATATACCCTCCCCCAGAGGGCACAGCGAGAGCGCCACTCCCACTGACCTGACTCTGAAAGAGAGTAACTTAAGCGCCTGACCAGACCCTAGTTCCACGCCTGCCACCAAAGACAGCGCCCCCTGTAGCCAGGCTGAACATCTCACAGCCCAGTCAGACTAATGCAGAGGTCCATTTTAGACAAATAAAACCCAAACCAAACTGCAGTTTAGGTAAAGTTTAACCTTAAAATAAAACGCACAGCGCGTGCTCTTCATAACGAAATACCACACTGAGCCTCTGTTCAGATACGTGATAGATCTTTCTTCTTCCTGGTTACAGTTATATAGGTGGGCAGCTAGTTCTGTGAAGGAACGAATCATTAGTATATACTTGTAGCTTCTTGATTGGTCATGTCCATATAAGGTGACTTCCTTCAAGACCTTGGGTGTAGTCCTGTTTGGGTGTAGTCCTGTTTGGGTGTAGTCCTGTTTGGGTGTAGTCCTGTTTGGGTGTAGTCCTGTTGGGGTGTAGACCTGTTTGGGTGTAGTCCTGTTTGGGTGTAGACCTGTTGGGGTGTGGTCCTGTTTGGGTGTAGTCCTGTTGAGGTGTAGTCCTGTTTGGGTGTAGTCCTGTTTGGGTGTAGTCCTGTTGGGGTGTAGTCCTGTTTGGGTGTAGTCCTGTTTGGGTGTAGTCCTGTTTGGATGTAGTCCTGTTTGGATGTAGTCCTGTTGGGGTGTAGTCCTGTTTGGGTGTAGTCCTGTTGGGGTGTAGTCCTGTTTGGGTGTAGACTTGGGCGAAGACGCCATCCTAGATTCACATTCCTTTCACGCGATGGGAGGGGGGTGCGACTGGCAGCTTCTTCCAGCATGCCCCGGGACTGTGATGTCATAAGGAGCGGGGTCACCGAGTGACATCACCGAACGACCACGCCCATGCCTATATAAGTCATTGCGCACTGTGTCTGCAGCATTACAGTGGGAGAGATTGTGACGTGTCAACATTGGAAGAACAGAAGAAGAAGAAGAAGACGAAGACAACGAAGAAGAAGGAGAAAGCCGGGCCAGCAATAGCAAAAGAGCAGAAGATAGCAGAGGAGCCCGGGAGAAGATTCGGAGAGAGGGAGAAGAGGCCGGAGGGCGAGAGAAGAACCCGAAAAGCGCAGAGAAGTTGGACGAGACCCCCGAAATCGGAAGAAGACCCCTGGAGCTGCCTAATAAACTACTTTAAAAACCTGTCTAGTGTGTTTTTTTTTATTGACACTTTTTCCCCCCAGGTGAATGGGTAGGGGTACAATGTACCCCATACTTATTCACATAGGGTGGGGGGGCTGGGATCTGTGGGCCCCCCTTATTAAAGCGGCGAGATTGACTTACTTTTCTAGTCCCGACGTAACTTATCACGTTGAAAATGAACAGACTATAGTCCGTGTGTGTGGGAAAGTCCGTTCATTTGGAAGTCCGTCGGAACTCCTTCGGGAAGACCGGCGGACCTAGTCTGCCGGAAAGTCCGGTCATGTGTGGGGAAGTCCGTTCGTTCGGAAAGTCCGTAGGAACTCAGCCGAAATTCCAGTGGGAAATCCATCAGACCTAGTCTGCCGGAAAGTCCGGTCATGTGAATGAATGAATGAATGAAATACTTATATAGCGCGCAATGCGAACTGAATCGCCTCTAGGCGCTGTGGCGAGCTTTGATCATCTGCTAAAAGAGGAAGGTCTTGAGTTTTTTCCTAAAAGCCAGGTGATTTTCTTCCAGGCGGATGTTGATTGGTAGAGCATTCCATAGCAGAGGCCCTTGGACAGCGAATCTCCGATCACCCTTGGATTTATACCGGGCTTTGGGCACGAGGAGGAGGTTTTTGTTGGCTGATCGAAGACTGCGGTTTGGTGTGTAATGATTTATTTTCTCCATTAGGTATTGCGGAGCTTCTCTATGCACGCATTTGTGGGTGAGGCAAAGGGTCTTGAACGTGATCCGATTTTTTTACGGTTAGCCAATGTAAGCTCCTCGGTGAAGGAGAAATGGATTCCCAGGGTTTTTTTCCTGTTATCAGCCTTGCCGCCGTGTTTTGGATCAGTTGTAATCACACAAGTTGATATTGTGGTAATCCTATGTAAAGCGAGTTTGCGTAGTCCAGTCCTGAATTAATGATTGTTCCAACTACCACTGCTTTGTCATTCCTTGGGATAAAAGGGATGAGTCTGCGAAGCATGCGCAGTAGATGGTGAGATCGACTGACTACAGATCCTATTTGCGCATCCATTGACATTTGTGCGTCTAAAATAACCCCGAGACTCTTGGCTTTGGTCTTTGGGGAGATAGTCTGCCCAAAGACGGTTGGTGGAGACCAGAAGGTTTTGGTTGCGGGCTTATGATTTGGGTGTAAGATAAGAAGCTCTGTCTTTGATTGGTTCAGCTGGAGGGAGTTGGTGGTCATCCAGTCCTCTATTGATTTGAGGCAGTTTTCAAGTTGTTGTTGGTGATCTTTTTTTCCATTGATCCGGAAATAAAGTTGTGTGTCGTCAGCGTAAGAGTGGAAGCAGAGATCTGAGCATCTGATGATTTGAAGGAGTGGGCGAATGTAAATGTTGAAGAGAACGGGTGACAACGGAGAGCCTTGAGGGACTCCGCAGGTGACTGCCCGAGTTTCGGAGAGGAATTTTCCTAGTTTCACTGTCTGTGACCGATTTCCTAGGAAGGACGCGAACCAATGGAGATCTATGTCTTGGACTCCGGCTACTTCTGTGAGGCGGACAAGTAGAGTATTGTGATCTACTGTATCAAACGCTGCACTTAGGTCTAGCAGTACGAGGAGACACGGCTCTCCGTCATCTGCTGCTTCGAGGGCGTCATCCCAAATCTTGAGGAGAGCTGTTTCTGTTCCATGACCTGGGCGGAAGCCTGATTGCAGCGGGTCCAGGAGTTTGTGAGTATCCAGGTGAAGTTGTAGCTGATGTACTACAGCTTTCTCCATGATCTTAGAAATGGTGTTGAGGCTTGTAATCGGCCTACGGTTGTTTGGATCCTGAGGGTCCAGGTTTGATTTCTTGAGTAGAGGTATGACGATGCCTTGTTTGAGGATGCTGGGAACAATCCCTTCGTGGAATGATCGGTTTATGAGGTGGGTTATGGTTGGAGCCACGATGTCGGAGCATTCTTTCAGTAGTTTTGTGGGGATGATGTCAATAGGTGAGGTACTGTCACGCAGTTTATTAATGATGTTTTTTGCGGTGTCTACGGTAATTGGGGATAGTGAAAATTTTGGCGGTTGCGGTATGTTGGTGCGGACATCCTCTTTATGTATTTGCTGGCTGAGGTTGGATGTTTTCTTCTGACAAATTGTTTCCCTGATGGTTTTGACTTCATCGATGAAAAAATCCGACAGTTTGTCACAGTAATCCTGGGATTCGCTTTCTGGGGGTTCTAGGCACACTGGATTCATTGATTGATTAACCAGTTTAAACAGTTCCCGTGGTTGGTTTGCGGCCGTTGAGATTGTATATGAGAAGTGGTCCTTTTTGGCTTTGAAGATTGCTTTCCGATAATTCTCTGTCAGACCTTTGTAGTTAAATAGGTTTTCCTCGGTGGGATTTCTTCTCCATGTTCTTTCCGCTCTTCTGCGTTCTTGCTTTAGTACGGAGAGGGAGCTATTAAACCATCCAGCATTTTTCTTCCTGATGAGAGCCCTGCGTTTTGGTGCTACAGAGTCTGCTGATTGCAGTAATGCCTTGTTCAGGGAGTTGAGTGTTTCCTCCGTAGAGTGGTTTAAGGTTATTGTAGATATTTTTTTGGACAGAGTGGTTTTGAAGGCTTCGGAGTACAGTTTTTTATGCGATCTGGTCCAGTGCGTTGTTACAGGTTTCCGTTTTGCGTTGGTGATGTTGGTAGCGATTTTGAATTTGATGGCGTGGTGATCCGTCCATGGCAGAGTTATGTTGTCGAGTATGTTGACGTCGATGTTCTGTTTGAAAATGAGGTCCAGGGTGTGTCCTGACCCATGCGTGGGAGTCTTTATCAGTTGCTGTAGACCCAGTTCTTCTAGTTGATTGATGCAGGCAGTCGCGATGGGGTCTTTAGGCTCGTTTGCCCAAAGGTTGAAATCTCCGAGTGCCAGGAAATTTTAGAATTTTAGGGTGTGCATTGCAAAGGATTCCGTGAGGGGTGAAAGAAGATTGGACTTTGGTCCCGGTGGTCTGTAGCACAGTAGAATATGAGTGGTGTCATGGGGTGTTGGTTGAAAATGTAGCGTCAGGGTTTCCATAAAAGACACTGGGTTCTGAGCTGATGGTTTAGTGAGATCAAGGTGACCTTTAAAGATCACTGCTAGGCCTCCTCCTTTTTTCCCTATCCGGTGTTCGGTTAGGATCCTGTAGTTTTCCGGCACCAATTCGGTGAGGATGGTGTTGCAGTCAGAGGTTAACCAGCTTTCGGTGATGAAGAGGCAGTCTACATTGTTCTCGATGATGAAGTCGTGTACTTCCAGTCTATGTTTGACTGCAGACCTGGCGTTAATCAAGGCGCAATCTAATTGTAGTGGTCGAGTAGATGTCTTCCTGTGGTTGGGAGCTGCTTGTCGTCCGGTTTTTAATAGTTGTTCTCTTTGAAGTATTTTTTGTATGGAAGATGGCAATGTGGTGTTGATGTTCCTTAGTCTGTGCAGAACTTCAGCTGAGTATTTGAAGTAGCACATGGTTTGTGGATGCTGTTGATGGTACTATGGGCCTAAGATGATGATCCTGATCAGGGTATTGATCCTGAGGTGGGGCTAGGTATCAGACTTGCCGCCGTGCTTGAGGCTATTAGCGCGCAAGTTGATCAGGGGATGCCTATATGGATGCGGAAGGAGTTGTATTCGGTTGCTGGCTGTATTCGGTTGCTGGCTGTTCCAGCTGCCTTTACTTAAGGTTGAGGTCTCCGCTTAGAAAAGAAGTCTGGCTGTGATCTGGAATATTTGTCCTAGGATAGCGTAAAAAATGGAAAGGAGGCCGGAGGTAGGGGTATGCTAACCTATGGTTGTTCCAGAGGAAGGCGAAAAACCCCCTGACAGTAGCAGCCAAACGCACCAGTGGGGCAAAAATTCCTTCCTGACCCCCGTAGGCGGTCGGACGGAGTCCCTGGAACAATCACTGGGGGGGGGGGGGAAGTGGAGGTGCGAGCTTACCTGGCTGCGGTTGTCCCCTTTAAACACTCTGGTTCCGGTGAATCTGGCTTGCTGTCAGCCTGATGTTTCTGGAAAGCTGTCTGGTTGCCCCTTGCAGTGGGATCTTTAAAATGGAGGGGAGGATGGAGGTTAGAGACTCCTGTTTTAACTCCTGTTTTCAACTCCTGGTTATTAACTCTCCACTTAGTTCAAAAAATCCACTTGTGTTCAGAAAATCCACATGCAAGCCACAATCAGGGAGCAAGCTCAAGGGGGAGTTTGCCTTTATACACCTGTGAACAATTAACCCCTCCCCTATTTTGGCAGGAAGAAAGAGGGGAAAAAAAAAAATGCTGTTTAAAAAGTGTCAGAAAAAAAGGTCTTTTAAAAACTGCTAGCAAATGTATCAAATAAAGGAGGGGAGAAAATAAAACACCCCCAAAAACAACACTTGCAAGCAGAAGCAGTCAAGCAGAAGCAGTCAAAGCACAACTCCTGGTTATTAACTCTCCACTTAGTTCAAAAAATCCACTTGTGTTCAGAAAATCCACATGCAAGCCACAATCAGGGAGCAAGCTGATGTGTGGGGAAGTCCGTTCGTTCGCAAAGTCCGTAGGAACTCTGCCGAAATTCCGGCGGGGAAATCCATCAGACTCGGTCGTGTGTACAGGGCATAAGGTTTCTCATCTGTCCCATTAAAAAATATCCTCCTTCTTGGTTCAAGAAGGTCGGGGTGCTATTTTCCACAGTTTTCTGCACTAACTTCTTCAGACAAGGTAAAATGCAACAAACCATCAGAGCGAGGAAGATCAAAATGATGAAAACAGCTATACCTATTTGGGCTAAAATATTCCGTCCATCCAGCTAAAATATTGGTCCCCATGGGTCTGAGATGCCTTCTTCTTCAGCTCTACTAGCTCTTTTTTATGGCCAGGGTGACCTTACCATTTGTTCCGGTGTTGTCAGGGATTTATGTGACTTCTATCATTTTACAAACACCCCCCTTCTCCGCTAAAATCATGTCCAAGGCCGTCCTATTCTGAAATGTCATGTAAGATGTGGGGGCTAATTGGTCAGCAATCCCATGTAGGGCACCTCTGGTGTAATTCACAAACCACTGCTGGTTGTAATATATGTCATTTATCCAGTCTACATTTTTGTTGACAGTGATTATGGGAATCAGAGACTCAAAACCTGCCTTTAATTGGTCTCGGGCTTTAAACTCACCTGGGGACCCCCCTTTGGGACCCCTATGGCATCTATATACACATGTGGGTCAAACCTTCCCTCAGGAGCGTTCCTCTTAGTGATAGCCACCTGTTGGGCCCTCACCAGATTTACCAGGAAGAGGATATACAATGTAGACATCATGGTGCAGTCAATGTCTCGTCCTCCGGGTTTGGGACTTTCTTACAGCGGGAGGCACGGATCCGAGTGTTCTTCCCAGCCAACTTTACAGATGTGCTTGTGGTCAGCAGGACCCGGAAGGGACCGTCATATCTGGGTTCAAGAGAAGGTTTTCTCACAAATTTATTTACCAGCCCCCAATCTCCAGGCAGTAGTTGGTGTGTTCCTGTATCTAATTCAGGATCTGGAATGGAAGAAAACACCTGGGCACGTATTCGGGGTAATTTTCGTGATAATGCGGTTATGTAGTCAACACATCAGACTGCAGTTATAACTGTTGTGGAAAATAACAACCAAGTCTAAAGGCTGAACCAAACAAAATCTCATAAGTGGATAGGTAGTGTTCTCCCCTTGGTGTGTATCTGATGCTGAACAGGGCAATGGGCAGACTGTCCGGCCAGCTCATGCCAGTCTCATGGGCCATTCATTCTTTCTACCTTCCCGCTACTCTGGGGGTGGTAGGGTGTGTGAAACTACCAAGGCGTACTCAAATCATCCACTCTTTGGCATTTGGATGTGGTCAATTTGTATCCGCAGGAAAGGGTACAAGGGCTTTGCCGGGTGTTTTTGTGGCGGCTTCTCTGTGCGTCCCGGGTTACACTTTGCACAAATGGCGCATGGCTTACAGAAGTTGCTAGGCAGTGGAATGATTCCTGGTACTACATAGTATTTGTTGATGAAGGAATTCATAAGAGTCTTTGACAGATGGGCAGCTCCATGTGCCCATTGTACCACAGCCGGGTACATATTCCTGGGCAAGCAAGGTTTCTTGTTGCACTCGAATAGTCCATCCCCTCCGCTTCCAGCTTTCCTTCTCATATGGACTTGCTGCTTCCAGTAGTTCTTTCAGATAAACTCTGTCCACTGGGAGAGTCTGTAAGGCAAGCATAGGGTGGTCTTCTTCTACCACCCTGCTTTCCACTTCCTGTGGACCGCTGGCTGCCTGTTTGGCAGCTGAGTCGGCTAGGTGATTGCCTCTGCCTTCATTCGAGTCCAGTTTGCCGTGTGCTTTTACTTTCAGAATAGCCACTTGGGTTGGGAGAAGCAAGGCGTCCGTCGGGTCTTTGATAGCTGAGCTGTGTTTTACAGGTGTTCCTGCAGCTGTCAGGAATCCTCTGGTCTTCCAGATAACACCAAAATCATGGGCAACGCCAAAAGCTTATCTTAAAGTGGTTGTAAACCCTTACAAACCACTTTGACCTACAGGTAAGCCTAGATTAAGGCCTAGATTAAGGCTTACCTGTAGGTCCAAGAAATATCTCCTAAACCTATACGGTTTAGAAGATATTTACCTGAAGACAGCCACCGATGTCTACAGCGCATGCACCGTAGACAGCGGCGCGCAGGCGCACTGGGTAAGCCACAGATCGCGGCGATATGCCGCGAGTGTCGGCTCCTGTGCCCACGAAGACCCACCAAGAAGATGGACGCTCGGAACTACAGGGGACATCGGTGACTTCGCTGGCTCCTGTGTCAGGTAAGTGACACATAATGGACTGCGATGCGATGCGATGCGATGCATAGTAGTCCATTATGCTTTACCTATGCAGGGAATCAAAGAGGAAGTAACACTCATCAGGGCTTACTTCCTCTTTAAGTCTATATGAATGTTGGCTCTTTTTCCCTCTGCCAGTTTACATGCTGTAGTGAGTTCTTGCAGCTCTGCTTCCTGTGCAGACATCACCGGTGGTAAGGATTCAGCTTGTAGAACCGTGTTTTCAGTGGTGATCGCTTATCCCGTGTGGTATTTGCCTCGTTCATTAGCACACAATTGTTAGGTCTGGATTCTGCAGGGGTATTTCACTCACGGTGAGGAGATGTGTGGTTTCCAGCCACATTCATTCAAAGCAGTCATGGGTTGAGGAGTCAGGACTCGGCGGCTCCTCCGCTATTCCCCCCTCGGGAAGTGGAAAAAGGGTTGAAGGGTTCAGTGTTTGACAATGTAATAGAGTAATGTTGTCCAGTAGAAGGAGGGAGCATTGGCGTCTCAAATGTCTGGCAGTGGACAGAAGTTTCGGCTGGATCTGGTTGAGTATGGCAGCAATATGGGAGCAAGCAGAATGAGGAAATGTCTGAGGACCAAGTCCGAAGTTTTGTCAAGCAAGGCTTGTGCAGCAAAGACATCTCGCAGACACAATGGACCTCCTATTGCCACCGCATCCAGCGGACAGGAATAATATCCTATGGGGCGTAGGCGGTTGCCGTATGATTGGGCGAGTACAGCTGCAGCATGTCCCAGACATTCGCCTACAAAGAGCTTGATTGTTATTTCGTAGTCTGGGAGCCCTAAAGCCGGAGCTGATGAAATGACTTGTTTGAGGGCCTCGAAGTTGGATATTGCCTCTGAGGACATTTGGAAGGGGTCAGACTTCAGGGCATCATAAAGGGGTTGCATCAGTAAGGAAGCTTCCGGAATCCATGCTCTACAATAGGAGATCAGCCAGAGGAAGGCATGAACGGGCTTCTGGCCTTGTGGCAGCGGAATGTTTGAGACTGCTTTCACTCAGTCTCTTGTTAGGTGTCTTATTCCGTGGAACAGACAGTGTCCAAGGAAAGTGGCAGATGTTGAGCACCACTGCAATTTGGGTTTTGAGGCTTTGCAAACCCTGGTTGGCAAGATAGCACAACTGGCTTTCTGAGGTGACTTCAGCAGTGGGTAAGTTATCTGTGCAGAGGAGAAAGTCATCCACATATTGGAGGAGAATCACATCCGGGGGATCCTTTTGCCATGTGTCAAGGACTGTAGCCATAGCTGAAGAAAGTGTTTGGCAAGGTCCACCACTGTGAAGTATGTACCTGTTGGAGGCACCGCCGCAAGCAGAGTGGGAGGGTTAGGCACAATTGCTGTGTCTAAGTCTGTAGCCTCATTAACTGCTCGGAGGTCCTGGACCATTCTGTACTTGTCTGGTTCTCCCTTATGGGCTCTCTTCTTCACAGGGAACAGAGGTGTGTTGCATGAAGATGTACAGGGTATCAGGGCTCCATTTGACACAAGGGCCTTGACATGCTTTGAAATAGCTGCAGATTGGGCTAACTTTAGAGGGTATTGTGGTTTCTGGGACAGAGGAGCTCCAGGTTTCAACTGCACCATGACTGGTGGCACCTTTAATTGTCCTACATCCTCAGCTCCTGTGGTACATAGACAATCTGGAATTCTGTCCATCACATCCGGTGGAATTGTAGTAGTAGGTGATTCTTCTATGGACATTAGCAGAGGGATGGAACACAGTGCAGAAGTGTCCTTAATGTCCAGTGGAGAAGAGACAGTAACAGATCCATCTTTAGAGAAGATAATGAAAGCTTGAAGTCTGGACAGTACATCTTCTCCCAAGAGATTGAGTGGACAGGTGGAAGAGACAACGAATCGAGCCAGAAGGTCTGGGTAGTTTCCAACTTGTAGAGGGCAGGTCAATGGGTTCGTTCTGGGAGTTCCATCTATGCCCACACAGGATATGTCAATATCGGAAAGGTAGGAGTGGTCAGGTAAACCCTCTTCTCTAATCATGCTTCTGGCTGCACCTGTGTCGATTAGGAAAGTGGTTTGATGTCCCTCAATGGGTAGGGTCATCCTTGCTAATGGGCCTTCTGAGTTCTTTGAAGAGGTTGTCATGACAGGGGTTAGTGACACCGGCTTGCCCAATTCCTAGCGTAGGAGATCCAGGTGTTCCGAGGTGGAACGTCAAGGGTTTTGGTCTTGTTGCTGTAGATATTAGTACTATTGCTGAGGATATTGATATTTTGCATTTGGGCTCCCTGGTGGGGAAATTGCCTAGGGTGTCTGGGTGCTTTACAGTCCCTTTTGTAATGTCCAGGATTTCCACAGTTGAAACAGGTTGGTGGTGGCCTTGGTGTGTATGGGGTATTCCCCGCAACCATAAGTGGTGTGGTTTTCTTGGTGGTCTGAGAAGATTCCAGACCCTTTGCTACCAAAAGGAGGGTGTCAAGGGGCAGCACACGGTACTCCGGTCGGGCCATGGGGAGGCCTTTTTGGATTGACTCCTTGAGGCCTGCCACAAAGGCTGAGGACAGCATCTGACTGTGTGCCTTGTTATGGGTGGTGAATCCCAAATCTGGAAAAAACATGTAACAGTCCGGTGTAAGACTTTTCTACTGACTCTGTTTTGTCTTCAGCAACATCTTGGATACTTGTGGCTTGGTCGGCCAGTCTGTCCCTCGCCCATTTGCGCAGCTGCTCACAGAATTCCACACCAGAAGTAAAGGTATTGTCATTGAGAATCCTTGCATCGTGTAGATTTTTCTCCATGATGGGCCAGTAAGCGTCTCAAGCTTTTATTTTACATAAACTGACTAGATCTCTCCATGCTGCTGAGTAGGTTTTTTTTGGATCTGGGCCAACCTACGGTAAAAGGACATGGATTGTTTTTCGAGGTCTGGTCACCAAGGAGGATGCTTGGGATGGAGTGAATGTGACATACATCACAGGTGCATCGGCCACTGGCCTAGGAGCTACTGTCCATGCCCGTGGCATTGGGGTGTGTGGAGGGGGGTTCCAAGTAATCAACTCCTCATCCTGTAAAGAGGATTGGAAAGTGTCCGGTATGGACATGGGGGAATGTTGATATGAATGTAAACTCACATCTGGCCTTGCCATTGCATGGGGAAAGGCCGGAACTCCACCTGTGGCATATGGTCCTACTAAGTGGAGCATGTCGGGACATCAGTTAGGGTCGGTAGGGGAGGCATGTAAAAGGTACCGTCCACCCTTATGGCCTGGTAGATGGAGGTTATAGGGTCTGTAGGCCTTCCTGTGCTCTGACTATGTGTACCAAGTTGGCTGCCGGAAGGGGTCATTGGGAGTCTTCCAGCATCTTGAATGGGTGTACTAAGATGGCCTTCGGAAGAGGTGTGTTGGTGTCAGGGCTGGTCAGCATTTCCTTCTCTGAGCTGTCAGCTAATTGCCAGCTCTCATGTCTCTTCACAGTTTACCAGCTGTTGTGGATCTGCTCATCAGTCCCGCCTACTTAAAGATCTGAAGCTCACTTCAATCCTGCCTTCGCCTTGGTCACATCATAAGAAACCATCTCCTGCTTTCCTGTTTAATGACTGGCTTGCTGATATCCCTTCTGGCTTCTTATCCTGCTTGCTGTTCCTCTACTTGGACCCCTGACTTCTGGCCTGGCTGATTACCCGATCCGGTTACTGGACTCTGGCTATGCTTTGACTATGCTTACTCTATTTACCTTTTTATTTTTATTAATAAACAAGTTTGATTTTACTGTACTTCTGTCTCGGGCTGATTCATGGTTTAGGCAGTTGAGCTGTGGGCAGAAGTACGGGCAGCGACAGGGCGTGTGATGCCAGGCGGGGGGCTCAGTGGAGTGACAGTCATCATAGGGTGGTGTCTTGTTATCGTCAGTCAGCACACATAACGGTTCATTCTTGTCAATGCATTTATGATACCCATCAGTTTCCCCTGCTGCACCTCCTGCTCTATCCATCGTTCCCTGTGGATGGCTTTTGCCACATTTAAAGTAATCAAATCATCCTCATCCTTTTCTTGTCTCACATCCAGCAATCCTCATTAATAATTCTATAACATTCCTTCTGATTTCTCTCCTGAATAATTCCTTTAATATTCTGGAATGCTGAAATAATAAATCAACCAGGTATATATATATATATATATTTATCACTCAAATTTAAACATCACATGTTATACTAGTAATTTCATGGCTGGTCAAGAGTTAACATTTTTACAGACATCCTCTCACCCAGGAATTTGAAGGGAGGGGGTACTTCAACAACAGAGATGGGTCAGGTAATGGTAAGGTGCTAAAAAGTATGTCTTACCGTACTCTGGAGGTGATCAGTCTCCAGCCTGTCCACGTTGGTCCACCTCTGCGTCTTCTCTGTCGGCTGTCCATTGGTTCACAACCCAGGGCCCCATGTTGGGCGCCAGCTGAAGTTGAGTATCTGCCCCCATCCTAATTAGGCCTGAATAACTTTATGCATGCATAACGAAATACCACACTGAGCCTTTGTTCAGATAGGTGATAAATCTTTATTCTTCCTGGTTACAGCGAGTTATATAGGTGGGCGGCTAGTTCTGTGAAGGAATGCATCATTAGTATATACTTGTAGCTTCTTGATTGGTCATGTCCATGTAGCGCCGACTCCCGAAGAGCATGCGCTATATGTTTTGAAAGTTAAGGTTACACCTGAACTGCAGTGTGGTTTGGGTACAATTGTTTCAAATTTGGACCTCAGCATCAGTCTGACTGGACTATAGGATGTATAGGGGCACTGTCTCTTCTGGCAGGCTTGGAACCACGGTCTGGTTGGGTGCTTTAAGGTTACCTTCTCTCAGAGCCCGCCCAGTGGGAGTGTTGCTCTTGCTGTGCTTTCTGGGAGAGGGTACTTAAGATGCGAACGTCACGTGGTTTGGGGTTTTCTGGTCCAGTAGTATGGTCCTGGTCCTCCTGACCAGCCCCCAGGAAAGCTATGGCCTGGGGTGTGGATCCACCCAACTTATTGTCTCGGGGCTGGCTAGCCCGAGGCAAGGAAACTAAAGAAGGATTCCGAGGTGGTCCGGTGCCGTCTCCGGTAGTTGGAGAGGCCCAATAACTTCGTAGCTATCCAGGGGAGGACTCTTCAGAAGAAGGCCACATACGGGTTGGTTTCTTAGCAAGAGCCTGGTGGGGCTGAAGTACCTAAGTTTATATTTGTGTATATTCCAGTCTCATGGGTATCGCCAAGCTGGCTGAAAGATCCAGGTATTGCACAAATGTTCTACAAGTTTTAGTTTCCTGAATGATCTACAACAACGTCTGTGGCAGAGATTTGTTCCTGAGTTAAGCACCTTGTTGGCTGCCAGGCCTTGTGAGAGAGGGACTGTCCAACCTGAGTGACCATCCAGCTATGATTGGCTGTTCTCTGGATTTAGTCAAAGTAAGAGAGTTCTTTATTATTGACTTTGACACTAAGAGTACCTGAACTTTATTCCTAACCCTCTGATCCTATTTTAAGAGACTGTTGTCTATGTTGTTTGCAAATAAAAATCCCTTTATGCGGATCTGTCATCAGTCTCTCAAGTTACGTACTGGGCCATCTACCACGGGAAACCCCTAGACACAAATCGAGGAGAAGAAGGTAACAGTAAGCCCAGTTAAACCAGCAGCTCCTTCGGGGGTTAGTGTTAAATCCATATAAGGTAACTTCCTTCAAGACCTTGGGTGTAGTCCTGTTTGGGTGTAGTCCTGTTTGGGTGTAGTGTTGGGCGAAGGCGCCATCTTAGTTTCACATTCCTTTCACACGATGGGAGGGGGTGTGGCTGGCAGCCATTTTGAGCAAGGAATAAGCAAACAACACTTCTATATGCAAACAAATATAAACTTTGTAATATAAAAGACAGAAATAGAAAATGGCCATTTTATCTGATCCGTCACAACAATGAAGTCACAACACTACAAGCTGGAGCCATTGTGATGGGGTCTTCTCCTGTCTTTGAAGAGTTGGGGTTCTCCTTTATTTAGATTACTCCGACTTCTACAAGAGGTGTAAGGCTCTGTAGTAATTTGGGGAGATCTTGCAGCTGGTGTCCTTGATGATTATAAGGAAGCCAGCTGGTTGTCCATCCTCCGCTTAAGTGAAATTTTGGTTTTAGGTATTCTTATCGTTGACCGTTTTGGTCGAAGTTGATGTTTCGTACACCTGACTTCATTCTTATGTCTCTTTTCCAGGTTGCTGAAACTGGACACAACGGAGACCATGCAGAGCATTAAGTGTGTGGTAGTCGGGGATGGAGCTGTGGGGAAAACTTGTCTTCTCATCTGTTACACAACCAATGCTTTCCCAGAGGAGCACATCCCCACAGTGTTTGACAACTACAGTGCCCAATGTACAGTGGATGGATATACCGTAAACCTGAACTTGTGGGATACAGCTGGCCAAGAAGATTACGACCGACTAAGGACATTGTCTTACCCCCAGACTAATGTCTTCATCATCTGCTTCTCCATTACCAGTCCTTCATCTTATGAGAACATTACGCACAAGTGGTACCCTGAAGTGGACCACCATTGTCCTAAAGTTCCCATTCTCCTGGTGGGCACCAAGAAGGATCTAAGAGACAACCCAGATGTCATCAAAAAGCTAAAAGAGCAGAGCCAGACACCGATCACCCACAAACAAGGGGTCAGCTTGTCCAAGCAAATTCACGCAGTGAAGTACATGGAGTGCTCAGCGCTGAACCAAGATGGCATCAAAGAGGTTTTCTCAGAGTCAGTGAGAGCCGTTCTCAACCCAAATCCAGTAAAAAAGAAGAGTCCGTGCTTCTTACTGTGAAATAAAATGCCTCCAAGATGATGATCTGGTCACTTTGATCTCCGTGTTGATCTCAGATTATGTGACTTTGTCATGAAGAACCACAACCTATGTAGACCTCAAGGACCGAAATTACAGACTCTTCCTTACTGTTCCTTATGTAAAATGTTCATTAGACCAAAGAAACTTAATATTTCAGATAGCACCAAACGGTTTTGTCTGTTCCAATGTTGGTCATGAAATTTCGCACCTCATAACATTCATGGAATATAAGAAGACGTCTCGTGTTTTGTGTGGCACCACCTGAGACTGCTGAGGTTATAGAAAGTACAGAACTATGCAAATTCTTCTTACATTATGAGAAATTTTTATCGCAATACTGCATTTTTACAATTTTTTTTTTTGCAACATAATCGTGTTTTCTTTTTAACTATCATTTTTTGCTTCTTGAAGAAACCAGCAGCCATATTACTATATGTGAAGCTTGAAGACTTGGAAGAACTCTGCTTAGACGCTATTTGCATCTAAACTGGTCATATATTGAAAGTTCAATGCGAAAACAACCTGTGAAAAACTGCTTGCAGTTTAGGGGTCCCTATGGCTTTAACTGGCAAGACTCATGAAGAATTTTAACATCATAATGGCCACAACCTGTACCTGTACATTTTTTATGATTCTTCATAGACCTTCAATGAATCCTCATGAAACTTTCATAAAACCCTCAAGGAATCTTCATGGAACTTTCATAAAACCCTCATGGAATCCTCAGTGACCCTTTAATGAATCCTCATGGAATTTTCATAAATCCCTCAATGAATCCTCGCAGAACTTTCTTAAAACCCTCAATGAATCTTCATGAAATTTTCATAAAACCCTTAAGAAATCCTTATGAAACTTTAATAAAACCCTCAATGAATCCTTATGGAATGTTCAAGAATCCCTAACCATCATAAAGTATTTGTGGAGCATTCATAAAACCCTCTTGAAATATTTGCGGAACTCTCATGGATCCTTCAGTAAACCCTAATGGAATCATTATGGAGCACTCAAAAAACCCTAATGAAATCCTTGTGGAACCCTCATAAAACCTTCAGCGTACCCTCAAGGAAACTTTGTGGAAGTCTCAAAGAACCCTCATAAAACCCTCATGGAATCCACAGTGAACCTTTAATGAATCCTCATGGAATTTTGATAAATCCCTCAATGAATCCTCACAGAACCTTCTTAAAACCCTCAATGAATCCTCATGAAATTTTTTATAAAACCCTCAAGAAATCCTCATGGAACTTTCATTAAACCCTCAATGAATCCTCATGGAAATTTCATAAATCCCTCAATGAATCCTCATGGAACTTTCATAAATCCCTCAATGAATCCTCATGGAACTTTCATAAATCCCTCAATGAATCCTCATGGAACTTTCATGAAACCATCATGAAGTATTTGTGGAATATTCATAAAACCCTCATGAAATCTTTGAGGAACTTTCATAAAACTCTCATGGATCCTTTATTAAACCCTCATGGAATCATTATGGAGCCCTCAAATAGCCCTAATGAAATCCTTGTGGAACCCTCATAAAACCTTCATCGTACCCTCAAGGAAACTTTGTGGAAGTCTCAAAGAACCCTCATAAAACCCTCATGGATTGTTCATGTTTCTTTGCTTAGTTTGCCAAACCTTTATGTTTTATTTGATATATCAGACCA
The DNA here is from genome assembly GCF_037356315.1 of Lithobates pipiens. Lineage (NCBI taxonomy): Eukaryota > Metazoa > Chordata > Amphibia > Anura > Ranidae > Lithobates > Lithobates pipiens. The sequence goes on along the minus strand of NW_027507885.1, from coordinate 774,472 downwards.
CAGGAATACAGTATGTCTGTTTGTTAAACCTTTTTGAACATAAACATCTCTTTCTGGCTTACAGGCCACTATGTATATTTTTATAGATCTGTGTAAGTGAGGCATTAATAGTATTCATGGATAGATACATGAAGGTGCCCATAGATGTAAGATGTTCTATGGACTGACATAAACATACACAATCTACATTGGTCAAGCATACTGGTTTACCTATCGCAGACATCCCCATGACTGGCTTAGTTCTGGAGAACGAAGGAAACATTCAGGCTTATCCTCAGGGGTGTCTGGACAGATTGGGGAAGTCCATAGACATACAGTCCTTCCCTGATATGACCGATGACAAGACTGGTCCACAATTGTCTTATATCTATGGGCACATTAAAAGTGTTGAGGAGAGGATTAGAATAAAAGAAGTATGGAAGGAAGGTGTTATAGCAGAAGATGAAAGAAGTCTGATATTTTATCTACTCAGCCATCAGCATCTAACTCAGGGTTCCATGGTTTGTGTATTGTCCGAATTCAGATCGCTATGTTCCTGTTATACGCCTCGTAGCCGCTGTTTTCGCTATCACTATTTCTGAATAAAGAATATTAATATATCGTTGTGTGTCTGATCATGTCACACCAAATAAAGAACGTTCATTTTATAGAAGGGAGGTTGGATTATAAGTACGAACCCTGAACCCCAGGCAAACAAATCCAATTCTATTGATGAAGTATTTATTAATTGGTGATCAGTCTGAAGACTGTGCCGGTATCTGGAGCCATAATTGGTGATCAGTCTGATGACTGTGCCGGTATCTGGAGCCATAATTGGTGATCAGTCTGATGACTGTGCCGGTATCTGGAGCCATATTCGGTGATCAGTCTGAAGACTGTGCCGGTATCTGGAGCCATAATTGGTGATCAGTCTGATGACTGTGCCGGTATCTGGAGCCATATTCGGTGATCGGTCTGATGACTGTGCCGGTATCTGGAGCCATAATTGGTGATCAGTCTGATGACTGTGCCGGTATCTGGAGCCATAATTGGTGATCGGTCTGATGACTGTGCCAGTATTTGGAGTAGGGATGAGCTTTCTGTTTGGGTTGAACATGAGTTCAGCTTGAACATTGGCTGTTCGCCGTTCACCGAAAGCTGAACATTATGGGCCATTCATGGCAAATTCAAGCAGTGTGTAACAGCCCATGATGCATTGCTGTATGATGATTGGCCAGAGCATGCACCATGACCTGCATGCTATGGCCAATCCCAGCACCCTCAGCTAAGAGAGCCATAATTAGCCAAAGGCAGGGTGCCTTTCACCAATCATGGCTCAGGGGGACTAAGTCCATGCCCACACTATATAAGGCTGAGTGCACGTCGGCCCCATGTAGTGTGTTAGCGTGGACGTAGAGAGAGTCTCATTTAGATTGAGCAGACAGGCAGATTATTCAGTTAGCTGCAGTGTATTTAATAGTCCATTCCTGGTGTACTGTTTATACTATACTTCTGGCAGGCAAGTGATTCCTTTAGCTGCAGTGTATTTAATATATATATATATATATTTATCCACTGCATACAGTTTAGCTAGATCTCACTGCAGTCTGTTCCTGGTGTACTGTTTCTACTATACTTTGGGCAGGCAGGTGATTGAGTGAGCTGCAGTGTATTTAATATATATATATATATATATATATATACAGCCCTCAAATTTTCCACTCTCAGAAAATGAAGGCTTGCGAGCTGGGCTGCCTTGCAGGATAGCACACTGTTACCAGTGCTTACATTATAATTGTCTCCGCTCTGCTCAACACAGCCCTGCCTCCTCCTGACCTGCGCCTGTGATAGACAGAGCACCAGTCCAATGTTGTGATGCGTTCTATCTATCGCAGGCATGGGGTCAGGAGGAGGTGGGGCTGTGTTGAGCAGAGCGGAGACAATTATAATGTAAGTTCCGGTAACAGCGTGCTATCCCGCGGCTCTCCTCTTCGTCCAGCCATGCATTCCTCTGCCCAGAGGAGGCTGCAATGGGCACAGTATGGCTGCGATGAGCACAGTGTGGCTGCAATGGCCACAGTGTGCCTGCAATGGGCACAGTAAGGCTGCAACAGGCACAGTGTGGCTGCAATGGCCACAGTGTAGCTGCAATAGTGGGAAAAGTGAGGCTGCAATGGTGGGCATGGGTGAGGCTGCATTGAGGGGCACAGGGGAGGCTGCACTGATAAAGTTGTTGTTAATATTTATGTTTATAATATTTTTGTAACTTATTTTTGCATAAAACATTTAAGTGTCATTTCATGAGATAATTTATGAGGGCGTGTCTAGGGGCAGAATTAGGGGCGGGCAGGGTAGGGATTGAGTAGGGCACTGGTGGTGAGTAACCTTTGAGGCCTGGCTAGTAGCTCAGGACTTGAAATTGTGAGCCCTGTATATATATATATATTTATGGTGTGGAGCCCTCTGACCGATACGGTTAAGGATGACAAACAAGGTTAACATAAACTCGCTTACTTGAAATGGACCTGAAAGTGTGCCCTGGTCTGACGTACGGTATACCAAAATAAGGGGGCATACCTTAGATAGAAAGTGGGTGATAAATGAAATGAATATGAATGGAGTGAAATGAGTACTCTCATGAGGAGTATGATGCTTGAGAAATGCCCTGAAAAAGGGGATGGGTGGGTGGGTATCGCGCACCGGAACCGACGAGGAAGACAGGCGAACGGGCTGGTTATATACTCCACCGGGCTCCTCCCATAATTTCAGGCCACCATACTGGCCTTTCTATTTATGGTGTGGAGCCCTCTGACCGATACGGTTAAGGATGACAAACAAGGTTAACATAAACTCGCTTACTTGAAATGGACCTGAAAGTGTGCCCTGGTCTGACGTACGGTATACCAAAATAAGGGGGCAAAAACATTCAGGTAGGGGTTGCATTTTATTGATCCAAGTTTGTTACTGGGTGAGCTCGACAAAGGCCTGGGTCATCTCCGCTTGCGGATTGGGTATGTAGCGGGCGAAACAGGTGGACCTCCATCTGCCCAACTTCTTGATAATGTGAGTAGGACAGAGGTGAAGGATACCCGGGAGTATCCTGACACGTTCCACCGGGCAGCGTTCAGAGGTTTAGTGAGAAATGGCAGAAGAGGACTAACTCCTGGTTGATCAGCCAAAAAGGGTCGACAGGCGCGTGAGAATGGCGACCGGGTACCAGCGGTTGTTGGACTTATAGAGGTGTATGTCCGAACCCGAGCCAAGCTGCTGCGTCTTGGAGACTGCTAAGTGTAAGACGAAATGGTCTTCGTATCGGACCAGGTGGTGCTCGCACAGCATGCGTGCTGTGAGGCTACAACAAGTAAACTCGCTTGGCCGTAAGAAGCCGTAGAAGGCCAGGTGTATGGCTGCTTGTAAATGACACTAATGTGGAGACCGAAAAGGTGAAGTGGCCAGGAAATCTGACATATTTCTAAACGTCTCCTGTGATAGGCAGTCGTTTTGGTGCCGGCCATCGGCTGGCGCTTTCTGGATACCGCGCATAACAGCCCGAACGGCGTGGTAAAAATAGGAAGGGTACGGTAGGGTCCTGGAGGGACGTGAAATGTTGTACACCGGTCAGGTATAGCCGGATCGCATTAAAGGATAACGCCAACTGCGAGTGGCAGTAGGAAATGAAGGCTATGACTTGCTTGACACGGGACGTCTCTGTACTGTGATACGTGATGAAGTTGGTTAAAGGCCCTCCAGGCTGATTGATAGGCCTTGAGGGTATTGCGGGAAAGGGAGTGATCAAATGAGTTGGGTAGCCGCTAGGAGGTGAGGGGCTAATCCAGGGTCAGTTGAGACCAGTCCGGGATAGCTGCTGATGTTGGTCCGGCTCCGGGTACCTGAACGAAAACGACACAAGGTTAAAAGCGGGAGAGGGCGTCCGCTGCCTGATTGAATTTACCGGGGATAAAGGAAGAATGGATGTTGAACTGAAACAACAACAAGAGCTGGACCAGTCGACGTAGGAAGGACATAACCAACAGAGAGGGCGCCTTGGCGCAGCCAGGAATTGCCAGTAACTGGGGAGGCCAGGAAGCTGCGAGCCAGAGGTGGCCAAAAAGCAGCCGCAAGCCCGTGGAGGCCGCTGCGTCGGTCATCACCTGGGGAGAAAGGGAAGACACGGAGGGAATGAACAGGGAGACGTCATTCCCAGACGATAGGAATTCCTCCCGCATAGCAAGGACTGCTATTGCCGCGGGAACCCGGCTGAGGACTTGCTCTGGATCCTGTGAGAGGGACAGTAAGACCAATAGGCGTGACACAAAGGCGCGACCCCTGAGGGATGATGTGCATAGCGACGCTCGACATGCCGTGAAGGGACTGTAGGTGTCTTTTGGATGACTAAACTGGGGAATATGCGAGGATATTATATGTCCGTAAAGATGGCAGTTGTAATGGGCGAGCATTGGCCGATGGCTATGGGCTGATGCCTCTGGACGCCTCGTAGTGGGGATCTTGCTGTATGGGCCGTAACAACAGATGGCTCTCCGAGCATTGTAAGGATAAGAAATGCTGAACGCTGGCTAGAAATAGCCTGGGCGTGCTACAGGAAGAAGCCAGTCGCGTGTGTCAACATGATCCTGGTGCGGACGGAAGTTGAACTCAACTGTCCCAAGGAAGAGACGGACAGACAGGCAACAGTGAGTGGCTTGTAAGAAAAGCCACAGGAGACGAGTGGCCAATTAAGTGCTGCTGAAAATGACGTGTAGCCAGTTAGCGTGCCACTGAGAACGTGCTTGCAACAAATGATTGCAAGAAGTTATGCTAAGTCACGAGCCTTGGCATGACTAAAGGTTGTGTTTGAACGTGTGCTTGCGACAATTGCCCGGGAGTTTGTCACAGGAGATGTGTACGTGGTGACTGTGAGCAATTCGTGTTACCGCATGTGCACTGCGAAGACTGCGGGAGTTGTGCTTGCATGTATGTTTGGACGCGTGCTTGCGATGGTTGCAAGATGTTACCCAGGATGCGTGCTTGCCACGACTGCAAGATGTTATGCTAGGACGCGTGCCTGCAACGATTGCAAGGATTTACAGTGGGCTTCATGGGTAGCCAGGCCGGAAAAGACAGAAGTCCATCCGGTCCAACCACAAATCAAAATAATAAGGTATCACACCACCCGACACCCCGATTCTACGCCCGCAGCTGATCCAGAGGAAGGCAAAAAACCCCAACAGAGCATAGCCCAATTTGCTACAGTAGGGGAAAAAATTCCTTCCTGACCCCTCGAGAGGCAATCGGATTTTCCCTGGATCAACTATGCCTATAAGTATAAGTACCCTGTAATACAACGAACATTTAGGAAGGTATCCAGGCTTTCCCCAAAGCAACCTATTGAGCAGCCAGAAGTGCCTGCCAGCAATGATTGCCATAAGTTGTGCCTGGACATCAGCTTGCAATGATTGCAAGAGGCCTATGCTTGAATGCGTGCTTGCCATGATTGCAAGAGGTCTACGCTCGAATGCGTGCTTGCAATGATCGCTAGAGGTCTATGCTCGAATGCGTGCTTGCAACGATTGAAAGAGGTCTATGCTCGAATGCGTGCTTGCAATGATTGCAAGAGGTTTATGCTCGAATGCGTGCTTGCAACGACTGCAAGAGGTCTATGCTCGAACGCGTGCTTGTAATGAGTGCAAGAGGTCTATGCTCGAATGCGTGCTTGTAATGAGTGCAAGAGGTTTATGCTCGAATGCGTGCTTGCAACGACTGCAAGAGGTCTATGCTCGAATGCGTGCTTGTAATGAGTGCAAGAGGTTTATGCTCGAATGCGTGCTTGTAATGAGTGCAAGAGGTCTATGCTCGAACGCGTGCTTGTAATGAGTGCAAGAGGTTTATGCTCGAATGCGTGCTTGCAACGACTGCAAGAGGTCTATGCTCGAATGCGTGCTTGTAATGAGTGCAAGAGGTCTATGCTCGAACGCGTGCTTGTAATGAGTGCAAGAGGTCTATGCTCGAACGCGTGCTTGTAATGAGTGCAAGAGGTCTATGCTCGAATGCGTGCTTGTAACGAGTGCAAGAGGTCTAGGCTCGAATGCGTGCTTGCAATGAGTGCGAGAGGTCTACAATGATTGCGATTAGTCTATCTCTGGATGCGTGCTTGCAACGATTGCAAGAAGTCTACGCTTGGATGTGTATTTACGACGATTGCACGAAGTCTACGCTTGTATGTGGAGAAAAACAACGAAACACGCCTAAACGAAGCTGTGTTCTTCCCTTTTGAGGCAACTTTATAATGAAATGAGGCCGAGGAGCAAGGCCCCCCTGGTAGGCATCCAAACCTTGAAAAATCAACTGGACCCAAACCGGGGAGCGGCATGTGACAGTGAGATGAGAGAACCTGCCATGACAGAGATCCGGATCGCCATGCCACAACTTGCGACTGAGCACGAAACGGATTCTGGAGCATGTACTGAAATGAGGCCATTCCTGGGGCACGCCGAGACGAATTTGGTACACCGATGTGACTATTCGTACCGGAACGTGATAGGTGAAATGAAATGAAAACCCATGACAAAGACAAGAATCAGAGGACGAGCCCTTGAACCAAACGGATGAATCCTGTCCTTGGAGCATGTACTGAAATGAGGCCATTCCTGGGGCACGCCGGGATGAATTTGGTACACAGATGTGACTATTCGTACCGGAACGTGATAGGTGAAATGAAATGAAACCCATGACAAAGACAAGAATCAGAGGACGAGCCCATGAACCAAACAGATGAATCCTGTCCTTGGAGCATGTACTGAAATGAGGCGTAACAGCTGGGCGCACCGGAACGAATCGGTGCATAAATAAATGCAACAGGATTCGAATCGGAGCGTAATAAGTGACCGAAATGATATGCCATGACAGAGATAAGATTCAACGACTGGACTGATGGTTACAACAAAGAATCCGACTCTGGAGCATGTACTGAAATGAGGCGTAGCAGCTGGGCACACCAGAACAAATCGGTGCATAAAAGAATGCGACAGGATTCGAATTGGAGCGTAATAAGTGACAGAAATGATATCCCATGACAGAGACAGGATTCAACGACTGGACTGTAGGTTACAAAGAATCCGTCTCTGGAGCATGTACCGAAATGAGGCGTAGCAGCTGGGCACACCAAGACGAATCGGTGCATAGAAGAATGCGTCAGGATTCGATTTGGAGCGTAATAAGTGACAGAAATGATATGCCATGACAAAGACAAGAATCAGGGACCGTGCGTGAACCTGCGAGTGACTCAGTCTCTGGAGCATGTACAGAAATGAGGCCGAACCCTGGGGCACTTCAAAGCGAATCGGTGCACCAGAGGTGCGACAGGATTCGCGCCGGAGCGCGACTAGTGACAGAAATGATTCGAAACGGAAGAAATGACTGGGACTGAAATGACTTGGAATGAGATGAAATGAAATACATAACATAACTGCATGAATGAAGAGATATATATTCGAACTGGAGCAGACCAAGCAAAACGTGCGGACTGCTTGCCTTGTCGTAACAAGCAGTCGGCTGTGAGTCGAACGATTCGACCGATACTAATAGAAATGCTCGGGCAGTCGAACGGTTTCGAATGCCGTACCTGCGAATGAATCGCCTGACGTGGCGTAATCGAACGTGTCGAAAGGTGATAACGACTACATCAAAAGTAGAAAACAGTGACATGCGTACGAGGGCCACAGAAAACATTCGATATGAAAGCAGCGAGCGGCTCGTGAGCACAGGGAATGTTGACGGTACATCGAAATACATGAATTGAAAAAGGGGGTGCCGAAGCCCTACCTGCGACAGCCAGCCCGACGTGCAACGACAAATTCGATGGGTACGACGACACTCCGACGGCGAAACCGACGGACGCTGATGAACGAGAAGACGAGTTGTCAAGACGGGGGCGAAAAATGCGGGAACTGACGAACAGGCTCACTGCGTCTGGTCTGGATAGTCGGCCCTTGATACCTGACGTATCAGGTATCGCGCACCGGAACCGACGAGGAAGACAGGCGAACGGGCTGGTTATATACTCCACCGGGCTCCTCCCATAATTTCAGGCCACCATACTGGCCTTTCTATATATATATATATATATATATATATATCCACTGTATCCAGTTTAGCTAGATCTGACTTCAGTCCATTCCTGGTGTACTGGTTCTAATATACTTCAAGCAGGCAGGGGATTCAGTGAGCTGTAGTGCATAAAATATATATACAGTCTTCTACATATATATCCACTGCATTCCAATCTAGCCAAGCCTATATGTGACTGTAGGCTATTCCTGGTGTACATTTTCAAATATACTTTCAGGCCGGCAGGTGATTCAGTGAGCTGCAGTGCATAAAATAAATATACAGTCTCCTACGTATATATCCACTGCATTCTAGTCTAGCCAAGCCTATTTCTGACTGCAGGCTATTCCTGGTATACATTTTCAAATACACTTTCAGGCAGACAGGCAGGCAGGAGATTCAGTGATCTGCAGTGCATAAAATATATATAGTTTTCTACATATATATATATATCCACTGCATTCTAGTCTAGCCAAGCCTATGTCTGACTGCAAGCCATTCCTGGCGTACGTTTTCAAATATACATTCAGGCATGCAGGTGATTTGGTTAGCTGCAGGTGTATTTAATATATATATATATATATATATATATATATATATATATATATATATATATATATATATATATATATATATATATATATCCACTGCATACAGTTTAGCTATATCTCACTGCAGGCCATTCCTGGTGTACTGTTTCTATTATACTTCAGGCGGGGTACACAGTACTGTGGACCCCTAGCGTAGTTGCTCCTACTTCTCTGGTGGTGTACACGGTACACAATACAGTGTAGTGTGGTGTTTCAAAACAAAATCCCATCATGTCCGGAAAGCCACCAAGGAGAGGCAGACGCTCACAGACCACTAAAAGAGGGCAAGCAGGCTCTGTGTCTACATTCCACAGTGCTGGTCATGGATATGGTGCATCTTCTGTAAGTGGCTGTGGGGCACGCTTGCCCTTTTTTTTTTTCTGCTGCTGGGACAGGGGCAGCAAAATTGGGCCTTTGGTGGTGGTGCCACAACACTGTAACCCCTCACAGTTACTCTTGTTGGGTGCAGGAACGGGCCCTGCTGTGAAATATTAGATCAGAAAGTGTAACTGCATGCCCCCATTAAACAGGGACAGAAAAATTGGGCCTGAAGCCGCGTACACACGGTCGGAGAATCCGTCGGAATGCGTCTTATCGGACCGTGTCGTCAGATAATCCGACTGTGTGTGGTATGCATCGGACTGATTCCGTCCGAATCTCCGTCCGACCCAATTTTCCAACATGTTGGAAATATTTCCCGACCAACTGGGCCGGTCGGACCTAATCCGATCATGTGTAGAGAATTTTAATCAGACCAAGTGCCACGCATGCTCAGATCAAATTCCTACATCAAAGCTATTGGCTACTAGCCTGAATCTAGTCCCATCGTAACGAAATTACGTCATCACGTTCTGAAAGATCGGATTTTACGACAACTTAGTCCGACTGTGTGTATGCAACAGTTTCGGACACAATCCGTCCGACTAAATCTGACGGACAAAATCCGACGGATTTGGTTGGCAGAATCTCCGACCGTGTGTACAGGGGCTTAGGCAGTGGTGGTGGTGCACTAAACCAAAAATATTGTTGGAAGCTATCATTATCAAGATTGAGGAGGAATAGGATAATCAGTCAGCATAGGCAGTCTTCAAGGGATCCCACATCCATAGAAAAATCAATCAGTTACATTAGCATCAGGTGCTTGATAGCTGCTTCTGATCAAAGACTGATTCATTTTTATGAATGTGAGCCTATCAAGGGAGTCTGTGGACAGGCGCACTCTATGATCCATTACAAACCCTCCAGCAGCACTGAATGTGCATTCAGAAAGAACGCTGGATGCAGGACAGGCCAGTAGATCAATTGCATATTGAGATAGTTCTGGCCAGTGGTCCATCCTTAAGACCCAGTAAACCAGTGGATGCTCTGTTGGAAAGGTCTCCAAGTTTGCTCTTGCCCCTAGATATTCCTAAACAATGTAAAGAAGACGCTGGCGATGGTTGCTTGAACTGATCAGACCTTGGCGGTGAGGACTGAAAAATTGTCTAAAGGCATCGGTCAGCCGGCCACCTTCTCTACTGCTCTTCCTCTGACTGAACAAAGCTGTCATGGTTATGCAGTAATCTTTGCCAACTTACCTCTCCTCAATGTGTTCACCTTTAGAGACCAGCTACTCTCACCTGGCTACTTAAATAATCTCTCCTCAAAGCATGGCTCCACCCCGGCCCCTATCAGGGAACTCTATATTAATCTGTCCACCCCTGCCTGCTTGTGACCCTGACCTAACAGTCTGCTACTGATAGTCACCCTGACCTTTGGCTTATTCCTTTACTATCTCTGTCCTCCTGTAGCCTACTGTGGGCATGAGCTAAGAGACCCTGGGGGTCACGACCTGGAGCCAGTTGCAGTTGCATCCTAACCACTAGAGGCTCTGGTGAACACCTGGGAACTGAAATCCACCCCTTGATGGCTGCTGCTGAGTGTTATCCTCCACATCCATGCTGACACAATCCTCCTCCTCCTCCTCCTCCTCTTCCTGTGTGTTTGGCGGGTCTGCAGGAATAATATCTGGATAAAAGGGGCCTTGAGAGGTAAGGAAATCATACATACATAAGGAAGTCCTACTCTTCCTCTCACTGTTCTGCCTCAAGTGCCCTGTCCATTATTCCATGAAATGTGTGCTCCAACAGGAAGACAATAGAGACAGTATCACTGGTGCATGCATTGCTCACCATCCTTGATTAGTAGCCACTGGCATGGCGTAAAGAAGCCAAGCTCCCCTGAGCCTGTCCTGGTGCCATACTCACATAGGTACTCATTGATGGCCCTCTGCTGCATGTTCAGCCACTACAGCATTGCCAACGTTGACTTCCACCTGGTGGGCATGTCACAAATGAGGCGGTTGGTGGGCAGATTGCATTCCCTTTCAATGTCAGCCAGCCGAGCACTGGCATTGTATGACCATTGGAAATGACTACAGACTTTTCTGGCCTGCCTCAGGAGATTTTGTAAGCCTGGGTACCTGCCCAAGAACCGCCAAATTCAGGACGTGAGCCAAACATGGAACATGGGTCAAGTGTCGGAGGGCAGAGAGAAGGTTGGTGCCATTGTCGCATACAACCATTCCTGGCTGAAGTTGGCGTGGCGTCAACCACTTCTGAGCCTGCCCCTGCAGAGCTGACAGAATCTCTGCCCCAGTGTGGCTCCTGTCCTCTAAGCAGTGGTTTAACCTTAAACTAGATAGAGGGTTATTTACTGTAAGAGTGGCAAGGATGTGGAATTCCCTTCCACAGGCGGTGGTCTCAGCGGGGGGTATCGATAGTTTCAAGAAACTATTAGATAAGCACCTGAATGCCTGCAACAAAAATACAATGTAATACTGTATTTTGCCAACCTCACCTACTATGTAACTATGTAACTCATACACTACATGGCATCTTTTTGCCTGACTGCTTGCGTAGCCCCTTGACTTCTTACAGAGCACCGCTGGTTCAGAGAACAAATCTACAGAAGAGCCCATAGAGGAAGAAGAAGAGGAGGAGGTGGAGGAGAGACCTGTGGCAGAATCACTGCTAGCATTTTGGGGGCATGGTGGTGGAACAAGCTCCAAAAATACTGAACCCTACCCTGTATCCTTCCCAGCTGCGAGCAGAGTTACCCAGTGCACCCAGAAGGAAAAGTAACCTTCCTGCCCATGCCTGCCAGACCATGAGTCTGCGGTAATATACATCTTACTGCTGACCGCCCTGTCCAACAAGACAAAAACATTGCCTTCCACATGGCGGTAGAAAGCTGGAATGGCCTTCCATGAAAAGAAAGGATGTTTTGGAACCTGCAACTGAGGAACAGCACATTCCACAAATTCACGAAAGGGAACAGAGTCTACCAGCTGAAAAGACAGTAGTTGCAGTGCTAGCAATTTGGCCAAGATGGCATTCAAGCTAGCATTCAGAATGTGAGCATGTAGATGGCTGGGACCGAATTTCTTTTTACGGTTTAGCAAGTGGGGTAGGGAAATTTGCCTGTTAAAACCAGATGGCGGTGTACTGCTAGCAGATTGGCTGCAAGTACTTGGGAAACCTATTGCTATACCTTCATTCCTCTCAGTGCAGGTTTTTGAGAGGACTGGAGGTATACCCTGGGAAAATAAGACCTAGCGTGATTGTCGGTGATGGCTGCAATATAAGCCCTACCCCTCAAATAAGCCCTACCCTGTTTCTCCAAAAATAAGCCCTACCCTGAAAATAATATCTACAAGGTCTTTAACTAGGGCTTATTTGGGGGGTAGGGCTTATATTGCAGCCATCACCGACAATAATGCTTGGTCTTATTTTCGGGGAAACAGGGTAGTAGGGTTGGAGATCCCAGATGAGGAGCAAGGAAAAGTCTGATTTTTTCTTTGATGTTCGTCTTTCACGTGCTGTTGCCAACGGACTTGTTGCCTTATGAGTTTATGTGAAATCTACATTAATAACTGTAAAATATTGTAATTATGAATATATTTAATTTAGCTTTTATCTATGTAGGGCGGAACTGTCAGGGCTGGCTTAGCCCTTCCTTCTCTGGACTGGCCGCTCAGCTGTCGGCTAATTGCCAGCTCTCTTCTCTCTCCACAGTTACCAGCTGTTTCCGATGATGCTCGCCTGGCCTGCCTATTTAAAGTCTTCCAGCTCATTTCTCCATTGCCTTCACGTTTGGTCACATCACTAGGAACCATCTCCTGCTGTTGTTTCAAGACTGGCTTGCTGACATCCCTCCTGACTTCCATCCTGCTTGCAGTTGCTCTCCTTGGATCCCTGACGTCTGGACTGGCTGATTACTGGATCTGGTTTATGACCTTTGGACTGGCTGACTACCCGATCTGGTTACTGGACTCTGGCTATGCTTAACTACGCTTTTTCCTATTTACCTTTTTATTTTTATTAATAAACAAGTGTGATTTGATTGTACTTCTGTCTCTGTCTGTTTCATGGTTCCTGACAGGAACATATTACCTTCACAGAAATCTCTGGTAGACCAGACAAGTCGGTGCTTAGGCTTGTGTATACAAACAATGGAATCCAAACCTCATTGTTTTACACATACTCACTTCAAAGGATCCAATGCTGGGATATGCAATGAAGGGAGGTCAACCCGTAATCAATACTTAACTTCCCAGGAAAATTCAAGTTAAGCTCCTGCTCAGAATAGTCACAAGGATTTGCATTAAAGGGGGCAGACTTATGCAAAGTATAGGGGTGGGAGATGTAGCCAGCCCTTAACCAGGAATAGGGAAGCTCACCAATCAGAGCCACGCTATGCCAACCAATGAGGCATCAGCATGTAATGATTTACACAAACAAGATGGGAGGGAAACACACACTTTTATGAGAGAGCAACCATTAGAATGGAACCTTGGTGCAAAGGGTAATTATGGGAAAAGTCTGCATTTTACTTCTAACTAAATATGTTTGCAGATTAATGTTTTCAGGAATATACTCTGTATTCCTTCATGTAATTCTCTTATTTTAACCTAATATTTTCTTCCTTGGTGTAGATTATAGATAGATGGTTGTGTATTAGACTTTCAACTGCTCACCAATAGATATTGTTATTGTGTTAAATCTCAAATATAGTATATGGGAAAAAGACTGCATGGGAGGTCGTCATATGTCTGGTCAAGCATGTGGTGCCCAAGTAGTTGCTGTTGTGGCCACACTTGATACACTTCAGACATAGGTTGCAAACAGCAATAGTGCGATCTGCTGCACGTGTCCAAAAAGGCCCACACCAAGGAACTTTTCAAAATCAGCAGGGGAGTCAGCAGTGCCCTGCACCTGCGGAGCTCTGCGGTGTGATGCAGCAGGGTGGCTGCCCTTAAGCTGCCCCCTAGGGGACATCCTGCCTTGTTGGAGTTGTACCTCCTCTTCTCATCTATCAGGCACCCACATAGAGTCAGTGACCTCATCATCCCCTCCCTCCTCGTCACTGGAGCAAACTTGGCAGTATGCTGCAGCTGGGGGAACATGACTGCCAGTTTCTTGTCCTTCTGTGGCACCCCTTCGCTCTAGGCTCACGTTACTGCCTTCCTCAACCTGGGAACCAACCTCAGAGCCTTCAAATTGCTGCGCATCCTCCAGCAGCATGTATCCGACACTGTGGTCGAATAGTTCGGGAGACTCCTCTGTACATGATGGTAGGGCTAGGGATGGGGTGACTGTTGACATGGAGCTGGTGGAATAGGCAGCTGGTGGCAGCTGCATTGGCAGGCAAACTACTCTGGGCCTGGGTGACAGAGGATGAGGAGGACTTTGTTATCCACTCCACCAACTCTTCTGCATGTTCTGGCTCAATAACACGGCCAGCAGCAGAAAAAAAGGGCAAGTGTGCCCCACGGCCACCGGCAGAGGATGCACTGTGTCCACGACCAGCACTGTTGACTATAGACACAGAGATGGCTTGCCCTCTTTTAGTGGCCTGTGAGTGTCTGCCTCTCCTTGGTGGCCTTCCGGACATGATGGGGATTTTGTTTTGCAACACCGCACTACACTGTATTAGATACTGAGTACACCACCAGAAGTGTATTAGAAACTCTACACCACGGATATAGGCTACACTGCATTGTGTACTGTGTACACCACCAGAAAAGTAGTAACAACTGCACTACGGATGCACTGTATTGTAATTCCAATTCTTGATATAATATTTCACAGCAGTACCCATTCCTGTGCCCCACCAAGAGTAACTGTGAGGGTTTACGGTGTTCTGGTACCACCAACACCTAAGGCCCAATTTTCCACAGAGTGTATATAGTATAGTATATACAGGTGATCCCCTATTTAAAAAAAAACAAAAAAAATAAAAAAACTTACAAACGTCTCCTATTTGCAAATGGAAGGAGACAACAGGAAGTGAGATGAAATCTCCCCCTAGGAAGGGAAATTCTCTCCTGTAAGAGTTGATATGGGAAAAACGTGTCTCCTCTCCACTGATGATTTATCACCAAACCTTGTTTTACTAAAAAAAAACAAATTTTCAAAAAACATTTCTCATTGGGACAGAAAGTGAGGTGAAATCTTCTGAAGAGGTGCGCAGACAGCAAAAAAAAATGTTACAGGGGTGATAACCCTTCCCTATGTTTTCCAAAAAGCTTAAAAATAGATTTTTTGACTGGAGCGACACTTACAAAATGTACCAGTTCAAAATTTCAAACAGATTCTACTTAACACAAAAAACCTACACAGTCCCTGTCTTGTTTGCACCGCCTGTATACTGCTGTTCTGAGTATATAGGGCCTGGGGGCCCCACGCATTTCCTTTTTTTAATATGGGTACGGGGTTCCCCTTAATATCCGTACAAGACCCAAATAGGCTGGTAATGGACTGGGGGGTGGGGGATACACATGTCGTTTGTCTCACTGATTTTCATCCATATTGCCGGGACCAGACATTACATTAAAACCGCAAACAGTTTTAAATGACTTTTATTCCATTAGAAATGTCATTTTGTACAGGGACTGTTCTAAGCACGGGAAACGCACACCACTTCACAGGCATACTATAGACACCCCCCAGGCATGATATTTAAAGGAATATTTCACTTTGTTTCACTTTAAGCATTATTAAAATCACTGCTCCCGAAAAAAATTCCGCTTTTAAAACTTTTTTTTGCATTGATACATGTCCCCTGGGGCAGGACACGGGTCCTCAAATCCTTTTTATGTCAATAACTTGCATATAAGTCTTTAAAATTAGAACTTTGTTTATTCATGTTTGTGTCCCATAGACGGCTTTCGAATTTTCCCCGACCACTGCATATTGCTTGGTGTCTGCAGAACATCCGAACAACCAAAGTTTGGCCCAAACTTATGCTCTGGCCAAACTTTTTGCCCATCCCTACTGGGGGGTGAAGGTGCAGGAATTGGGGTGATCTGAGGGATGAAGGGGCAGGAATTGGGGTAATCTGAGGGGTGAAGGTGCAGGAATTGGGGTGATCTGAGGGGTGAAGGGGCAGGAATTGGGGTGATCTGAGGGGTGAAGGTGCAGGAATTGGGGTGATCTGAGGGGTGAAGGGGCAGAAATTGGGGTAATCTGAGGGGTGAAGGGGCAGGAATTGGGGTGATCTGAGATATGAATGTACAGGAATTGGGGTGATCTGAGGATGAAGATGCAGGAATTGAGGTGATCTAAGGGGTGAAGGTGCAGGAATTGGGGTGATCGATGTGTACGGTGATTGTACGTATCGGTGGTGGCAGCTCTACTTATCTATGGTGTGATAGATTGTCTGAAGTTTCATACAGCTGACTTCATTCTTTTTGTTTCTTTCCCAGGTTTCTGAGATTGGAGACAACGGAGACCATGCAGAGCATTAAGTGTGTGGTAGTCGGGGACGGAGCTGTGGGGAAAACTTGTCTTCTAATGCATTACCAAACCAATACCTTCCCTGAGGAGTTCTACCCCAGGGTGCTTGATGACTACACTGGCCCCATTACAGTGGATGGAAAAACTGTGAGCCTAAACCTGTGGGACACAGAAGGCCAGGAAGAGTATGACCGAATAAGGCCATTTTCTTACCCCCAGACCAATGCCTTCCTCATCTGCTTCTCCATTGCCAGTCCTCCATCTTACCAGAGTGTAAAGCACAACTGGTATCCTGAAGTGCACCACCATTGTCATAACATTCCCATCATCTTAGTGGGCACCAAGAAGGATCTAAGAACCAACACGAATGTCATCCAAAAGTTACAAGAGAAGAACCATTTACCAATCACCCACCAACAAGGGGTCAGCTTGTCCAAGCAAATTCACGCAGTGAAGTACATGGAGTGCTCAGCGCTGAACCAAGAAGACATCCAAGAAGTTTTCTCAGAGTCAGTGAGAGCCGTTCTCAACCCAGTAAAAAAGAAGAGTCCATGTGTCTTACTGTGAAAAGAAGATGCCTCCAAGATGACGATCTGCTCACTGGGACCTCCTCGTGCTGGTCTCAGATCAGAAGACTTTGTCCTGAAGAACCACAACCTACGTAGACCTCAAGGATTTCGGACTCTTCTATGTGTTCCTTATGTAAAATGTCCATTAGACCAAAGAAGCCCCAGATGGAGGTGAATATTTCAGACCTCCAGCAATCTCTCCAATGGTTTTGTCTGTTCCGGTCATATTTCAGACTGTTTAAGGGGTTATAAACCCTAATTGTTTTAAAAAAAATAACAAACATATTATACTTACCTCCACTGTGCCATTTGTTTTGCACAGTGTGGCCCCCAAACCTCATCTTCTGGGGTCCCCTGGCAGCACTCTCGGCTCTTCCTCGCATCGGTAAACCCCTTGGGAGAAGCGCTCTCTCTGGGGGTTACCTTGCGGGCGTGCTCCCGTGTCCAGCATTTGCGTGCATAGACACAGAATGCCGGAAATTGGTTTTGATGGACAACAGCGGGAGCCAAAGGCTGCACTGCTATCAATCTATCCAATCAAGAGCCGAGAACCCCAGGCAGAGAGGTAGAGAGCGTCTCCGCCGAGGGAACGAACGGGCTCAAGTGAGTACAATGGGGGGGCTGCATTAGGGTGAAAGAGCACGAGGGTTTACAACCCCTTTAAGTCTTGTCTGGCCACTCTCGTCAGTGCTCCAAGAAGTCCATTGTTTTTAGAACTGACTCACTGTTTGCAGAGATATTCTCCCCCTTCAACAAGTGCGCCAACATCCTCAAGGGCCCCAACTTAGCCGCCAGAAGACTAACCTTAATGACACAAATGACTTGAGCATATTCATATTTCTGTTTTCAGAAGGCCTAGTTTCCTTACCTCAGGTGTCCTTAGCCCTTATCGGCATTGGTAACATTGTGTTGTTGGCCTATGCTGCTCATTTATTGAGGAGAACTTCCGTTATTATAGTGAAGCCTTACTATAGTATAAGCTATGAGGAAATCCTTGTTGTTATACTCTGCTTGTCTGAACATTACTTGATAATATACTTTGTTACTTTGCCACAATGTCTCAAGTCTCATTTCAGGGTGATCCTAAAGTATTATCACAAATGATTAATGTCCACCTATTGACATGCATACCTGAGGTGTCAGTGGTGCTGGGGAGTTTACCAAGGACAAGAACTGAGGCCCCGACATAACCAGAGGCTCCTGCAGAGCTACACTGACATGCAGCAGAGCCTGATATGCTCCCCCTTGGGTTTCCGGAGATTTTACAGATGCACCACTTCTGGTCCATATTGCCCTCACCGAGAAGTTCACATCCACAGACCGCCTTTGAATTTTTATGCACGGCAAAGGGTCTTCTTTAACACGCTTCATGAATATTATTAGTGCCATCAACCCGGGTGCGATTCCTAGTGACTTGATGAATGGGAGATCCAAAGAAAAGTTGGTTTTGTGCTGGTCTGGGGAGATTCTCCAGTGTCATCCCCACAACTATAGTCCATTATTATTATACAGGATTTATATAGCGCCAACAGTTTACGCAGCACTTTACAATATAAAAAGGAGACAATACAGTTATAATACAATAAAATACAAGATGATTAGGAGGGCCCTGCTCAGAAGAGCTTACAATCTAATAGGGTGGGGCAGGTGGTACAGAAGGTTGTAGCTGTGGGGGATGAGCTGATGGAAGTGGTAGGAGATCAGTTGGAGAGGTGATAGGCTTCCCTGAAGAGATGAGTTTTTAGGGATCGTCTGAAGGTAGAAGAGTAGAGGGATAGCCAGACAGGAGGAGGTAGCAAGTTCCAGAGGATGGGAGAGGCTCTGGAGAAATCCTGGAGACGAGCATTGGAGGAGGAGACAAGAGAGTAGGAGGTCTTGAGAAGAGCGGAGAGGACGGTTTGGGTGATATTTGGAGAGAAGGTTGGTAATGTCGCTCGGGGCAGAGTTGTGAATGGCTTTGTATGTTGTGATTAGTATTTTGCATTTAATTTGCTTGGTGATTGGGATTGATTGGGTGATAGTCAATGTGTCCAGCCATCTAATACTCAGCCTCCCTCTTTGCTGGTTCCTTCCATCTTCCCAAACACTATTTCCTTCTCCAGCGATCTCTCTTCTGACCATCTGACCCGAATAGGACAGTCATAACTTCATCTATTGGGCTTCCAGTGACACAGGGAGTTATTTACTAAAGGAAAATCCACTTTGCACTGCAAGCGCACTTGGAAGTGCATTCGTTGTAGATCCGAGGGGGACATGCAAGGAAAATAAAAAAACAGCATTTTAGCTTGCACATGATTGGATGATAAAATCAGCAGAGCTTCCCCTCATTTCCGATCTACCCCTCAGATTTAGAGCAACTGCAGTTCCAAGTGCACTTGCAGTGCAAAGTGGATTTGCCTTTGTAAAAAACCCCCACAATCAGTTTCACCTCTTCCAAAATCGATCTATTAACTCTACGGGCAATACACGGCTCTCATCAAATCCTTCTCCAGCACCAAAGATGGAATAAGTCGATCTTCTTTCTTTCCTGTTTCCGCAGTGTCTGGCTTTCCAATCCGTGTTTGACACTTGAGAAAATGAGTGTGTAGGTAGGTGGCCTGCTGTGTATGTAGTTTGCACTCGGCTGCTCAGGTCAGGGGGAAAGGGTTCATGTTTCACTGCCTTTTTCCCAGTGTGTGGGTCTAACTGTGGTCCAGCCTCCCTCCCGTGTTCTATAATAGAGAAGAAGTCCGGATCCTGGGGGGGGCTCTGTGGAACACCTGGGGAATCACTTGGGGTACCTACACTAAAGACCTTTAGGGACATGTGGTCTGCACTGGAATGCAGATTTGCCAGAAGAAACCTGGAACATGGACTTCTCTGTTAGAGCGCCACCAAGCTTGGACTTTCCTCTAAGAGACTTCACCTGTGCAGGTAACCCGGGGCAACCACAGTCAGGTTCAGTTAGGGAAAAGACGTTACTGCATGTTATACATGTTCTTCCAAAAGTTCAGTAAAGTTGTTTCTACTGCTCAAGGCCTGGTCTGAAGTTATTCAAGGGTGGCATGTGGGGTCCTGACGTCTCTCTAATCAGGGCCATCATAACAGCTTAATGGGCCCCTGGGTAAAGTAATGCACTGGGGCCCCTACAAGCCTTTCCCAATTTTCGTACCTACTCTTAAGAATTAAAATATAATTCCATTGCCGCTTCACTGTGCCCAACATTGCAGCCTCACTGTGCCCAACATTGCAGCCTCACTGTGCCCAACATTGCAGCCTTACTGTGCCAACATTGCAGCCTCACTGTGCCCAACATTGCAGCCTTACTGTGCCAACATTGCAGCCTCACTGTGCCCAACATTGCAGCCTTACTGTGCCAACATTGCAGCCTCACTGTGCCCAACATTGCAGCCTTACTGTGCCAACATTGCAGCCTCACTGTGCCAACATTGCAGCCTTACTGTGCCAACATTGCAGCCTCGCTGTGCCCCTTGCAGCCTCACTGTGCCCAACATTGCAGCCTCACTGTGCCCAACATTGCAGCCTCACTGTGCCCAACATTGCAGTTTCACTGTCATTGCAGCCTCACCGTGCCCAACATTGCAGTCTCACTGTACCAACATTGCAGCCACATCGTGCCGCCACTGCAGCCTCACTGTGCCCCTTGCAGCCTCACCGTGCCCCTTGCAGCCTCACCGTGCCCCCATTGCAGTCTCACTGTGTCCCCACTGCAGCCTCACTGTGTCCCCATTGCAGCCTCACTGTGCCCCCACTGCAGCCTCACCGTGCCCCATTGCAGCCTCACCGTGCCCCATTGCAGCCTCACTGTGCCCCCATTGCAGCCTCACTGTGCCCCCACTGCAGCCTCACCGTGCCCCATTGCAGCCTCACCGTGCCCCATTGCAGCCTCACTGTGCCCCCATTGCAGCCTCACTGTGTCCCCATTGCAGCCTCACTGTGTCCCCATTGCAGCCTCACTGTGCCCCCATTGCAGCCTCACTGTGTCCCCATTGCAGCCTCACTGTGCCCCCACTGCAGCCTCACCGTGCCCCTTGCAGCCTCACCGTGCCCCATTGCAGCCTCACCGTGCCCCCATTGCAGCCTCACCGTGCCCCCATTGCAGCCTCACCATGCCCCCATTGCAGCCTCACTGTGCCCCCACTGTAGCCTCACCGTGCCCCTTGCAGCCTCACCGTGCCCCATTGCAGCCTCACTGTGCCCTAGGGTTGCCACTTTTTATTCAAGTCAAATCTGAACACATTAGCGGTGCACAGTAAAAATATATTTTTAACATACATTATAGGATTGTAACTGACACCTTTGGGCGCTCCAAAGAGAATATTAATGTGGCGTGCACGGTGTCCCCTCACCCTCCTATAGGGCCCTGTTCTGAGCCCATTCCTGTCTGAATATTGTGTCTGGGTTTCAGGTGGACTGAAACCCGAACAAATGATTCAAAACCCGAACTGTCCTGGTGAATCCCGGACAGGTGGTAACACTACTGTGCCCCTTTCAACCTCACTGTGCCCCCATTGCAGCCTCACTGTGCCCCCAATGCAGCCTCACTGTGCCCCCATTGCAGCCTCACTGTGCCCCCAATGCAGCCTCACTGTGCCCCCAATGCAGCCTCACTGTGCCCCCAATGCAGCCTCACTGTGCCCCCAATGCAGCCTCACTGTGCCCCCAATGCAGCCTCGCCTGGGAGGAGGAAGAGAGAGAACGGCCGGATCAGGACTGGAGGAAGAGGAGTTCCGGGGGGATAACAGAATGGATAGCCGCTGTTACAGCTTACATTGAAATTGCCTCTGCTCTGCTTATCGTCACACATGGCCCGCCATCCTTCTGAACCCGCGCTTGTGATAGACAGAACACATCCCAGCATTGGACCCACATTCTGTCTATCACAGGCGCTGTGCCCAGGTGTGCCTGCTCGGTAAGACAGCCCTGCTTTGATGGGCACAGTGGCAGCTTTTGAGGGGCACAGACAGTGGCTGTGTTTGATGCACAACTTGAACAGTGAACTTACTTGTAGACAGTGCAGTACAAGGTATCAGGGAAGTCATTTGGATCAAGCTCACCATCTCCCTGCGCACAGGCACAGCAGAACGGCACACAAACTCGCCATAAATCGGCGCTCCGGCGCATGCACATCCTTGGCCCTACCGAGCGGCGCGCGCATGTGCGCACAAGCACACACATAACGCAAATTCCCTGACCAGCCTATAAAAGGAGCCTTAGCAGACAGACAAGTTGCTGGTTTGTCTCCTCAGCTCACCTGTGTTCCTCTACTTCCTGTTCCTGTTTACCACTTCCTGTTGTGACCCGGATTGGATGAAGACTACGCTGATTCTCTCCTGACCTGACCCCTGGCTTGTTTAACGCACTTCCTGCTCTTAGCCTTGCTGGCTCCTGGACTGATACCTGTGTTTGACCCTCGGCCTGCCTCTGGATTATCCTCTGAACTTAGCCTTGCTGGCTCCAGGACTGATTACTTGTGATTGACCCTCGGCCTGTTCCTGGACTTTCCTTACCTGTTTTACAGACTTGCTTGCTACTTTCCTTCTGGTCCGGTCCATCCTGCACGAGCCCTCTCCAAGACCTTCACAAAAGTCAGGTATCCCGCTGGAGGCTCGTGCCTCTTGGTGCAACCCACTCCCTGTATCGCCTCCAGGGGTGGTGAGCGCTGAGTCGCAACAGCCACCGCTCTCTGCATCTTGGCCTCGGTGAGTACCTCATTGCTGATACAGTGTGTCACTCACAGCAGCAAGCCAGCGCCAGCTATTAATCAGGGCCATCTTTCTACTCCACTCCCCCTCCACACTGTCTGAAGAACATGGCGGAGGTGGGCGGAGCTTGTTCACTAGCCACTGGGGCAGCCGTGGCATGCTATGAATGCTGGGGTGGCTGACATCTCCGATTGCTAGCCAGACGCCGGGGCGGTAGGCGATTCTAGCAAGTGAGCAACCAGTGCAGGCAGTCAACTTAAGCAACAGATTGCAGCGCTGAGGATCAGCCCTGGATGGGGCCCTCCAGGCAAGTAGGGCCCCCGGGCAGCTGCCCAGCATGCCCAGTGGCAAAAACGGCCCTGTCTGTAATAGCACATTGGGGTCTGCGGATATCTAGTGGAGTCTTAGAGGAGGAGAAGTTGCCATGGGGAACCACAGGAGGAAACAGCAAGCAGTCGTTGGCATGGTACCTGGTTGGGTGGCAGGTCCTCTGGTTGTGAGGTGGTTCAGTGCTTTGACTTCCCCCCTAGCTGTCTGCCTCCACTGGTCACCGGGAGAGGAACTGCATTGTGAAGATCAATTTTTCGATTGAAAAAGCCCATGGCGTGCAAAACACACCCAAAAACTTCCATCCGGTGCCAAAAAAAGTGCCCACACATCAAGAGTGACACGCAAAAACGTGCAACGGGTGTCTGCTGTCCTCCACAAGGAAGGACCTTACCCTGATCCCCCGGGGCGTTAGGCTCCAGACGGGGACTGAGGTACCAATACATGGCCCATCCAGCCGAAGCCGGGCGACCGCCTTTCTCTGGAAGGTCTGCCGAAACAGACCCGCCCAGGTACTAGGGTAGGGGCTCCCCCGAAGGCAGACCCCCCAAAGAGAGGGCGAACCAAGCCAGAAGGCCTATGTCCACCCTCCCCACAAGACGTTCAGGGTTGGCCCGAGGACCGACACCCTACTCGCCACACGTGAAAGTGACAAACATAAAACGTGACAAACCACACAAATAAAATAAATAAAAAGTGGGGAAGGGATGGTGAAGAGGAAGAGTGAAAAAGGTGGCCATTGTGTAAATCTATGGTTTGGTCACTTGGTACGTAAGGCAAGGGGTAAGTGGCACGAATGTATGAAGTCCATGCTAGGTGCTCAGTGGGGCCCCATTCTGTTACTGGGAGTGGGGTAACAGAGGTATGTTGACCGGTGGAGTGGGCTTAGGCCCCGCCCCTCCTAATGCAAAGCATACACCTGTACAAGTGTATAGGAGGAGGGACAACATCTTCTGGAGGAACTCCGCATACAACATTCCACATAAGTGGCTCATCTCTGAGTAGGGGGGCTGCCTTAACCACTTCCCACCCAGGCCAATTCTGACATTTCTCTCCTACATGTAAAAATCATCATTTGTTTGCTAGAAAATGACACAGAACCCCCAAGCATTATATATGGTTTTTTTTTTAGCAAAGACCCGAGAGAATACAATGGCGGTCGTTTCTATCTCGCACGGTATTTGCGCAGCAATTCTTCAAACACTTTTTATTTATTTTTTAAAACAAAACAGTAAAATGAGCCCAATTTTTTTGAATTATGTGAAAGATGAAGTTACGCCGAGTAAATAGATACCTAACATGTCACGCTTCAAAATTCTGCACGCTCGTGGAATGGCGCCAAACATCTGTACCTAAAAATCCCCATAGACGACGTTTTAACATTTTTTACTGGTTACATGTTTTGCGTTACAGAGGAGGTCTAGGGCTAGAATTATTGCTCTCGCTCTGACGATCGTGGCAATACCTCACATGTGTGGTTTAAACACCGTTTTAATATGTGGGCGGGACTTACGTATGCGTTCTTTTTTTATTATTCATTTAACTTTTTTTGTTGTTTGACTCTTTTTTTTCATCACTTTTATTCCTATTACAAGGAATGTAAACATCCCTTGTAATAGGAATATGGCACGATCGGACCTCTTCAGAGTGAGATATGGGGTCAATAAGACCCCCACATGTCACCTCTAGACTGGGAAGCCTGCAATAAAAAATAAAAAAATGATCACGGCTTCCCAGCCAAGTCAGCGCCATTCGTTTGAATGCAGAGGCCGGGCATGACGTCATAAAATCACGCCCAGCCTCCGAACGATCATAGAGACTCCGGCGAACATCTGGTTCTCCAGCAAATCTCTATGGTAAACAACCAGAGCTGGCAGATCCTGTCTCCGATTCACCAATGGAAGCGGTGAGTCGGTAGAAGCACCGGAGGGCGGCGGCAGGGGGGGGGACATCCATTTTCATCACCCGTAAGAAAGATCAAGCGGTGGAACAGCTGCTATGATCACTCTTAAGGTATAGGGAATAACGGGCTGAAAAAGTCATTCAGATATACCCCCACAAAGCCCAGGACGTCATATGACGACCCACGGCCGGGAAGTGGTCAATTTTGTTTCTTCACATAACTGCGGCCCCCCACTTGGTAATGGGCATCCCCCAGGACTGTGACATCATAAGTGGCAGGGTCACCATGTGACATTACCCGGTGACCCCTTATGCCTATATAAGTCGCCCCGCAACGTGTCCCCAACATTTCAGCGGGAGAGAGTGTCGTGTCAACATCGGAACTAGAGAAGAAGGAAGAAGAAAAAGAAGAAGATGGCGGCGACAATGCCGAACGAGAAGACCAGGCCAACACTAGCAAAAGAGCTGGAAGAAAATAGCAGAGGAGCCTGGCAGAAGAACCGGAGAGCAGGAGAAGAGGCCGGAAAGCGCAGAGAAATCGGAAGAAGACCCCTGAAGTCGGAAGAAGACCCCCAGGTGGCGACGATGACGAAGGAGAAAGCCGGGCTCCTCCACTAGCAAAAGAGTGGCAAAAAAGCAGAAGATAGCGAAGGATCCCGGCAAGAAGCTCCCTGAAGTTGGAAGAAGACCCCCGGAGCTGCCTAATAAACTACTTTAAAAACCTGTGTTGTGTGTTTTTTTTATTGACACTCCCCCCCACCGGTGAATGGGTAGGGGTACGATGTACTCCATACTCATTCACATAGGGTGGGGGGGCTGGGATCTGGGGGCCCCCTTATTTAAGGGGGCTTCCGGATTCTGATACCCGCAGACCCCGACAACCAACGGCCAGGGTTGTCGGGAAGAGGCCCTTGTCCTCATTAACATGAGGACAAGGTGCTTTGGGGTGGGGGGGCCGCAGGGCGCCCCTTCCCTAAAGCACCCACCCCCCCATGTTGAGGGCATGCAGCCTGGTATGGTTCAGGAGGGGGAGGGCGCTCGCTCGTCCCCATCCCCTTTCCTGACCGGCCAGGCTGCATGCTCGGATAAGGGTCTGGTATGGGCTTTGGGTGGACCCCCACTCCGTTTTTCGGCGTAGGGGTTACTCTTAAAACCCATACCAGGCGACGGGGCTCGCAAGGTGTCAATCTCGCCGATGAAAGCGGCGACATTGACTTCCTTCGCTAGTCCCGTTGTACCTGAAGTCACGTTCATAATGAACAGACTTTAGTCGGTGTGCGGGCAAGTCCGCTCATTTGGAAAGTCCGGCGGACTAGCACACAGACGGGCGGATTGTCCGCGGGACACTTTTGAGTCAAGTCTTCTTTCAAAGTCCGCCGACTTTTGGGAAGAAAAAATCTGCTGGAGCCCCCACACGGTCGAATTGTCCGCCGGATAGTCCGATCGAGTGTACGCAGCATTATAAGCAACCATTATTCATGAATGAAATAGATTCATTCAGTATGTTACTGGCAGTGGGCCGGTACACTCATCTGGTATCCTTTGGGTTATGACTCTTCCATGCAGAAACGCGTCAGTTTTCTGTGAGTTTTTATCCCTGTGGAAGGGTTCAGAAAAGGAAGATGTGATTGCATCTCTCTGACGTGACTATCGATTTGTATGACTAAACACCGGCTTGTCTGCCCCCCCCCCACCTAATACTGGCTGTCAGATTGCACCCCCCTCCCCCTCCTTCCTTATTTCCTGATCATGCCTGAATCTTTCAGGCTTTGAACAGGTGATTTCACAATGTACGGATGATGTCATCCCACATGGCCCCGCCTTCTTCCTCTTGCATGATAACGACAAAGAGAACATATCCAGTAAATGCTCCTTGATGAGCACATTGGCGGACCCAGCTCAGCCTCACACCCCCTTGTTGTGGCGTCACCCCCAACCCCCAGCCCTGTCTAAGTGCTTCCCTCAGATCAACGCCATGAGAAGGATGGGGGAACACACAGGGCAGGAGGGGAGCTTCTGAGGTAAGAGGATTTATTGGAATACCCTTAGCTGCTCTGCTGACTAGATTTCTTATCTTGAGTCAGGATATAAAGGTGTGTTGTACATAGAGAGCATGGGCTGCTGACATTGTGGGGAGCCCCCTAGTTTTCCCCCCCACACCTCTTATATTTCCTGTCCTTCTCTCTTACCCCCCCCGCCTTCTGGGACCTGTCTCTGCTCTATGCTTTCCTATCTTATGTATACCCATTCCTTTAAATAACATGTCTGGGGGGTGTCCTAATCCTGGGGGGTCCTAATTCTGGGGGGTCCTAATCCTGGGGGCATCATAATCCTAGGAGGTGTCTTATTCCTGGGGTGTCCCAATCCTTTGGGGTCTTAATCCTTGAGGGTGTCCTAATCCTGGGGATGTCCTAATCCTAGGGGTGTCCTAATCCTGGGAGTGTCCTAGGGTGTCCCAATCATTGGGGTGTCCCAATCCTGGGGGTGTTTTAAGCATGGGGGTGTTCTAATCCTGGGGGCATCCTAATCCTTGAGGGGTTTTCTAATCCTGGGGACATCCAAATCCTGGAGATGTCCTAATCCTAGGGGGTCCTAATCCTGGGAAGTGTCCTAATCCCGGGTTTTCCTAATCCTGGGGGGCGTCCAAATCTTGGGGATGTCATTTGATAGGGGGGTCAAATTTCTGGGGGTGTCCTAATCCTAAAGTTGTCCTAATCCTGGGGGTGTCCTAATCCTAGGGTGTCCTAATCGTGGGGGCGTCCCAATCCTGAGGGCGTTCTAATCCTGGGGGCGTCTTAATCTTGCTGGTTTCCTAATCCTGGGGGCATCCAAATCCTGGGGGTGTCTAAATCCTGTGGGTGTCCCAATCCTGGGGGTGTTCTACTCCTAGGGGTTGTCCTAATCCTGGGGCTGTCCTGATCCTAGGGTGTCCTAATCCTGGGGGCGTTCCAATGCTGGGAGTGTTCTAATCCTAGGTGTTGTCCTAATCCTGGGGCTGTCCTAATCTTAGGGTGTCCTAATCCTGGGGGCGTTCCAATCCTGGAGGTGTTCTAATCCTGAGGGCATCCTAATCTTGCTGGTGTCTTAATCCTGGTGGTGTCCTATTCCAGGGGGGTCCTAATCCTGGGGATGTCCTAATCCTAGGGGGTCCTAATCCTGGGTAGTGTCCTAATCCTATGGGGATCCTAATCCTGGGTAGTGTCCTAATCCTATGGGGGTCCTAATCCTGGGGGGCGTCCAAATCCGGGGGGCCTAATCGGAGGGTGTCCTAATCCTAGGGTGTCCTAATCATGGGGGTGTCCCAATCCTGGGGGTGTTCTAATCCTGGAGGCGTCTTAATCTGGCTGGTTTCCTAATCCTGGGGGTTTCTAAATCCTGGGGGTGTTCTACTCCTAGGGTTTGTCCTAATCCTGGGGGTGTCCTAATCCTAGGGTGTCCTAATCCTGGGGGCGATTCAATCCTGTGGGTGTTCTAATCCTAGGGGATGTCCTAATCCTGGGGTGTCCTAATTCTGGGAGCGTTCCAATCCTGGGGGTGTTCTAATCCTGAGAGCATCCTAATATTGCAGATGTCCTAATCCTGGTGGTGTCCTAATCCTGGGGTGTCCTAATCATGGGATTGTCCTAATCCTGGGGTGTCCTAATCCAAGTGGGTCCTAATCCTGGGGATGTCCTAATCCTAGGGGATCCTAATCCTATGGGGGTCCTAATCCTGGGGGGTGTTTTAATCCTAGGGTGTCCAAATCCTGAAGGGCATCCAAATCTTGGAGATGTCCTAATCCTAGGGGGGTCAAATTTCTGGGGGTGTCCTAATCTCAGGGGTGTCCTAATCCTGGGGGTGTCCTAATCGTGGGGGGCGTCCCAATCCTGGGGGCATCTTAATCTTGCTGGTTTCCTAATCCCGGGGGCATCCAAATCCTGCGGGTGTTCTACTCCTAGGAGTTGTCCTAATCCTGGGGGCGTTCCAATCCCGGGGGTGTTCTAATCCTGAGGACATCCTAATCTTGCTGGTGTCATAATCTTGGTGATGTCCTAATCCAGGGGGTTCCTAATCCTGGGGTGTCCTAATCCTGGGGGCGTCCTAATCATGGGATTGTCCTAATCCTGGGGGTGTCCTAATCCTGGGGGTGTCCTAATCATGGGATTGTCCCAATTCTGGGGGTGTCCTAATCCTGGGGGCATCGTAATCCTGGGGGTGTCCTGATCCTGGGGGTGTCCTAATCCTGAGGGCATCTGAATCTTGCTGGTGTCGTAATTCTGGGGGTGTCGTAATTCAGGGGGTGTCCTAATCCTGGGTTGTCCTAATCCTGGGGGTGTCCTAATCCTGGGGGCATCTGAATCTTGCTGGTGTCCTAATCCTGGGGGTGTCCTAATCCTGGGGGTCTCCTAATTCTGAGGGTGTCCTAATCCTGGGGGGGTGTCCTAATCCTTGGTGTGTTAATCCTGGGGGTGTCCTAATTCTAGGGCTGTCCTAATCCTGGGGGTGTCCTAATCCTGGATTTGTCCTAATTCTAGGGGTGTCCTAATGTGAAGTGACTGTAACTGTGAAGGGACATCCCTGTGTTGGCTTATATGCATGGAATTGTCATAAAAAGTGTTTGGGGACCCGGGTCCTGCCCCAGGGGACATTGATCAATGCTTATTGGGGCAGGAGCCGGTTTTAAAGTTTTAAAAACAGAAGTTTGTTTCGGGAGCAGTGATTTTAAAAATGCTTAAAGTTAAACAATAAAAGTGTAATATTCCTTTAAATTTCGTACCTGGGGGTGTGTATAGTATGCCTGTAAAGGGGCGCATGTTTCCCGTGTTTATAACAGTCCAAGTGAAAAATTACATATCTAAAGGAAAAAAAAGTAATTTAAAACTACTCGCGGCTGTAATGTAATGTTGCCCCCCCCCCCCCAGTCCATTACCAGTCCCTTTGGGTCTGGTATGAATATTAAGGGGAACACCGAACCAAAATAAAAACAAAAATTGCGTTGGAGTCCCCCCAAATTCCATACCAGGCCCTTCAGGTCTGGTATGGGTATTAAGGGGAACCCTGCGCCATTTTTTTTTTTTTTAAATATCGTAGGGGTCCCCCTCAAAATCCATACCAGACCTGATTTTAAGGGGAACTCCTTGCCAATTCTTTTTTTTTAAATGGCGTGGGGGGTCCTCCAAAAATCCATACCAGACCCTTATCCGAGCACACAACTTGGCAGGCCGCAGGAAAAGAAGGGGGTGAGAGAGCGCCCCCCCTCAAACCGTACCAGGCCACATGCCCTCAACAGGGGGAGGGTGCTTTAGGGTAGCCCCCCAAAGCACCTTGTCCCCATGTTGATGAGGACAAGGGCCTCATCCCCACAACCCTTGCCTGGTGGTTGTGAGGGTCTGCGGGTGGGGGCCTTATTGGGATCTGGAAGCCCCCTTTAACAAGGGGACCCCTAGATCCCGCCCCCCCGTTTGAAATGGTAACGGGGTACAAATGTACCCCTACCATTTCACAAAAAAAGTGGCAAAATGTTAAAAAAAAAAACACAAGACACACCTTGGGACAAGTCCTTTTATTAAAAAAAAAAAAATGTCCCACGAAGTCCATTCATCTTCTTCTCTCACTCTGCCGACGGACCGAAAAAGAAAAAAAAAAACCTGCGACCGACCCGCCTCCATGGGAGGCACCTGCCGTATGACGCATCCTCGTGGGTGACAGTTCTTATATAACTGAGGGCGGGGTCACATGGTGATGTTCCCGGGTGACCCCGCCCCCCACTGATGCATGGGCACTTCCTTATGGCTTTTCTGGGGTGTCAGAGGGGGCGGGGCCTCCGGGGTACGTCACCGTGTGGCCCCGCCCTCAGTTATAAAAGAACTGTCACCTGCGAGGATGCGTCATACGACGGGTGCCTCCCATAGAGGTGGATCTCTTTTAT
This sequence comes from Lithobates pipiens, assembly GCF_037356315.1. NCBI lineage: Eukaryota > Metazoa > Chordata > Amphibia > Anura > Ranidae > Lithobates > Lithobates pipiens. The sequence continues at coordinate 743,611 of NW_027507885.1, read as the reverse complement.
TTATTTTTTCGGTCTGTCGGCGGAGCGAGAGAAGAAGATGAATGGACTTCCTGGGACATTTTTTATTTTTTAATAAACGACTTGTCCCAAGGTGTGTCTTGATGTTTTTTTTTAACATTTTGACACTTTTTTTGTGAAATGGTAGGGGTACATTTGTACCCGTTACGATTTAATACAGGGGGTGTGAATGGTAGGGGTCCCCTTGTTAAAGTGGGCTTCCAGATTCTGATAAGCCCCCCGCCCGCAGACCCCCACAACCACCGGACAAGGGTTGTGGGGATGAGGCCTTGTCCCCATCAACATGGGGACAAGGTGCTTTGGGGGCTACCTTAATATCCATACCAGACCTGAAGGGCCTGGTATGGGATTTGGGGGGACCACCACGCAATTTTTTTTCAAATTTTGGTTCGGGGTTCCCCTTAATATTCATAACAGACCCAAGGGGTCTGGTAATGGACTGGGGGGGGACCCATGGCATTTTTTTTCAATGATTTTTATCTATATTGCCGAGACCGACAATTCATCAGCCGCGAGTAGATTTAAATGACTTTTTTTCCTTTAGAAATGTCATTTTGCTCTCAGACAGTTCTAAACACGGGAAACATGCGCCCCTTCACAGGCATACTATAGACACCCCCCAGGTACGAAATGTAAAGGAATATTACACTTTTATTGTTTCACTTTAAGCATCATTAAAATCACTGCTCCCGACAAAACAGACGTTTTTAAAACCTTTTTTGCATTGATCCATGTCCCCTGGGGCAGGACCCGGGTCCCCAAAGACGTTTAAGGACAATAACTTGCATATTAGACTTTAAAATTAGCACTTTTGGTTTTTCACGTTCAAGTCCCATAGACTTTAACAGGATTCCGCGGCTTTCGAATTTGCCCCGAACACTGCATAATGTTTGGTATCTGCAGAACATCCGAACAACCAAAGTTTGGCCTGAACTTATGCTCGGGCCGAACCGTTCGCCCATCCCTACTGAGGGGTGAAGGTGCGGGAATTAGGGTGATCTGGGGGTTGAAGGGGCAGGAATTGGGGTGATCTGAGGGGTGAAAGTGCAGGAATTGGGGTGATCTGAGAGGTGAAGGGGCAGGAATTGGGGTGATCTGAGGGGTGAAGGGGCAGGAATTAGGGTGATCTGGGGGGTGAAGGGGCAGGAATTGGGGTGATCTGAGGGGTGAAAGTGCAGGAATTGGGGTGATCTGAGAGGTGAAGGGGCAGGAATTGGGGTGATCTGAGGGGTGAAGGGGCAGGAATTAGGGTGATCTGGGGGGTGAAGGGGCAGGAATTGGGGTGATCTGAGGGGTGAAGGGGCAGGAATTGGGGTGATCTGAGGGGTGAAGGGGCAGGAATTGGGGTGATCTGAGAGGTGAAGGGGCAGGAATTGGGGTGATCTGAGGGGTGAAGGGGCAGGAATTAGGGTGATCTGGGGGGTGAATGGGCAGGAATTGGGGTGATCTGAGGGGTGAAGGGGCAGGAATTGGGGTGATCTGAGGGGTGAAGGGGCAGGAATTGGGGTGATCTGAGAGGTGAAGGGGCAGGAATTGGGGTGATCTGAGGGGTGAAGGGGCAGGAATTAGGGTGATCTGGGGGGTGAATGGGCAGGAATTGGGGTGATCTGAGGGGTGAAGGGGCAGGAATTGGGGTGATCTGAGGGGTGAAGGGGCAGGAATTGGGGTGATCTGAGGGGTGAAGGGGCAGGAATTAGGGTGATCTGGGGGGTGAATGGGCAGGAATTGGGGTGATCTGAGGGGTGAAGGGGCAGGAATTGGGGTGATCTGAGGGGTGAAGGGGCAGGAATTGGGGTGATCTGAGGGGTGAAGATTGTCAGGGCTGGCTTAGCCCTTCATCCTATGGGCTGGCCGCTCAGCTGTTGGCTAATTGCCAGCTCTCTTCTCTTTCCTCAGTTACCAGCTGTTCCCGATGATACTCGTCTGACCTGCCTACTTAAAGCCTTCCTTCTCACTCTTTCCTCTGCCTTCGCGTTGGTCACATCACAAGAAACCATCTCCTGCTGTTTGTTTCAAGACTGGATTGCTGACATCCCTCCTGGCTCCTTATCCTGCTTGCAGTTGCTCTCCTTGGATCCCTGACTTCTGGCCTGGCTGACTACCTGATCTGGTTACTGGACTCTGGCTATGCTTTGACTACGCTTTTCTAGTTACCTTTTTATTTTTATTAATAAACAAGTGAGATTTGATTGTACTTCTGTCTCAGTCTGTTTCATGGTTCCTGATAGGCGAAGGCCATGAATTCAGAAGATACAGTCAATCCACTTGTTGGTAATATTTTTTCCAGATTGGATGAATTGGATCACCGCATGGATCAGTTTTCCTTGGCGTTACAAACGCTCCTGAATCGCACGGCTCACCTGGATTCCTCCACGGTGGCTGCTCCGGTACAACCTGAGTTGCAGGCCATCCCTGCTGCTGCGCCAGTCTCTGTGCAGCACCCGCCTCGAGTATTACCCCTATAAGAGGTATGTCTGGTTCCTCTCCGCTTCCCCAGCAATTTGGGGGGGCGATCCAGTTCAATGCAGAGGGCTTCTCAATCAGGTTGAGATAGACTTCGAAATGCTGCCCCAGGCGTTTCCCACGGACAGAAGCAAAGTAGGTTTGGTGATATCTTTGCTTTCTGAGAGAGCCTTGGCCTGGGCTAACCCTCTATGGGAGACACAAAAACCTGTTGTCTTGAGTTACCCTCAGTTTGTGGCCTCCTTTAAAAGCGTATTTGACGTTCCGCACGCTCCGCTTCTGCTGCCAAGTGCCTCATGTCCATCAGAGTACGAGAACTGTTGCCGATTACGCCATTGAATTCCGTACTCTGGCAGCAGAGGTTGCTTGGAATAATGAGGCCCTCGTGGCTGCTTTTTCTCATGGTCTCTCGGATTCCATCAAGGGAGAGATCGCAGCCCGAGATATACCCACTGAGCTGGAGAGCTTGATCTCGTTTGCCATCCTCATTGACTCCAGACTCAGAGAAAGACTTTCTCTTAAGGAGCGCTTGTGGAAGCCTCCTGTACGTTTTCCTCCGAGCTTCGTAGTCCCACCCATGCCTCCCTCACCTCCCATGCCCCCCTCACCTCCCATGCCTCCCACACCTTCCATGCCTCCCACACCTTCCATGCCTCCCTCACCTCCCATGCCTCCCTCACCTCCCATGCCTCCCTCACCTCCCATCCCTCCCTCACCTTCCATGCCTCCCTCACCTCCCATCCCTCCCTCACCTCCCATGCCCCCCTCACCTCCCATGCCTCCCTCACCTCCCATGCCTCCCTCACCTCCCATGCCTCCCTCACCTAACATGTCTCCCTCACCTCCCATGCCTCCCTCACCTTCCATACCTCCCTCACCTCCCGTGCCTCCCTCACCTCCCGTGCCTCCCTCACCTCCCGTGCCTCCCTCACCTCCCATGCCTCCCTCACCTCCCATGCCTCCCTCACCTCCCATGCCTCCCTCACCTCCCATGCCTCCCTCACCTAACATGTCTCCCTCACCTCCCATGCCTCCCTCACCTCCCATGCCTCCCTCACCTCCCATGCCTCCCTCACCTAACATGTCTCCCTCACCTCCCATGCCTCCCTCACCTCCCGTGCCTCCCTCACCTCCCGTGCCTCCCTCACCTCCCGTGCCTCCCTCACCTCCCATGCCTCCCCCACCTCCCATGCCTCCCTCACCTCCCATGCCTCCTGGTACCGAGTTGCTCAGTGAAGATGAACCCATGCACCTGGGCTTCACGCGTCTCTCTGCGGATGAGAGAGCCTTTAGGAGGAGGGAGAGATTGTCCCTTTATTGTGGCCAGGCAGGTCACTTTTTGAAGTCTTGTCCTACCCGTCCAGGGAACTCCCAAACCTTGAGGTCCTGTCATGTACAGCCCTTAGGTGGCGTTGTTTCGTCCCCAGTTATCCAGAAGGATAAGCCCCTGGTTTCAGTCACCCTTTCTTGGGCTGAGTCGTCCATCGAGATACAGGCTCTAATCGACTCTGGGGCTGCAGGCCTGTTCATTGATGCTGCATTTGTATTGCAGCACTCGATTCCGCTGCAGCTGCGTGACACTCCACTTGCCATTGAGGCTCTTGACGGGAGACCTTTACAGCCTGCCCATGTGACTCATGAGACGGTTCCGTTGTCCATGGCCGTAGGGGCTCTTCAACGTGAGATAATCCAATTCCAAGTTATTTCCTCACCCAGGTTTCCGCTGGTTATTGGTTATCCTTGGTTACAGAGGCACAACTCCTCTTTTGATTGGCTCCGTGCTGAGGTTCTCTCCTGGTCACCACAATGCAGTGAGACATGCTTCCTGAAGGTATCCAAGGTCCTGTGCACCTCTTCACTCCCCTCCCTGCTGGAGGAGTACCGTGATTTTGGCGATGTCTTTGATAAAGGTCAAGCCGGTAGTTTGCCTCCACACCGGTCTTATGATTGTGCAATTGACCGTCAATCTGGTGCCACACCTCCTCGTGGCCGGGTTTACCCTTTGTCGGTCTTGGAGGATAAGGCCATGGAGGAGTATGTTGCTGACACACTTTCTCCAGGTTTCATCCGCAAATCCTCTCCTGCTGGTGCTGGTTTCTTCTTCGTGAAGAAGAAGAGCGGTGAACTGAGACCTTGTATAGATTATAGGGGTCTCAATCGTGTCACGATTAAGAATGCCCACCCGATTCCATTGATTATAGTTATTTGACCGCCTCAAGGGAGAAACGGTTTTCACAAAGCTTGACTTGAGAGGGGCATACAATCTCATGCGCATTAAGGAGGGCGACGAGTGGAAAACTGCATTTAATACCAGAACAGGCCATTATGAATACCTGGTAATGCCTTTTGGCCTTTGTAACGCCCCGGCAGTTTTCCAGGAATTTATTAACGATGTCCTCCGAGATTTGTTGCAGTTGTGTGTGGTGGTTTATCTCCCTGGAGAGCCACCACACAGCTCTCTGTCATGTACTTCAGAAACTAAGAGAGAACAAACTCTATTGTGAACTGGAGAACTGCGAGTTCCATCGTGAACAAGTTACATTCCTGGGCTGCTGGTTTTTCAATGGACCCAGAGAAACTGTCGGCAGTCCTACAGTGGCCTCGACCCGTGGGTTTACATCCTCTGCAGCGTTTCCTGGGTTTTGCCAATTACTATCGGAAGTTTATTCATAACTTCTCGTCTCTGGTCAAGCCTCTGACTGATATGACCAGGAAGGACGGTAACCCACAGAGTTGGTCTCCGGGTTCCATTAAGGCCTTTGAGACTCTCAAGGCTGCCTTTGTTTCTGCTCCTGTGTTGGCACATCCTGATCCTACGTTGCCTTTTATCCTAGAAGTTGATGCTTCTGAGACTGGAGTTGGCGCCCTTCTGTCTCATCGTCCTAACCCTGAGAGCGCTATGCATCCGTGTGGCAACTTTTCCAAGAAATTGTCACCTGCTGAGTGCAATTATGAGATTGGTGACAGAGAGCTGTTGGCGATCATTTTAGCCCTGAAAGAATGGAGACATCTCCTTGAAGGTACCACTGTGCCCGTTCTTATTCTTACTGACCATAAGAATCTCACATTCTTGTCTGAGGCTAAGCGACTCTCTCCCAGAAGGGAGCGATGGGCTCTTTTCTTGTTGAGCTTTAATTACATTGTCTCATTCTTACCCGGTACTAAGAATGTAAGGGCTGATGCCTTGTCACCACAATTTTCCTCCACTTCCAAGTCAGAGTTGGTTCCGGTGATTCCTCCTGCTCGTATCTTGGCTACGGTTCTCACCAGTCTTACTTCTCCTTTGGGTGACAAAATTCTTGCTGCTCAGGTCCATGCTCCTCCTGATAAACCTTGTGACCGCTGCTTTGTCCCAGAGAGTCTCCGTACTGCAGTGCTCCAGACTTACCATTCTCCCAAGGCAGCTGGCCATCCTGGGAAGAATCAACTCATTTGGGCCATTTCCCAACAATTCTGGTGGCCTAGTCTATGGGATGATGTTACTGCCTTTGTAGCTGCCAGACTCCACCACACCTTCAAGTGGGCCTCCAACAACCCATACCCAATGGAGAGAGGCCCTGGACCCACCTGTCTATGGATTTCATTGTGGAGTTGCCCAACTCCCAAGGCAACACTGTTCTCCTTATGGTGGTTGACCGGTTCTCAAAGATGTGTCATTGTATTCCACTTAAGAAGTTGCCCACCTCTAAGGAACTGGCTCCATTTTTGCTCGGGAGATCTTTCTCTTACATGGGCTACCCAAGGTGATTGTCTCGGATGGGGCAGTCAGTTTGTCTCCCGGTTCTGGCGAGCCTTTTGTGAACAGTTGGGAATCCAGCTTGCGTTCTCTTCTGCGTATCTCCCGCAGTGTAATGGGGCCGCAGAACGAGCCAATCAGTCCTTGGAGCAATTCCTACGTTGCTATATTTCTGACCATCATAACAACTGGTCTGACCTCTTACCTTGCACAGAGTTTGCTCACAACAGTGCCTTGAATTCTGCCACCCGATTGTCTCCATTTATGGTGAATTATGGATTCCAACCTTCCATGTTGCCTGACTCGTTTGTTCCGCAGAGTATTCCTGCATTAGAGGAGCATCTCCGTGGTCTTCTTTCCACTTGGGTACAAGTCTAGGAGGCTTTGCGTCATACTAATGATAGGTACAGACTCCATGCTGACCGCAGACGCCTGCCTGCGCCTTCCTACCAGGTTGGGGACAGGGTCTGGCTGTCATCTCCCAACCTCCGGCTTCGTGTTCCCTCACTGAAGTTTGCACCTCGGTTTATTGGGCCTTTCCATATCCTTCGCAGGATTAACCCAGTGACTTACGCGTTGGAACTTCCTCCTAGTATGTGCATCTCAAATGTGTTTCATGTCTTATTGAAACCGTTGGTCTGTAACCGATTTACCACCTCGGTGCCACGTCCTCACCCTATTCTGGTTGAGAACCATGAGGAGTATGAGGTACAATCCATTGTTGACTCCCGTAGGTTCCGTGGGCACATATGGTACCTGATGCATTGGAAGGGGTACGGTCTGGAGGAACGCTCCTGGGTTTCATCCTCTGACGTACATGCCCCTGTCCTCCTCCGCGGGTTCCATAGACGGTTTCCCCTCAAGCCTGGTTGCCCTCCGAGGGAGAGGGGTCATTGAGGAGGGGGTACTGTCAGGGCTGGCTTAACCCTTCCTTCTCTGGGCTGGCCGCTCAGCTGTCGGCTAATTGACAGCTCTCTTCTCTCTCCACAGTTACCAGCTGTTCCTGATGATGCTTGTCTGACCTGCCTACTTAAAGCCTTCCAGCTCACTTCACCTCTGCCTTCGCCTTGGTCACATAACAAGAAACCATCTCCTGCTGTTTTTTTCAAGACTGGATTGCTGACATCCCTCCTGGCTCCTTATCCTGCTTGCAGTTGCTCTACTTGGATCCCTGACTTCTGGCCTGGCTGACTACCCGATCTGGTGACTGGACTCTGGCTATGCTTGACTACGCTTTTTCTATTTACCTTTTTATTTTTATTAATAAACAAGTGTGATTTAATTGTACTTCTGTCTCAGTCTGATTCATGGTTTCTGACAAAGATGCAGGAATTGGGGTGCTCTGAGGGGTGAAAGGCAAGGAATTGGGGTGATCTGAGGGGTGAAGGTGCAGGAATTGGGGTGATCTGAGGGGTGAAGGTGCAGGAATTGGGGTGATCTCAGGAGTGAAGGTGCAGGAATTGGGGTGATCTGAGGGGTGAAGGTGCAGGAATTAGGGTGATCTGAGGGGTGAAGGTGCAGGAATTGGGGTGATCTGAGGGGTGAAGGTGCAGGAATTGGGGTGATCTGAGGGGTGAAGGTGCAGGAATTGGGGTGATCTCAGGAGTGAAGGTGCAGGAATTGGGGTGATCTGAGGGGTAAAGGTGCAGTAATTGGGGTGATCTGAGGGGTAAAGGTGCAGGAAGTGGGGTGATCTGAGGGGTGTATCATCACACAGCGATGGGCACCGGCACTAAGGTTGCTCGTGTTTGGGGGGGGGTCACACCTTTTCCTGAGTAGACAGAAGTCCTTGCACCGGTCCTGTCGATGGGATGTCACGTGTGGGGTATTTGGGAATGGATTCAGGACTTCTTATTTGCATTGTTGTGTTTTGTTGTCTTCTATCTGTTGTCATGTTTGCAGTTTGGAGTGTCTCCTCTATCTGATCGATGTGTACGGTGATTGTACGTATCGGTGGTGGCTTATCTATGGTGTGATAGATTGTCTGTCTTTTCTGATATTTAATAGCGCTGGGATTTTTTCATTAATTATTTGAACTGGTTTTGGATAGACTCTTCCTGGACAGATTTGTTGGATATTGACGTTTCGTACAGCTGACTTGATTCTTTTTGTTTCTTTCCCAGGTTTCTGAGATTGGACACAACGGAGACCATGCAGAGCATTAAGTGTGTGGTAGTCGGGGACGGAGCTGTGGGGAAAACTTGTCTTCTAATGCGTTACCAAACCAATACCTTCCCTGAGGAGTTCTACCCCAGGGTGCTTGATGACTACACTGGCCCCATTACAGTGGATGGAAAAACTGTGAGCCTAAACTTGTGGGACACAGCAGGCCAGGAAGAGTATGACCGAATAAGGCCATTTTCTTACATCCAGACAAATGTCTTCATCATCTGCTTCTCCATTGCCAGTCCACCATCTTACCAGAGTGTAAAGCACAACTGGTATCCTGAAGTGCACCACCATTGTCATAACATTCCCATCATCTTAGTGGGCACCAAGAAGGATCTAAGAACCAACACGGATGTCATCCAAAAGTTACAAGAGAAGAACCATTTACCAATCACCCACCAACAAGGGGTCAGCTTGTCCAAGCAAATTCACGCAGTGAAGTACATGGAGTGCTCAGCGCTGAACCAAGAAGACATCCAAGACGTTTTCTCAGAGTCAGTGAGAGCCGTTCTCAACCCAGTAAAAAAGAAGAGTCCATGTGTCTTACTGTGAAAAGAAGATGCCTCCAAGATGACGATCTGCTCACTGGGACCTCCTCGTGCTGGTCTCAGATCAGAAGACTTTGTCCTGAAGAACCACAACCTACGTAGACCTCAAGGATTTCGGACTCTTCTATGTGTTCCTTATGTAAAATGTCCATTAGACCAAAGAAGCCCCAGATGGAGGTGAATATTTCAGACCGCCAGCAATCTCTCCAATGGTTTTGTCTGTTCCGGTCATATTTCAGACTGTTTAAGGGGTTATAAACCCTAATTGTTTTAAAAAAAAATAACAAACATATTATATTTACCTCCACTGTGCCATTTGTTTTGCACAGTGTGGCCCCCAAACCTCATCTTCTGGGGTCCCCTGGCAGCACTCTCGGCTCTTCCTCGCATCGGTAAACCCCTTTGGGAGAAGCGCTCTCTCTGGGGGTTACCTTGCGGGCGTGCTCCCGTGTCCAGCATTTGCGTGCATAGACACAGAATGCCGGAAATTGGTTTTGATGGACAACAGCGGGAACCAATGGCTGCACTGCTATCAATCTATCCAATCAAGAGCCGAGAACCCCAGGCAGAGAGGTAGAGAGCGTCTCCGCCGAGGGAACGAACGGGCTCAAGTGAGTACAATGGGGGGGCTGCATAGGATGCATTAGGGTGAAAAAACACGAGAGTTTACAACCCCTTTAAGTCTTGTCTGGCCACTCTCGTCAGTGCTCCAAGAAGTCCATTGTTTCTAGAATTGACTCACTGTTTGCAGAGACATTCTCCTCCTTCAACAAGTGCGCCAACATCCTCAAGGGCCCCAACTTAGCCACCAGATGACTAACCCTAAGGACACAAATGACCTGCCTTGAGCATATTCATATTTCTTTGTTTTCAGAAGGCCTAGTTTCCTTACCTCAAGTGTCCTTAGCCCTTATCAGCATTGATACCAGGCTGTTGTTGGCCTATGCTGCTCATTTATTGAGGAGAACTTCCGTTATTATAGTGAAGCCTTACTATAGTATAAGCTATGAGGAAATCCTTGTTGTTATACTCTGCTTGTCTGAACATTACTTGACAATATACTTTGTTACTTTGCCACAATGCCTCGAGTCTCATTTCAGGGTGATCCTAAAGTATTATCAAAAATGATTAATGTCTGCCTATTGACATGCATACCTGAGGTTTTATTGGTGCTGGGGATTTTACCAAGGTCAAGAACTGATGCATGCACTGTCACTGCTCACCATCCTCATGGCCTCCTCAAACAGTGACAGGACAGTGCATGCATCCCTGATCATGCCCCACTGGCGTGGTGAGAAAAAACCGAGCTCCCCTGACCCTGTCCTGGTGCCGTAGTCGCACAGGTACTCATTGATGGCCCTCTGCTGCGTGTGCAGCCGCTGAAGCATGGCCAATGTTGAGTTCCATCTGGTGGGCATGTCACATATAAGGCGGTTCTTGGGCAGGTTCAACTCCTTTTGGAGCTCAGCCAGCCGAGCACAGGCATTAAATGATCGGCGGAAATGCACACAGACTTTCCTGGCCTGCTTCAGGACATCCTGTAAGCCCGGGGTACCTGCCCAAGAACCGCTGCACCACCAAGTTAAGGATGTGAGCCACACAGGGCACATGGGTCAGTTGTCCCTGTCGGAGGGCAGAGAGGAGGTTGGTGCCATTGTCGCAAACCACCATTCCTGGCTTAAGCTGGCGTGGCATCAACCACCTCTCGGCCTGCCCCTGCAGAGCTGACAAAACATCCGCCCCAGTGTGGCTCCTGTCCCCCAAACAAACCAGCGCAAGCATTGCATGGCATCTTTTTGCCTGCGTACTTGCGTAGCCCCTGGAACGCCTACGGAGCACTGCTGGTTCCGAGGACAGAGTACTGGAAGAGGCCATGGAGGAAGAAGAAGAGGAGGGGGTGGAGGAGAGAGGTGTGTCACAACCACTAGTAGCATTTTGTAGGCGTGGTAGCGGAACAACCTCCAACACTACTGCACCTTGTCCTGCATCCTTCCCAGCTGCCAGAAGAGTCACCCAATGCGCCGTCCCTGTCCATGCCTGCTGGACCATGAGTCAGCGGTAATATGCACCTTACCGCACCGCTGACCGCCCTGTCCAGTGAGGCCAAAACATTGCCTTCCACATGCCGGTAGAGAGAGAAAAAGTGGCGTTTGGGGACCTGCCACTGAGGAACCGCACATTGTACAAACTCACGGAAGGGGGCCGAGTCTACCAACTGAAAAGGCAGCAGCTGAAGTGCTAGCAATTTAGCCAAGCTAGCATTCAACCGCTGGGCATGTGGATGGCTGGGAGTAAACTTCTTTCGACGGTCCAGCAGCTGGGGCAGGGACATTTGCCTGCTGTAATCGGATGTGGATGTACCACTAGCAGAGTTTCCGGAAGCACTTGGCTGTGACACACCTAATTCTACACCTTCATTCCTCTCAGAGCAGGTTTCAGAGAGGACTGAAGGTCTAGTGGGGTTGGAGATCCCAGCTGATGAGGAGCAAGGAGAGGTCCGCTTTGTTCTTTGGTGTGGGTCTTTGAGGTACGCTTGCCAACGAGCTGCATGGCAGGTCAACATATGTCTGGTCAAGCATGTGGTGCCTAAGCGGCTGATGTTTTGGCCACGTGAGATACGCTTGAGACATATGTTGCAAATCGCAGCGGTGCGATCTGATGCACTCGTCTCAAAAAAGGCCCACACCAAAGAACTTTTAGAATAACGCGCAGAGGCAGCGCCCTGCACAGGCCGAGCTCTGCGGTGTCATGCAGTCGGTGTGCTGCCCCTAAGCTGGCCCCCGGAGGGCATCCTGCCTTGTTGGAGATGTGCCTCCTCCTCTCTACTATCAGGCACCCACGTTAAGTGAGTGACCTCATCATCCCCTCCCTCCTCGCCACTGGAGCAAACCTGGCAGTATGCTGCAGCTGGGGGAACATGACTGCCAGATTGCCGTCCTTCTTGAGCATCCCCTCTCTCTGCGCTCACTCTACTGCCTTCCTCTAGCTGGATATCATCATCAGAGCATTCAAAATGCTGGACATCCTCATGGAGCATGTACCCAACACTGTGCTCAAACAGTTCGAGGGACTCCTCAGGAGGACATGGTGGGTCTAGGGAAGGAGTGACTGATGATGACATTGAGCCGAGGAAAGAGGCCACTTTTGTAGCTGCTTTGCTTATTGGCCTGTGACTGTCTGCCTCTCCTTGTTGGCCTTCCAGACATACTGTCTTTGATGTATTGAAATAGGTACACAACGAATTGTCTGCTGTCAGCTTTAGCTGCACACGGAGCCCAGTATACAGTACATTGACTTAAAGTGGTGGTAAACCCTTACAACCAATTTTGACCTACAGGTAAGCCTAGATTAAGGCTTACCTGTAGGTCCAAGAAATATCTCCTAAACCTACACGGTTTAGGAGATATTTGCCGAAAGACAGACACCGCTGTCTACGGTGCATGTGCCGTAGGCAGCGGCACGCAGGCGCACTGAGCGCGCCGCAGTCAACGGCGATATGCCACGAGTGGCGGCTCCCGTGCGCATGCGCGGGAGTGACGTCATCGCGGCTTCGCCGAATGACAGCGGCGGAGCAGCGAGACCCACCGAGAAGATGGATGCGGCGGACTACAGGGGACAGCGGTGACTTCGCTGGCTCCTGTGTCAGGTAAGTGACACATAATGGGCTACTATACGATGCGATGCGATGCGATGCACAGTAGTCCATTATGCTTTACCTTTGCAGGGAATCAAAGAGGAAGTAAACCCATCAGGGTTTACTTCCTCTTTAATAAACTGCAGCGAGAATAACAGGAACACTCTGAAGTGAGATCTAGCTAAACTGCCTGCTCTGTCTAACTGAAATGACACTCTGACGCTCTCTATCTCTCTCACATGCCACCCACAACACACTACACAAGGCCAACACGCAGACGGCCTTATATAATATGGGCCTACTCCCCTGAGCCAAGATTTGCCAAAGGCACCCTTCCTTTGGCCAATTATGGCTCTCTGTGATGGCGGCGCTGTGATTGGCCAAAGCATGCGGGTCATAGTGCATGCTTGGCCAATCATCAGCCAGCAATGCACTGCGATGCCGCAGTGAATTATGGGCCGCGACGCGCCACTCGAATTTGGCGCGAACGGCCCGTAATGTTCGAAATTCAAGGAATGGCCGAACAGCCAATGTTCAACTCGAACACGAAGCTCATCCCTACTTGTGGGACTCACACCGTCATGAAGACTATGACCGAATAAGGCCATTTTGTTACCCCCAGACCAATGTCTTCATCATCTGCTTCTCCATTGCCAGTCCATCATCTTGAGAGAACATAAAGCACAAGTGGTATCCTGAAGTGGTCCATCATTGTCCTAATGTTCCCATCCTCCTGGTGGGCACCAAGAAGGATCTTAGAACCAACCTGGATGTCACCAAAGAACTAAAAGAGCAGAACCAGCTACCAATCACCTACCAACAGCCTATATATATATATATATATATATATGTCTGCTGGTCAGAATATATAATAAATAACCATCATCATATTTTAGAGTATTAACCCTTGTCTGGCCGCACTCTCACCAGTGCTCCAAGGAGACCATTGTCTCTAAAGCTGGCTCACTATTTGCAGGAAACTCCTCCTTCAACAAGTGCGTCAACATTTTCAAGGGTCCCAACTTAGCCAGCAGAAGACTAACCTTCGCGGCACAGTGGTGTAGTGGTTAGCACTCTCACCTAGCAGTAAGAAGGGTCACTGGTTCAAATCCCAACCATGACACTACCTGCCTGGAGTTTGTATGTTCTCCCTGTGCCTGCGTGGGTTTCCTCTGGGTACTCCAGTTTCCTCCCACACTCCAAAGACATGCAGGTAGGTTAATTGGCTTCTGTCCAAAATTGACCCTAGTATATGAATGGGGACCTTGAATCGTGAGATCCTTGAGGGTAGGGACTGATGTAAGTGTGCAATGTACAAGGGTAGAGACAATTGTAGAAACTCACTCAGGTTGAACTGGATGGACTGGTGTCTTTATTCAACCTTACTAACTATGTAACTATGTAACCTTAAAGACTGTAAATAAAGGACCTGCTACGAGGGCAATTTACAGCATATTCATATTTCTCTATTTTCAGAAGGCAGAGGCCTAGCTTCCTCACCTCAAGTGTCCTTAGCCCTTATCGGCATTAGTACCGTCCTGCTGTTGCCCTATGCTGCTCATTTATTAAAGAGAACTACAGCTTATTCCGGTTTGGTTAGAACTTAAGGTAGCACTCTAACCATCTCAAGTGAAGCCTTACTATAGTGTAAGATATGAGGAAATCCTCGTTGTTATACTCTGCTTGTCTGAACATTACTTGATAATATACTTTGTTACTTTTCCACAACGTCTCGAGTCTCATTTCCGGGTGATCCTAAGTAGGAATGAGCCGAACACCCCCCGGTTCAGTTCTCACCAGAACCTGCAAATGGACCGAAAATTTGCGCAAACTTTAGAACCTCATTGAAGTCTATGGGACTCGAATGTTCGAAATCAAAAGTGCTAATTTTAAAGGCTAATATGCAAGATACTGTCCTAAAAAGGGTTTGGGGACCTGGCTCCTGCCCCAGGGGACATGGGTCAATGCAAAAAAAGTTTTAAAAACAGACGTTTTTTAGGGAGCACTGATTTTAATAATGCTTAAAGTGAAAAAAATGTGAAATATTCCTTTTAAATATGGTGCCTGGGGGGTGTCTATAGTATGCCTGTGAATTGGCACGTGTTTCCCTGCAAAAAATGACATTTAATGGAAAAAAAGTAATTTAAAACTGCTTGCGGTTTTAATGTAATATCGGGTTCCGGCAATATGGATGAAAATCATTGAGAAACATGGCATGGGTAGCCCTCCCTGCCCATTACCAGCCTATTTGGGTCTTGTACGCATATTAAGGGGAACCCCGTACCCATATTAAAAAAAGGAAATGCGTGTGGCCCCCAGGCCCTATATACTCAGAACAGCAGTATACAGGCAGTGCAAACAAGACAGGGACTGTGTAGGTTTGTTGTGTTAAGTTGAATCTGTTTGTAATTTTCAACTGGTACATTTTTAAAGTGTAGCTCCAGTCAAAAAAACTATTTTTAAGCTTTTTGGAAAACATAGAGAAGGGTTATCACCCCTGTATAATTTTTTTTGATAATTTTTTTTTTGAAAATTTGGGGTTTTTAGTAAAACAAGGATTGGGATAAAGCATCAGTGGAGAGGAGACACGTTTTTCCCATATCAACTCCTACAGGAGAGAATTTTCCGTTCCTAGGGGGAGATTTCATCTCATTTCCTGTTGTCTCCTTCCATTTGCAAATAGGAGACGTTTGTAAGTTGGATGTTTGAAAGTAGGGGCCTGCCCTATATGCTCTGCAGAAATGGCGGAACAAGGTGTTGGTGTTGCCACAACATTGTAAGTCCTCAAAGTGACTCTTGGTGGGCGCAGGAACGGGCCCTGCTGTGAAATATTATATCAAGCATTGTAATTACATGCCCCTGTTGAACAGGGGCATAAAAATTGGGCCTTAGGCACTGGTGCTGGTGCCACAACACTGCAACCTCTCCCATATACTCTAGTTGGAGTGCAGGAATGAGCCCTGCTGAAAAGTATTGAATCAAATATTTTAATTACAGGCCCCAGTTAAACAGGGGCTGAAAAATTGGGCCTTAGCCACTGGTGGCGGCGCCCAGAACCAAAAATGTTCTTCCAAGCAATCAGCAGGATCATTGAAGAGGAAGAGGATAGACAGTCAACATAACAGGACAGTCACTCAGCATCAGCATAGGCAGTCTTGAAGGGATCTGACATTTCAAAAACAATTATTCGATTACATCAGCTTCAGGTGCTTGGTAGCTGTGGGTGATCCAAGACTGATTCATTTTTATGAAGGTCAGTCGATCAACCGAGTCAGTGGACAGGCGCACCCTGCGATCGGTTACAAAGCCTCCAGCAGCACTGAATGTGCGTTCCGAACGAACGCTGGATGCAGGACAGGCCAGTAGCTCAATTGCATACTGTGCAAGCTCTGGCCAGTGATCCATCCTCAAGACCCAGTATCCCAGAGGATTTTCAGTGGGAAAGGTGTCCAAGTCTGACCTTGCCCCTAGGTATTCCTGCACCATGTAAATCAGACGCTGGCGATGGGTGCTGGAACCGATCATACCTTGGGGCTGCGGACTAAAAAATTGTCTGAACGCATCGGTCAGACGGCCACCTTCTCCACCGCTCCTTCTGTGGCTCAGCAACACGTTGTCCAGGACCAGGAGTTTGTAACCTCCCAGTCTCTGGGAACTTGTTTCCCTGACCTTTCTGCAAGGCCTCCCGGAGATGTCTCATCTTCTGCTCCCTCTGCGATGGCAAGATAAGGTCAGCAACCTTACCCTTGTACTGTGGATCAAGGAGAGTTGCCAGCCAGTAATGATCCCTCTCATTGATCCGCTGAATACGAGGATCCTTCCGCAGGCTTTTCAGGATCAGGGAGGCCATACAGCGTAGGTTAGCTGAGGCATTTGGTCCGGAGTCCTCTGGGTCAATAAGGACGACATGATCCGCAGCCACCTCCTCCCAGCCACGTACAAGTCCACGGGTTTCTTGGGACTGTAAATCATCCCTATAAGACTGCCGCTGCTGATGCTGAGTGCCAGCCTCCTCCTCCATGCTGACACAATCATCCTCCTCCTCCTCCTCGTCCTCTTCCTGTGTGATCGGCTGGCACAGCAGGAACACTGTCTGGATAAAGGGGGCCTTGAGAGGCAAGGAAGTCCTCCTCTTCCTGCCTCTGTTCTGCCTCAAGTGCCCTGTCCATTATTCCACGCAGTGTATGCTCCAAGAGGTGGACAAGAGGTACAGTGTCACTGAAGCATACACTGTCACTGCTCACCATCCTTGTGGCCTCCTCAAACGGTGTCAGGGCAGTGCATGCATCCCTGATCATGCCCCACTGGCGTGGTATGAAAAAACCGAGCTCCCCTGACCCTGTCCTGGTGCCGTAGTCGCACAGGTACTCATTGATGGCCCTCTGCTACGTGTGCAGCCACTGCAGCATGGCCAACGTTGAGTTCCACCTGGTGGGCATGTCACATATAAGGCAGTTCTTTGGCAGGTTCAACTCCTTTTGGAGCTCAGCCAGCCGAGCACAGGCATTAAATGATCGGCGGAAATTCACACAGACTTTCCTGGCCTTCCTTAGGACATCTGGTAAGCCCGGGTACCTGCCCAAGAACCGCTGCACCACCAGGTTAAGGACGTGAGCCACACAGGGCACATGGGTCAGTTGTCCCTGTCGGAGGGCGGAGAGGAGGTTGCTGCCATTGTCGCAAACCACCATTCCTGGCTTAAGCTAGCGTGGCGTCAACCACCTCTCGGCCTGCCCCTGCAGAGCTGACAAAACATCCGCCCCAGTGTGGCTCCTGTCCCCCAAACAAACCAGCGCAAGCACGGCATGGCATCGTTTTGCCTGCGTACTTGCGTAGCCCCTGGAACGCCTACGAAGCACCGCTGGTTCTGAGGACAGAGCACTGGAAGAGGCCATGGAGGAAGAAGAAGAGGAGGGGGTGGAGGAGAGAGGTGTGTCACAACCAATAGTAGCATTTTGGAGGCGTGGTGGCGGAACAACCTCCAACACTACTGCACCTTGTCCTGCATCCTTCCCAGCTGCCAGAAGATTCACCCATTGCGCCATGAAAGATAGGTATCGTCCCTGTTCATGCCTGCTGGACCATGAGTCAGCGGTAATATGCACCTTACCGCTGACCGCCCTGTCCAGCGAGGCAAGGACATTGCCTTCCACATGCCGGTAGAGAGCCGGAATCGCCTTCCGTGAGAAAAAGTGGCGTTTGGGGACCTGCCACTGAGGAACCGCACATTGTACAAACTCACGGAAGGGGGCCGAGTCTACCAACTGAAAAGGCAGCAGTTGAAGTGCTAGCAATTTAGCCAAGCTAGCATTCAACCGCTGGGCATGTGGATGGCTGGGAGTGAACTTCTTCCGCCGGTCCAGCAGCTGGGGCAGGGACATTTGCCTGCTATAATCGGACGTGGGTGTACCGCTAGCAGATTCCCCGCAAGTACATGTCTATGACACACCTAATTCTACACCTTCATTCCTCTCAGAGCAGGTTTCAGAGAGGACTGAAGGTCTAGTGGGGTTGGAGATGCCAGCTGATGAGGAGCAAGGAGAGGTCCGCTTTGTTCTTTGGTGTGGGTCTTTGAGGTACGCTTGCCAACGAGTTGCATGGCAGGTCAACATATGTCTGGTCAAGCATGTGGTGCCCAAGCGGCTGATGTTTTGGCCATGCGAGATACGCTTGAGACATATGTTGCAAATAGCAGCGGTGCGATCTGATGCACTCGTCTCAAAAAAGGCCCACACCAAAGAACTTTTAGAATAACGCGCAGAGGCAGCGCTCTGCACAGGCGGAGCTCTGCGGTGTGATTCAGTCGGTGTGCTGCCCCTAAGCTGGCCCCCGGAGGGCATCCTGCCTCGTTGGAGATGTGCTTCCTCCTCCTCCTCCTCCTCCCTCCTTCCAGGCACCCACGTGGAGTCAGTGCCCTCATCATCCCCTCCCTCTTCATCACTGGAGCAAACCTGGCAGTATGCTGCAGCTTGTGGAACATGACTGACAGATTTCTGTCCTTCTTGAGCATCCCCTCTCTCTGCGCTCACGCTACTGCCTTTCTCTAGCTGAGTATCATCATCAGAGCCTACAAAACACTGGGCATCCTCCTGGAGCATGTACCCAACACTGTGCTCAAAGAGTTCAGGAGACTCCCCAGGAGGACGTGGTGGGTCTAGGGAAGGAGTCACTGATGATGACATTGAGAGGAGGGAAGACGATGCGTTGGCAGCTGCTTTACCAGTACCCTGAGCCTGGGTGAGAGAGGATGAGGAGGATGAAGAGGGCTTGGTCATCCACTCTACCAAGTCTTCGGTATGTTGTGGCTCAACACGTCCAGCTGCCAAAAATAAGGACAATCGTGTCCCATGGCCACGTTCTGATGATGATGCACCGTGTCCACGACCAGCACTGTTGTCTCTAGACACAGAGCCTGCTTGCCCTCTTTTATCGGCTCGTGCCTGTCTGCCTCTCCTTGTTGGCCTTCCAGACATGGCCTGCAGAGAGATGTAGCTGCAAAAAGCTGGGACGTATATGTATACTGATATACTGCAGTTAGCAGAATCAACTGCCTGCCTGTAGTATTATTACTATGAGAACACCAGCAATTGGTGTAGCTTTAGGCGTACACTGTGCAGATGACACAATACACCGACTATAATTACTGCAGCTGCCTGCCTGTGGTATAGGATCAGCAGAAACACCAACAATTGGGGTAGTTTTAAGTGCACACTGTGCAGATGACACAGTACACCGACTGTAATTACTGCAGCTGCCTGTGGTATAGGATCTGAAGAGCACCAGCCATTGGGGTAGCTTTAGGCGCACACTATGCAGATGACAAAGTACACCGACTGTAATTACTGCAGTTGCCTGCCTGTGGTATAGGATCAGCAGGACACCAGTAATTGGGGTAGCTTTAGGTGCACACTGTGCAGATGGCACAGTACACCCACTGTATTTGCAACAGCTTCAAATTAGATGAAATCACACTGTCTCTCCGTCTATCTCTCTCCAACACACTACACAAGGCCGCCACGCAGGTGGCATTATATAGTGTGGGGAATGTACTAAACCCCCTCAGCTATAATTGGCCAAAGCCTTCCTGGCTTTGACCAATTACAGCTCTCTGTTTTTTCCGCGCTGGGATTGGCTAAAGCATACGGGTCATAGTGCATGCTTGGCCAATCATCAGCCAGCAATGCACTGCGATGACGCAGTGAATTATGGGCCATGACACGCCACTCGAATTTGGAGTATACATGATCTGCCAAAAGTTCAGTAAAATTATTCCTACTGCTCAAGGCCAGGTGTGGAGTTACTCAAGGGGTACATGTGGTGCCCTGGTGTCTCTCTAAGGAACCCGGGTCTGAAATAAGACATTGGGGTTTATGAGTATCACTGCAATACAAGATAAGCCAGTGAGTCTAAGAGGAGAAGTTGCAGTGGGTAACCAAAGGAGGAAACAGCAACCAGTCATTGGCATAGTGCCTGGTTGGGTGACAGGTCCTCTGGTAGCGAGGGGGTTTGGTGTTCTGACCCCCTCCCTAGCTGTCCGTCTACACTGGTCACCAGGAGTGCAACAGGGTTATAGAGATCTATAACCTGGTCACGTGGTACGTAAGGCAAGAGTGAAGGGAGAGGACGCATGAGGTCAACGCTAAGTCCTCGGAGGGACCCCATTCTGTTACTGGGAGTGAGATGACAGAGGTATGCTGACTGATGGAGAAGGAAGAGGCTCCACATGTCCCTTCTAATGCAACACATACACCTGTACAAGTGTGTAGGAGGAGGACAACATCTTCTGGAGGAACTCCGCATACAACACTACACACGAGTGGCTCATCTCTGAGTTGGGGGACTGCCTTAATGTTTGATTCTTCACATGACCATGGCTCCTGCCTGGTCCTGGGCAACGGTGAGCATGCCTTCCGGTGAGGTTTTACCCATGTGGTAGTATGTGTGACTCCAAACACCGCCTGGAGCAGCTCAAAGAACCCACCCTGGGGGGGTAGTCCTCTCATTTGACCCAGATCTTGGTGCCCAATGAGTTAACGGGAAGCATGGAGGAAACATCCATCATCAACCCCACTACCCCTTACACTTCTGGCATCCAATGACTGACTACATTCCAGTGACATTACACAGGTCACTGGAACCGGCCAATCATACATCACAGTTCACATTACACGGGTCACTGGAACCGGCCAATCATACATCACAGTTCACATTACACGGGTCACTGGAACCGGCCATCATACATCACAGTTCACATTACACGGGTCACTGGAACCGGCCAATCATACATCACAGTTCACATTACACGGGTCACTGGAACCGGCCAATCATACATCACAGTTCACATTACACGGGTCATTGGAACCGGCCAATCATACATCACAGTTCACATTACACGGGTCACTGGAACCGGCCAATCATACATCACAGTTCACATTACATGGGTCATTGGAACCGGCTAATCATACATCACAGTTCACATTACACGGGTCACTGGAACCGGCCAATCATACATCACAGTTCACATTACACGGGTCATTGGAACCGGCCAATCATACATCACAGTTCACATTACACGGGTCACTGGAACCGGCCAATCATACATCACAGTTCACATTACACGGGTCACTGGAACCGGCCAATCATACATCACAGTTCACATTACACAGGTCACTGGAACCGGCCAATCATACATCACAGTTCACATTACACGGGTCACTGGAACCGGCCAATCATACATCACAGTTCACATTACACGGGTCACTGGAACCGGCCAATCATACATCACAGTTCACATTACACGGGTCATTGGAACCAGCCAATCATACATCACAGTTCACATTACATGGGTCATTGGAACCGGCCAATCATACATCACAGTTCACATTACACGGGTCACTGGAACCGGCCAATCATACATCACAGTTCACATTACATGGGTCATTGGAACCGGCCAATCATACATCACAGTTCACATTACACGGGTCATTGGAACCGGCCAATCATACATCACAGTTCACATTACACGGGTCACTGGAACCGGCCAATCATACATCACAGTTCACATTACACGGGTCATTGGGGACTCGGGTCCTGCCCCAGGGGAGTGTTTGGGGACTCATGTCCTGCCCCCATCCATCGATTGACTTGAGTAAAACCAGCCTGTTGAATTTTTTACATGTGATTACAGCCAATGGCTATAATCACCGTGTTCTTCACCTGACCCCGCCCCCCCTCTGACGCTAGTGGGGGAAGCCGGGCTTCCCCAATGATGTGTGGGTGACCCCGCCCCCCCTCTGATGTAACAGAAACCTGCGTTATCACTGACTTTCAATGAGTGTTCTCTGTATTACGGGAGCCGACAATTCCTTATAGCCGCGAGTGATTTTACCACTTCCCACCCGGCCAATGCACATATACGGCCGGGTGGGAGCCGTCTACTTCTGATAGGATGTTCAGGAACGTCCATCAGGAGGAGCGCGATCCCGATGCGCCCGTGTCACCCGGACACGGCGCATCTCAGATCGGCAGGAGGGCTCTGTGATTGGCCCTCCTGATCACATGACGGCCGTGTCCAATCACGGCCGTCATGTGATGTAAACAAACAGCCGGTTGCTAGGCAATCGGCTCCTCCTCTCCTCACACAGAAGTCATCGCTGAGGAGAGGAGAGCAGATCGCTGCAGCCGGCTGATGATCAGTGAGTATGGGCTGTTTTTTACAGCTTTTTACTCACTGATCATCAGTCTAGTGTACACACAAATCACCACACAGTCCCCACATATGTCCCCAAAACACACATGTCCCCAAAACATACATGTCCCCAAATAATAAAAACATGTCCCTAATAATAAAAACATGTCCCCCACATATGTCCCACTAAAATCACTTGTCCCAATGATTATCTGCACACATATGTACGTGATCACCTGCACACATATGTACATGATCATTTGCGTACATATGTCCGTGATCACACAAACCAATTATTATACACTTAACAGAATTTTTTTTACCAAAAACATGTAGAAGAATACATTTTGGCTTAAATTTATGACAAAATTTGATTTTATTGGATTTCTTTTAAAATAGAAAAAAGAAAATATTGTTTTTTTTTCCAAATTTCCGCTTTTTTGTGCTTATATCGCAAAAAATAAAAAACGGAGTCGTGAATAAATAACACCAAAATAAAGCTTTATTTGTGCGAACAAAATGATAAAAATTTCATTTGGGTACAGTGTAGCACGACCGCGCAATTGTCACTGAAAGCGCTAGAGCGCTGAAAGCTGAAAATTGGGCTGGGAAGGAAGGGGGTGAAAGTGCCCTGTATTGTAGTGGTTAAAATGACCTTTTTTCCTGCAGAAATGACACTTTGTGCAGGGACAGTTCTAAGCACCAGAAACATGCGCCCCTTCACAGGCATACTATAGATACCCCCCAGGTACGAAATTTAAAGGAATATTACACTTTTATTGTTTCACTATAATCATTATTAAAATCACTGCTCCCGAAAAAACTGCAGTTTTTAAAACTTTTTTTGCATTGATACATGTCTCCTGGGGCAGGAGCTGGGTCCCCAAACACTCCCCTGGGGCAGGACCCGGGTCCCCAAACACTCCCCTGGGGCAGGAGCTGGGTCCCCAAACACTCCCCCGGGGCAGGACCCGGGTCCCCAAACACTCCCCTGGGGCAGGACCCGGGTCCCCAAACACTCCCCTGGGGCAGGACCCGGGTCCCCAAACACTCCCCTGGGGCAGGACCCGGGTCCCCAAACACTCCCCTGGGGCAGGACCCGGGTCCCCAAACACTCCCCTGGGGCAGGAGCTGGGTCCCCAAACACTCCCCTGGGGCAGGAGCTGGGTCCCCAAACACTCAGCTGGGGCAGGAGCCGGGTCCCCAAACACTCCCCTGGGGCAGGAGCTGGGTCCCCAAACACTCCCCTGGGGTAGGAGCTGGGTCCCCAAACACTCCCCTGGGGCAGGAGCTGGGTCCCCAAACACTCCCCAGGGGCAGGAGCTGGGTCCCCAAACACTCCCCAGGGGCAGGAGCTGGGTCCCCAAACACTCCCCTGGGGTAGGAGCTGGGTCCCCAAACACTCCCCTGGGGCAGGAGCCGGGTCCCCAAACACTCCCCAGGGGCAGGAGCTGGGTCCCCAAACACTCCCCTGGGGCAGGAGCCGGGTCCCCAAACACTCCCCTGGGGCAGGAGCTGGGTCCCCAAACACTCCCCTGGGGCAGGAGCCGGGTCCCCAAACACTCCCCAGGGGCAGGAGCTGGGTCCCCAAACACTCAGCTGGGGCAGGAGCCGGGTCCCCAAACACTCCCCTGGGGCAGGAGCTGGGTCCCCAAACACTCCCCTGGGGTAGGAGCTGGGTCCCCAAACACTCCCCTGGGGCAGGAGCTGGGTCCCCAAACACTCCCCAGGGGCAGGAGCTGGGTCCCCAAACACTCCCCAGGGGCAGGAGCTGGGTCCCCAAACACTCCCCTGGGGCAGGAGCCGGGTCCCCAAACACTCCCCTGGGGCAGGAGCTGGGTCCCCAAACACTCCCCTGGAGCAGGAACTGAGTCCCCAAACACTCCTCTGGGGCAGGAGCCGGGTCCCCAAACACTCCCCTGGGGCAGGAGCTGGGTCCCCAAACACTCCCCTGGGGTAGGAGCTGGGTCCCCAAACACTCCCCTGGGGCAGGAGCCGGGTCCCCAAACACTCCCCTGGAGCAGGAACTGAGTCCCCAAACACTCCCCTGGAGCAGGAACTGAGTCCCCAAACACTCCTCTGGGGCAGGACCCGGGTCCCCAAACACTTTTTAGGACAATAACTTGCATATTAGCCTTTAAAATGAGCACTTTAGATTGTGAAGGTTCGAGTCCCATAGACTTTAACAGGTTTTAAAGTTCACAGGAAGTTCCGGTCTGTTCTCAGGTTCTGGTGCGAACCGGACAGGGGGGTGTTCAGCTCATCCTTAATCAGGAATTTTCAGGCGGTGATGAAGTCAGGGACCCGACCAGCGGAGGTGACACTTGCAGAGCAGCCTTGTGTGCCAAGCCGGGGACCGAGCCGGCCAGCGGGGGGCGAAGCTTGAGAAGTGTCTGGAGTGCCAAGCTAGGGCCCCAGCAGAGATCGGGGGTGGGGAGATATCTCCGTGAAGATTGGAGGAGCTCCAGGGATTCGGAGTGAGTGAATCGGAGGGATCGGGAGCTCAGTGTTGAAGAACTACAAGAGACAGTTGTAGTGAAGCTGAAGGAACTGATATGTTTGACTGTTAAAGACTCAGGCATGGGAGACGGCATTCCTGCGTGTGCAGATGTGGCCCCTCGCTGGGGCATTTCCCTGGACGGCTGTCCTCCTATTGAAGTCCCCGGAGTCTTCCAATTCAATCTACAGCTACTTAAGGGTGTCCTGGCCCTAACCCGCTTTCCCCCCAAAATATAAAAAGGACTGTTACTGTTACATCCAAGAAGTGTCTGGAGCCCAATAACGTTGCCCACCTTGCACCCACCATGCCTCCCAACCCCCCACATACAGAAGGGCATCAGCTGTCTTTGGCCCGGAAAGTTCTCATTAGACCAAAGGAGGCCGGAGACCTTCCTACATAAGAGCCACACCACCTCCTGAAAAGCGATCGGCGAGCCCTTCATCATGTCATAAAGCTGCCTGCTGAGATGGAGAGAGACGTGACCGGAGTGCAGCACACTGGACAATTTCCTCCGCCAGAGGGGCCAGAGGAGCCAGAGGAGCCAGAGGAGCCAGAGGGGCCAGAGGGGCCAGAGGAGCCAGAGGGGCCAGAGGGGCCAGAGGGGCCAGAGGGGCCCAGTGCCATTGCCCCTCCCCCCCTTTATAAATCCAACACTGACCGCACATACCTACCTCGGCTCCTGACCACGATGCCCTCCTCTGATTGGTGGAGAAGAGAAAAGGGGGAGTATATAGCAATGAAATCCAGAACGTGGCTCGGGTCTTCCACGTGCTGCGAGTCATCATGTCTGGACAGCCAAGACCCCGGAGTTCAGTTCATTTCCTCAGCGGGGTTTGCCCAATGCCAGGCGGGCACCAGTCATCTGCCCCACCTGTCTGAGATGCCGGTCTCTCCTTCACCCATTGCCCCACTGCGAGGTGGTCTTATGCCAGTCTATAGTCGGGTCCCCAGTAGCCCTCAATGGAGACGGATTGCCGGGAACTTCCGAGGACAACGGAGCCAATTCCAGCCACAGGACCTTCACCCAACCCCCGAAGAGTCTCCTGGGAAGGACTCCCAATGGATATCGGAGCCCTGAGGCTCTATGATCCTGGAGCTGAGTCTCCACCTGGAGGTCCTCCCGGGTGAGGCTTCCAACTCCACAACTGCCTATTGTTACCCTCCCCATCAGCCCATATTACCCCCCATGGGGTGTGTCTTTACTCTCCCACTCGGAACAGGACATCCCGAGGACACCCAGAATGTCAAGAGGGAGTGCCAACGGAGGGCGACCCTTCTCCAGGGGCATCCAGCATTCATGCCCCTCCCAATGCCACACACACCCCCAAATATAGCCAAAATATACCCCAAATATACCCCAAATATACCCTCAAATATACCCCCAAATGTACCACAAATATACCCTCAAATATACCTCAAATATACCCCATATATACCCCAAATATACCCCCCAAATACCCCATATATACCCCAAATATACCCAAAATATACCCCAAATATACCCAAAATATACCCCATATATACCCTCAAATATACCACAAATATACTCTAAAATATATAAAAAATATACCTCAAATATACCCCCAAATATACCCCCAAATATACCCCAAATATACCCTCAAATATACCCCAAATATACCAAAAATATACCCCAAATATACTCTCAAATATACCCCAAATATAATCTCAAATATACCCAAAATATACCCCCAAATATACTTCAAATATACCAAAGATATACCCCAAATATACCGCAAATATACTCTCAAATATAACAAAAATATACCCCAAATATATCCCCAAATATACCCTCAAATATACCCCAAATATACTCTCAAATATACCCCAAATATACCCCCAAATATACCCTCAAATATACCCCAAATATACCCTCAAATATACCCCCAAATATACCCTCAAATATACCACAAATATACCCCAAATATACCCCCAAATATACCCTCAAATATACCACAAATATACTCTCAAATATATCAAAAATATACCCCAAATATACCCCAAATATACCCCAAATATACCCTCAAATATACCCCAAATATACCCCCAAATATACCCTCAAATATACCACAAATATACTCTCAAATATAACAAAAATATACCCCAAATATATCCCCAAATATACCCCAAATATACCCTCAAATATACCCCAAATATACCCCCAAATATACCAAAAATATACCCCCAAATATACCCTCAAATATACCCCAAATATACCCCCAAATATACTTCAAATATACCAAAGATATACCCCAAATATACCCCAAATATACTCTCAAATATATCAAAAATATACCCCAAATATACTCTCAAATATACCCCCAAATATACCCTCAAATATACCCCAAATATACCCTCAAATATACCCCAAATATACCAAAAATATACTCCAAATATACTCTCAAATATACCCCAAATATAATCTCAAATATACCCAAATTATACCCCCAAATATACTTCAAATATATCAAAAATATACCCCAAATATACCCCCAAATATACCTCAAATATAACAAAAATAAACCCCAAATATACCCCAAATATATCCCCAAATATACCCTCAAATATACCCCAAATATACCCCCAAATATACCAAAAATATACCCCAAATATACTCTCAAATATACCCCAAATATACCCCCCAAATATACCCTCAAATATACCCCAAATATACCCTCAAATATACCCCCAAATATACCCTCAAATATACCCTCAAATATACCCCAAATATACCCTCAAATATACCCCCAAATATACCCTCAAATATACCCCAAATATACCCAAATATAT
Source organism: Lithobates pipiens (assembly GCF_037356315.1). Lineage (NCBI taxonomy): Eukaryota > Metazoa > Chordata > Amphibia > Anura > Ranidae > Lithobates > Lithobates pipiens. Next base: position 716,047 of record NW_027507885.1, on the reverse strand, counting down.
ACCCTCAAATATACCCCAAATATACCCCCAAATATACCCTCAAATATACCCAAAATATACCCCCAAATATACCCCCAAATATACCCTCAAATATACCCCAAATATACCCTCAAATATACCCCCAAATATACCCCCAAATATACCACAAATATACCCCAAATATACCCCAAATATACTCTCAAATATATCAAAAATATACCCCAAATATACCCCAAATATACCCTCAAATATACCCCATATATACCCCAAATATATCCCCAAATATACCCTCAAATATACCCCAAATATACCCCAAATATATCCCCAAATATACCCCCAAATATATCCCCAAATATACCCTCAAATATACCCCCAAATATACTCCCAAATATACCAAAAATATACCCCAAATATACCCTCAAATATACCCCAAATATACCCTCAAATATACCCCCAAATATACCCTCAAATATACCCCCAAATATACCAAAAATATACCCTCAAATATACCCCAAATATACCCAAATATGTACCCCCAAATATACCCTCAAATATACCCAAAATATACCCCCAAATATACCCCCAAATATACCCTCAAATATACCCCAAATATACCCTCAAATATACCCTCAAATATATCCTCAAATATATCCCAAATATACCCTCAAATATACCACAAATATACCCCAAATATACCCCAAATATACTCTCAAATATATCAAAAATATACCCCAAATATACCCCCAAATATACCCTCAAATATACCCTCAAATATACCTCAAATATACAAAATATACCCCAAATATACTCTCAAATATACCCCAAATATACGCCCAAATATACCCTCAAATATACCCCAAATATACCGCAAATATACCCTCAAATATACCCCCAAATATACCCTCAAATATACCCAAATATACCCTCAAGTATACCCCAAATATACCCAGAAATATACCACAAATATGCCCCAAATATACCCTCAAATATACCCCTAATATACCCTCAAATATACCACAAATATACCCCAAATGTACCCTCACATATACCCTTCTCTATGTACAGCGCCCCCCTGGATTGTACACAATGCTTCTCTATGTTTGAACCTTACACTGATATCTACACAAGTGACTGGGTGGGTGGAGGGACCTTGGATGGTGCAGTGGACATAGTCCTCTTGAGTACAGGGGTATATCACACCCTCCAAATCCCACCTTTGTGGAAAGTCCACTGTCCAACGTATTTAGTAAGAACCATGGCGTTCCAAGAGTACCTGAACTTCCCACCCAACCCTCCACCCTTCACTGAGAGACGGTGTTCTGTCTACTCCTTTTTTGCAAATAAAAATCCTTGAATTGGATCCGGTGTTTCTACAATCCTTTGGGCCATTAACCTTCGGGAACCCCCTAGAGGCACACGAGGTCAGGAAGGTAACGGTGAGCCCAATAAAACCAGCCGCTCCTTCGGGGGTCAGCGCTTCATAAAGAAATTCCAAAAATTGTGTTTTTTCCACAATTTTTTTACACCCTGTCGGGCACGGCGGGGATCGGGGACACTGACTGGTGACAACATTTTTTCTTTTCAATTTTGTTATTTTTTTTCTTTTTGATCGCATTTCACACCCCCCCCCCCCTTTTTTTTTCTTTTTTACTGCAGCTCTCTGACATGCCGATCAATTTGTATGACTTGTCTGCCCCCCTCCCCACCTAATACTGGCTGTCAGGTTGCACCCCCCTCCCCCCTCCCTTCCTTATTTCCTGATCATGCCTGAATCTCTCAGACTTTGGACGGGTGATTTCCCAATGTACGGATGATGTCATCCCACATGGCCCCGCCTACTTCCTCTTGCATCATAATCACCAAGAGAACATATCCAGTAAATGCTCCTTGGTGGATCCAGCTCAGCCTCGCACCCCCTTGTTGTGACGTCACCCCCAACCCCCAACCCTGTCTAAGTGCTTCCCTCAGATCAACGCCATGAGAAGGATGGGGGGACACACAGGACAGGAGGGGAGCTTCCGAGGTAAGAGGATTTATTATAATACTAGACATGTGCAGGAGGAAAACTATTTAGCTTTTTTCAATTTGTTATTTAACTAAATTCATTTAGATAAATTTGTTACATTCATTTTCAGGTTTATTTTGTTTCCTATTAGAAAAAAATTTGACAGAATTTTAAAAAAATGGACCACATTAAAAAAAAAAAAAAAAATCGACCGAATTAGAAAAGACTATACTATTCAAAATTCGAATTTCACAAGACGGACAGATTCTATTTTATTTTATTACATTCTATTGAATTATATTCTATTCTTTAATATTTTTCTTTATTTTTATTGTATTGCTTTATTATTTTATATTCTATGTATTCTTTTAAAAAAAAATCTATTTCTATTTTTTTTCTAATTCAATTCGAATTTGTTTTCCAATTTGATTCGATTAAAATTTCGTCTGTTTTTGTTTATTCTCAAACGTTATTTCGGATTTGTTTAAATTCGTTACTATTGTAATCCGGTAATTGGGATGCTTTCGAATTTCCGAATAATGAAAAATTTGTCTGAATTTTGATTCGGAACGAAGTGATATGCACATGTCTAGGGAATGTGAGGAGTCCCCCTAGTTCTCTCCCCCCTCACCTCTTATAAATCCCATCCTCCTCTCTTCCCCCCCCCCCCCGTGACCTATACCTGTTGTATGCTTATTCCTTTCAATAACATGTCTGGGTGTGTCCTAATCCTGGGGGGTGCTAATCCTGGGGGGTCCTAATCCTGGGGGCATCCTAGTCCTGAGGGCATCCTAATATATGGGGGTCCTAATCCTGGGGGCATCCTAATCCTGGAGGGTCCTAATCCTTGGGGGTCCTTATCTTGGGGGTCCTTATACTGGGAGCATCGTAATCCTGGGGGGTCCTAATCCTGGGGGGTCCTTATCTTGGGAGGTCCTTATCCTGGGGGCATCCTTATTCTGGGGAGTCCTACTCCTGGGGGCATCCTTATTCTGGGGACTCCTACTCCTGGGGGTCCTTTTCCTGGGGGGCTGCTTATCCTGGGGACATCCTACTCCTGAGGGTCCTAATTTTAGGGGCATCCTAATCCTGGGGGACCTAATCCTGGGGGGTCCTTATCCTGGGGGCATCATAATCCTGGGGCCATCCTAATCCTGCATGCTCCTAATCCCTGGGGGCATCCTACTCCTGGGGGTCCTTTTCCTGGGGGGTCTTTATACTGGGGGCATCCTAATCCTGGGGACATCCTACTCCTGGGGGTCCTAATCTTGGGGGGTCCTTATCCTGGGGGATGCCAGTCTTGGGGGGTCCTTATCCTGGGTCTGCTAAGTGTTTGGGGGACCCTTGGAGGGGTCGGTGTTCCGGCAATGAATGTCATAAACATTGAAACTATCATTTTTTCTTTGTAAATATCAGGACAAGACACACCCCCTTCACAGGACACACCCCCTTCACAGAACACACCCCCTTCACAGGATACACCCCTGCACAGGGCACACCCCCTGTACAGGACACAGCCCTGCACAGGACACACCCCCTGCATAGAACACACACCCTGCACAGGACACACCCCCTGTACAGGACACACCCCTGCACAGGACACACCCCCTGCACAGGACACACCCCCTGCACAGGACACACACTCTGCACAGGACACACCCCTTGCACAGGACACACCCCTGCACAGGACACACCCCCTGCACAGGACACACACCCTGCACAGGACACACCCCCTGTACAGGACACACCCCTTGCACAGGACACACCCCCTGTACAGGACACACACTCTGCACAGGACACACACCCTGCACAGGACACACCCCTGCACAGGACACACACCCTGCACAGGACACACCCCCTGTACAGGACACACCCCTGCACAGGACACACCCCCTGCACAGGACACACACTCTGCACAGGACACACCCCTTGCACAGGACACACCCCTGCACAGGACACACGCCCGGTACAGGACACACCCCTGCAAAGGACACACCCCCTGCACAGGTAAAGTAGGAGCATTTGCATCAAGAAGTGCCTCACCAGTCTCTGTGGGGGAGGGGGTCACTGATGTAAGGGGGGGGGGTCACAGGAATAAAAGTCCCTTACATATTAGTACCCCCCTCTTTACCTGAGTGCATTCACTCTGCAGAGGGTGGTCTCTACTTATGGTCACCAGAGTCCCGACTCCCCCCCTCCCCCACATACAAACAATGGAGTCCCCAGTATTCCCCTTTAAATCAGAGTCCACAGAGTTACCCCGTACACCAGGGCCGGATCCAGCCTCTCTGATGTGGGGGGTGCAGTAAAAAATGTCAGAGAGGCCGAGGATGGACTCTGATGATATTTGCACTGAAAACTGACATTTGATGTACTTTTTGTGTCAGTAGAAAATGTTGTCTCTGTCAGTAAATTTCACTTAAGCAGGTTGGTAACGCTGACACCCCTCCCCCCCTGGAGCGATCCCAGACCACATGCCCTTAACATGGGAGGGTTCCCTGGACCTGCCATGGGTGACCCCCTCCCCCGCCCTGGTTTTGGGGGTTTGCAGACTGGGGGGGGGGAAGTCTTGTACTCTGATCTCTGATCTCCCAGCTATAAGCTAATCCATTGTGGTGGGACCTGCTCCTCTCTGTGAAGATTTGGGGTTCTCCTTCTACTAGAGGAAGTATTTCAGGGAGATTAGTAAAATTATTATATGGGTTTTGTTTGGTGCCAACAGTTTGCTCTGCACTTTATGAGGGCGCACAGTACAGTCTCCATGCAATCCAATACACGGGGATCTTACTGCTGGTGCCCCCCGATCATAAGGAAGCCAGTTGGTTGTCCATCCCTAAATGAAGAACTGGTTTTGGGTAGACTCTTCCTTGACAGATTTGTTGGATGTTGAAGTTTCGTACAGCTGACTTCATTCTTTGGTTTCTTTCCCAGGTTTCTGAGATTGGACACAACAGAGACCATGCAGAGCATTAAGTGTGTGGTAGTCGGGGACGGGGCTGTGGGGAAAACTTGTCTTCTAATGCGTTACCAAACCAATACCTTCCCTGATGAGTTCTACCCAAGCGTGCTTGATGACTACACTGGCCCCATTACAGTGGATGGAAGAACTATGAGCCTAAACTTGTGGGACACACACGGCAATGAAGACTATGACCGACTAAGACCATTGTCTTACCCCCAGACCAACGTCTTCATCATCTGCTTCTCCATTGCCAGTCCTCCATCTTATGAGAACGTCAAGAACAAGTGGTACCCTGAAGTGGTCCATCATTGTCCTAACGTTCCCATCCTCCTGGTGGGCACCAAGAAGGATCTTAGAACCAACCTGGATGTCATCAAAGAACTAAAAGAGCAGAACCAGCTACCAATCACTTACCAACAAGGGGTCAGCCTGTCCAAGCAAATTCACGCAGTGAAATACATGGAGTGCTCAGCGCTGAACCAAGATGGCGTCCAAGACGTTTTCTCAGAGTCAGTGAGAGCCGTTCTCAACCCAGTAAAAAAGAGTCCATGTGTCTTACTGTGAAAAGAAGATGCCTCCAAGATGACGATCTGCTCACTGGGACCTCCTCGTGCTGGTCTCAGATCACGTGACTTTGTCCTGAAGAACCACAACCTACGTAGACCTCAAAGACCAATATTGCAGACTCCTCTATGTGTTCCTTATGTAAAATGTTCATTAGACCAAAGAAACCCCAGATGAAGATGAAAATGTCCGACCTCCAGCAATATCTTCAATGGTTTTGTCTGTTGCGGTGTTGGGCACAATATATATATATATATGGCTGCTACTCAGAATATATAATAAATAACCTTCATCATATTTTAGACTATTAACCCTTGTCTGGCCGCACTCTCGCCAGTACTCCAAGGAGTCCATTGTCTCTAAAGCTGGCTCACTATTTGCAGGAAACCCCCTCCTTCAACAAGTGCGTCAACATTTTCAAGGGCCCCAACTTAGCCAGCAGAAGACTAACCTTAAAGACTGTAAACAAAGGACCTGCTACGAGCGCAATTTACAGCTCCTTGTGCTGGTCTCAGATCACGTGACTTTGTCCTGAAGAACCACAACCTATGTAGACCTCAAAGACCAATATTACAGACTCTTCTATGTGTTCCTTCTGTAAAATGTTCATTAGACCAAAGAAACCCCCAGATGAAGACGAAAATGTCCGACCTCCAGCAATATCTTCAATGGTTTTGTCTGTTGCGGTGTTGGGCACAATATATATATATGGCTGCTGCTCAGAATATATAATAAATAACCTTCATCATATTTTAGAGTATTAACCCTTGCCAGTCCATCATCTTGAGAGAACGTAAAGCACAAGTGGTATCCTGAAGTGGTCCATCATTGTCCTAATGTTCCCATCCTCCTGGTGGGCACCAAGAAGGATCTTAGAACCAACCTGGATGCCATCAAAGAACTAAAAGAGCAGAACCAGCTACCAATCACTTACCAACAGCCTATATATATATATATATGTCTGCTGGTCAGAATATATAATAAATAACCTTCATCATATTTTAGAGTATTAACCCTTGTCTGGCCGCACTCTCGCCAGTGCTCCAAGGAGACCATTGTCTCTAAAGCTGGCTCACTATTTGCAGGAAACCCCTCCTTCAACAAGTGCGTCAACATTTTCAAGGGCCCCAACTTAGCCAGCAGAAGACTAACCTTAAAGACTGTAAACAAAAGACCTGCTACGAGCGCAATTTACAGCATATTCATATTTCTCTATTTTCAGAAGGCCGAGGCCTAGCTTCCTCACCTCAAGTGTCCTTAGCCCTTATCGACATTAGTACCGTCCTGCTGTTGCCCTATGCTGCTCATTTATTAAAGACAACTACAGCTTATTCCGGTTTGGTTAGAACTTAAGGTAGCACTCTAACCATCTCAAGTGAAGCCTTATTATAGTGTAAGATATGAGGAAATCCTCGTTGTTATACTCTGCTTGTCTGAACATTACTTGATAATATACTTTGTTACTTTTCCACAACGTCTCGAGTCTCATTTCCGGGTGATCCTAAGTATTATCACAAATCATTAATCTCTACCTATTGACATGCACACCCGAGGTGTCAGTGGCTATGGACGTACTTACCCGAGGTGTCAGTGGTGCTGAGGTCTTCGCCAAGTTCAAGGTAAGAACAGAAGACCGGACATATTTTACAATTGCACAGTTTCTGGTCCATATTGTCCTTACTGAGAAGTTCTTCACATCCACCGACCACCTTTGAATTATTATGTAAAGGTAAAGGTTCTTGTTTGACACAATTCACCAATATTGGTTGAACTTGATGGACTTGTGTCCTTTTTCAACCAGACTAACTATATAACTATATAACTATCTGCTCAAGGCCAGGTGTGGAGTTACTCAAGGGGTACATGTGGTGCCCTGGTGTCTCTCTAAGGAACCCGGGTCTGAAATAAGACATTGGGGTTTATGAGTATCACTGCAATACAAGATAAGCCAGTGAGTCTAAGAGGAGAAGTTGCAGTGGGTAACCAAAGGAGGAAACAGCAACCAGTCATTGGCATGGTGCCTGGTTGGGTGACAGGTCCTCTGGTAGCAAGGGGGTTTGGTGTTCTGACTCCCTCCCTAGCTGTCCGTCTACACTGGTCACCAGGAGTGCAGCAGGGTTATAGAGACCTATAACCTGGTCACGTGGTACGTAAGGCAAGAGTGAAGGGAGAGGAGGCATGAGGTCAACGCTAAGTGCTCGGAGGGACCCCATTCTGTTACTGGGAGTGAGATGACAGAGGTATGCTGACTGATGGAGAAGGAAGAGGCTCCACATGTCCCTTCTAATGCAACACATACACCTGTACAAGTGTGTAGGAGGAGGACAACATCTTCTGGAGGAACTCCGCATACAACACTACACACGAGTGGCTCATCTCTGAGTTGGGGGACTGCCTTAATGTTTGATTCTTCACATGACCATGGCTCCTGCCTGGTCCTGGACAATGGTGAGCATGCCTTCCGGTGAGGTTTTACCCATGTGGTAGTATGTGTGACTCCAAACACCGCCTGGAATACATTTTATAAGAAATAGGGACTTTAAGGAAAACAAGGTCTGATAGGGCCCAATGATTCCATCCCTAGGGACTTTAAATGATAACACAGCCTGGTAAGGTCGTGAGTATCCATCCCAATTACATTAACCATCAAGGAGGGGAAATAATTTACAAGGGGGGGGGGAGGGTGGGACTTTAAATGCAGCACATGGAAGCAAAACAATAAAAGGGCGAATGTGAAGAAGTTTTATTGATACATCCATCTAGATATACAAAAATACATAATAATAATGCAAATAAATATAAATAAATAAATACGAAATAAAAATGCCAGATAACATACAAATAATGATACATATGATGATAAATCCATTAAAAATACACTACAATTAAGTGCATTTATAATATAAAATAAGCAAGACAATATAAAAATAAATATAAAAATTCATATGATGTAAACAATAAAGCTTTTCCTCATTCGTCTCTAAGGACATGGTATATAACAATACTTTAAAGGTAAAATCCGCAGGACCTATGACCTCACTAAAACTGAAGGGGGAGTAAAAATTCTATATTGACCTAGAGGTCTTAATGCAATTTGGTAAATACATAGAAACCGGTAGCTCTACGCGTTTCGTGACTTAGCCGCCACTCATCAGGAGCGAGCATATATGGGATCTAGGAAAAAAGATTTTTTATATGAAAATAGAAAAATTAATTAAATATATATCAAAAATAAATAAATAAATTATATATATAAATGACTAGAGAAACAAGGTTGGATAGATAATCCCAACCAAAGCTAACTTACTAGAATTCGCTATGTAGCCGATGCGGTAATGGGACTGAAAGAGCGGTCCGGAGAACAGCTCCAACCGGGAGCTGAGGTGGACAAACACCCAGCACCGATATGGGCGATAGCCAGGGTGAGTGACTCGCAGAGACATTCTAAAGGGAGAGAAAGGAATGGGGTGAGAAAAGATAGAAGGGGGAAAGGGAGGGGGGGCAAAGAAAGGGAGAAGGGGTTAAAGAAAACCCAAATAGAAAAATTACACGAATATGTACAAAGATGTAAAAAGAGGAAAGAAAAAAAGGGGGGGGGGAAATGAGGAAAGAAGTGAAGGATATGTGAGTGGTGGGTAAAGCATAATGGTATGCAGAAGGGGGAGTGAGATTGGTACAATTGTGAAACTAGAAACCAGTGAGTTAAAATATTCAAAATTAAGTGTTGAGTGAAAACAAGTTACCTGGTAAAACATGTTGGTATCAGTGAAAAGAAGCCGAAGAGATCAGATACTGGCTAAACCCAGTAAAGGTGGACATAAGGAACGCCCTGCCTGCCAGGTACACCCGGGGGAGGGGGGGGGGAAAAGGGGGGAACAGCCCAGAAAGAACGTCGGTCACAGGGGAGTCCACCAACGCCACGCCATTTGACGGAGGGGAAGGCCCCGTGCGCCGGGAACCGGAACCTCCGGTCCAATCTCACTCCCCCTTCTGCATACCATTATGCTTTACCCACCACTCACATATCCTTCACTTCTTTCCTCATTTCCCCCCCCCCTTTTTTTCTTTCCTCTTTTTACATCTTTGTACATATTCGTGTAATTTTTCTATTTGGGTTTTCTTTAACCCCTTCTCCCTTTCTTTGCCCCCCCTCCCTTTCCCCCTTCTATCTTTTCTCACCCCATTCCTTTCTCTCCCTTTAGAATGTCTCTGCGAGTCACTCACCCTGGCTATCGCCCATATCGGTGCTGGGTGTTTGTCCACCTCAGCTCCCGGTTGGAGCTGTTCTCCGGACCGCTCTTTCAGTCCCATTACCGCATCGGCTACATAGCGAATTCTAGTAAGTTAGCTTTGGTTGGGATTATCTATCCAACCTTGTTTCTCTAGTCATTTATATATATAATTTATTTATTTATTTTTGATATATATTTAATTAATTTTTCTATTTTCATATAAAAAATCTTTTTTCCTAGATCCCATATATGCTCGCTCCTGATGAGTGGCGGCTAAGTCACGAAACGCGTAGAGCTACCGGTTTCTATGTATTTACCAAATTGCATTAAGACCTCTAGGTCAATATAGAATTTTTACTCCCCCTTCAGTTTTAGTGAGGTCATAGGTCCTGCGGATTTTACCTTTAAAGTATTGTTATATACCATGTCCTTAGAGACGAATGAGGAAAAGCTTTATTGTTTGCATCATATGAATTTTTATATTTATTTTTATATTGTCTTGCTTATTTTATATTATAAATGCACTTAATTGTAGTGTATTTTTAATGGATTTATCATCATATGTATCATTATTTGTATGTTATCTGGCATTTTTATTTCGTATTTATTTATTTATATTTATTTGCATTATTATTATGTATTTTTGTATATCTAGATGGATGTATCAATAAAACTTCTTCACATTCGCCCTTTTATTGTTTTGCTTCCATGTGCTGCATTTAAAGTCCCACCCTCCCCCCCCCTTGTAAATTATTTCCCCTCCTTGATGGTTACCGCCTGGAATAGCCCAAAGAATGCATCCTGGGGTGGGGGGGCTTTTAGTCCTCATATGTGACCCAGATCTTGGTGCCCAATGAATTAACGGGAAACATGGAGGAAAGGTCCATCATCAACCCCACTACCCGTTACACTTTTGGTGCCAAATGGGGCGCTATGATCACTGCATGCCCCTGAAGATCACCCCTAAAAGACCATGGCCATGCTTAGTTTTCTAGAGCTTGCCCAGCAATACTCCACGTGAACTGCGCACAGGTCCATCATCAACCCCACTACCCCTTACACGTGTGCCATCCAATGTGGGGCTACGATCGCCACATACTCCTGAACACCACCCCCAAAGAATCCATGGCCGTAGTTGGTTTTCTAGAATTTGCCCAGGCTTGTCCTCCAACACTCAGTTCCATACACGTGAACTGCACACAGTGCCGGATTTACACCTTGGAGGTCCTCAACATAGAAATGAAATAATATGACAAATAAACAAAGTGAAGTGAATGATAAACCACATTTGTTCTAAGAAAAAAATAAGTTGGGTTCCGAAGAAGACACATTTTATTGACTGCCTACATTACACGGGTCATTGGAACCCGCCAATCATACATCACAGTTCACGTTACACGGGTCATTGGAACCGGCCAATCAAACATCACAGTTCACATTACACAGATCACTGGAACCGGCCAATCATACATCACAGTTCACATTACACGGGTCATTGGAACCGGCCAATCATACATCACAGTTCACATTACACGGGTCACTGGAACCGGCCAATCATACATCACAGTTCACATTACACGGATCATTGGAACCGGTAAATCATACATCACAGTTCACATTACACGGGTCACTGGAACCGGCCAATCATACATCACAGTTCACATTACACGGGTCATTGGAACCGGCCAATCAAACATCACAGTTCACATTACACAGATCATTGGAACCGGCCAATCATACATCACAGTTCACATTACACAGATCATTGGAACCGGCCAATCATACATCACAGTTCACATTACACGGGTCACTGGAACCGGCCAATCGTACATCAGAGTTCACATTACACGGGTCACTGGAACCGGCCAATCATACATCACAGTTCACATTACACGGGTCATTGGAACCGGCCAATCATACATCACAGTTCACATTACACGGGTCATTGGAACCGGCCAATCATACATCACAGTTCACATTACACGGGTCATTGGAACCGGCCAATCATACATCACAGTTCAGATTACATGGATCATTGGAACCGGCCAATCATACATCACAGTTCACATTACACGGGTCATTGGAACCGGCCAATCATACATCACAGTTCACATTACACGGGTCATTGGAACCGGCCAATCATACATCACAGTTCACATTACATGGATCATTGGAACCGGTAAATCATACATCACAGTTCACATTACACGGGTCACTGGAACCGGCCAATCATACATCACAGTTCAGATTACACGGGTCACTGGAACCGGCCAATCATACATCACAGTTCACATTACACGGGTCATTGGAACCGGCCAATCATACATCACAGTTCACATTACACGGGTCACTGGAACCGGCCAATCATACATCACAGTTCACATTACACGGGTCATTGGAACCGGCCAATCATACATCACAGTTCAGATTACACGGGTCACTGGAACCGGCCAATCATACATCACAGTTCACATTACACGGGTCACTGGAACCGGCCAATCATACATCACAGTTCACATTACACGGGTCATTGGAACCGGCCAATCATACACCACAGTTCACATTACACGGGTCACTGGAACCGGCCAATCATACATCACAGTTCACATTACACGGATCATTGGAACCGGTAAATCATACATCACAGTTCACATTACACGGGTCATTGGAACCGGCCAATCATACATCACAGTTCACATTACACGGGTCACTGGAACCGGCCAATCATACATCACAGTTCACATTACACGGATCATTGGAACCGGTAAATCATACATCACAGTTCACATTACACGGGTCACTGGAACCGGCCAATCATACATCACAGTTCACATTACACGGGTCATTGGAACCGGCCAATCATACATCACAGTTCACATTACACGGGTCACTGGAACCGGCCAATCATACATCACAGTTCACATTACACGGGTCACTGGAACCGGCCAATCATACATCACAGTTCACATTACACGGGTCACTGGAACCGGCCAATCATACATCACAGTTCACATTACATGGGTCATTGGAACCGGCCAATCATACATCACAGTTCACATTACACGGGTCACTGGAACCGGCCAATCATACATCACAGTTCACATTACACGGGTCACTGGAACCGGCCAATCATACATCACAGTTCACATTACACGGGTCACTGGAACCGGCCAATCATACATCACAGTTCACATTACACGGGTCACTGGAACCGGCCAATCATACATCACAGTTCACATTACACGGGTCACTGGAACCGGCCAATCATACATCACAGTTCACATTACACGGGTCACTGGAACCGGCCAATCATACATCACAGTTCACATTACACGGGTCACTGGAACCGGCCAATCATACATCACAGTTCACATTACACGGGTCACTGGAACCGGCCAATCATACATCACAGTTCACATTACACGGGTCACTGGAACCGGCCAATCATACATCACAGTTCACATTACACGGGTCATTGGAACCGGCCAATCATACATCACAGTTCACATTACACGGATCATTGGAACCGGCCAATCATACATCACAGTTCACATTACACGGGTCACTGGAACCGGCCAATCATACATCACAGTTCACATTACACGGGTCATTGGAACCGGCCAATCATACATCACAGTTCACATTACACAGATCATTGGAACCGGCCAATCATACATCACAGTTCACATTACACGGATCATTGGAACCGGTAAATCATACATCACAGTTCACATTACACGGGTCACTGGAACCGGCCAATCATACATCACAGTTCACATTACACAGATCATTGGAACCGGCCAATCATACATCACAGTTCACATTACACGGGTCACTGGAACCGGCCAATCATACATCACAGTTCACATTACACGGATCATTGGAACCGGTAAATCATACATCACAGTTCACATTACACGGGTCACTGGAACCGGCCAATCATACATCACAGTTCACATTACACGGGTCATTGGAACCGGCCAATCATACATCACAGTTCACATTACACGGGTCACTGGAACCGGCCAATCATACATCACAGTTCACATTACACGGGTCACTGGAACCGGCCAATCATACATCACAGTTCACATTACACGGGTCACTGGAACCGGCCAATCATACATCACAGTTCACATTACACGGGTCACTGGAACCGGCCAATCATACATCACAGTTCACATTACACGGGTCACTGGAACCGGCCAATCATACATCACAGTTCACATTACACGGGTCACTGGAACCGGCCAATCATACATCACAGTTCACATTACACGGGTCACTGGAACCGGCCAATCATACATCACAGTTCACATTACACGGGTCACTGGAACCGGCCAATCATACATCACAGTTCACATTACACGGGTCATTGGAACCGGCCAATCAAACATCACAGTTCACATTACACGGGTCACTGGAACCGGCCAATCATACATCACAGTTCACATTACACGGGTCATTGGAACCGGCCAATCATACATCACAGTTCACATTACACGGATCATTGGAACCGGCCAATCATACATCACAGTTCACATTACACGGGTCACTGGAACCGGCCAATCATACATCACAGTTCACATTACACGGGTCATTGGAACCGGCCAATCATACATCACAGTTCACATTACACAGATCATTGGAACCGGCCAATCATACATCACAGTTCACATTACACGGATCATTGGAACCGGTAAATCATACATCACAGTTCACATTACACGGGTCACTGGAACCGGCCAATCATACATCACAGTTCACATTACACAGATCATTGGAACCGGCCAATCATACATCACAGTTCACATTACACGGGTCACTGGAACCGGCCAATCGTACATCACAGTTCACATTACACGGGTCATTGGAACCGGCCAATCATACATCACAGTTCACATTACACGGATCATTGGAACCGGTAAATCATACATCACAGTTCACATTACACGGGTCACTGGAACCGGCCAATCATACATCACAGTTCACATTACACGGGTCATTGGAACCGGCCAATCATACATCACAGTTCACATTACACGGGTCACTGGAACCGGCCAATCATACATCACAGTTCACATTACACGGGTCACTGGAACCGGCCAATCATACATCACAGTTCACATTACACGGGTCACTGGAACCGGCCAATCATACATCACAGTTCACATTACACGGGTCATTGGAACCGGCCAATCATACATCACAGTTCACATTACACGGGTCACTGGAACCGGCCAATCATACATCACAGTTCACATTACACGGGTCACTGGAACCGGCCAATCATACATCACAGTTCACATTACACGGGTCACTGGAACCGGCCAATCATACATCACAGTTCACATTACACGGGTCACTGGAACCGGCCAATCATACATCACAGTTCACATTACACGGGTCACTGGAACCGGCCAATCATACATCACAGTTCACATTACACGGGTCACTGGAACCGGCCAATCATACATCACAGTTCACATTACACAGATCATTGGAACCGGCCAATCATACATCACAGTTCACATTACACGGGTCATTGGAACCGGCCAATCATACATCACAGTTCACATTACACGGGTCACTGGAACCGGCCAATCATACATCACAGTTCACATTACACGGGTCATTGGAACCGGCCAATCATACATCACAGTTCACATTACACGGGTCACTGGAACCGGCCAATCATACATCACAGTTCACATTACACAGATCATTGGAACCGGCCAATCATACATCACAGTTCACATTACACGGGTCATTGGAACCGGCCAATCATACATCACAGTTCACATTACATGGGTCATTGGAACCGGCCAATCATACATCACAGTTCACATTACACGGGTTAGTGGAACCGGCCAATCATACATCACAGTTCACATTACACGGGTCACTGGAACCGGCCAATCATACATCACAGTTCACATTACACAGATCATTGGAACCGGCCAATCATACATCACAGTTCACATTACACGGGTCATTGGAACCGGCCAATCATACATCACAGTTCACATTACACGGGTCACTGGAACCGGCCAATCATACATCACAGTTCACATTACACGGGTCATTGGAACCGGCCAATCATACATCACAGTTCACATTACACGGGTCACTGGAACCGGCCAATCATACATCACAGTTCACATTACACAGATCATTGGAACCGGCCAATCATACATCACAGTTCACATTACACGGGTCACTGGAACCGGCCAATCATACATCACAGTTCACATTACACAGATCATTGGAACCGGCCAATCATACATCACAGTTCACATTACACGGGTCATTGGAACCGGCCAATCATACATCACAGTTCACATTACATGGGTCATTGGAACCGGCCAATCATACATCACAGTTCTGCATCACCCTACAATACTTAAGCCGCCCATAGATGGGTGGAATCTCGGTTGGTTCAGCAGGAATCCTCCGAGATTGGATCCATGTATGGGCAAGCTGGTTGTACTCCATCCATCGATTGACTTGGGTAAAACCAGCCTGTTGGATTCTTTACATGTGATTACAGCCAATGGCTACAGCAGTAATCTCCGTGCTCCTCCAGGGAGGGGCAATGTAGGGGGCGTCTCCCCATCACTGAGGTTATAAATGGGCCAATGGAGGGATTTCCTTTCCCCTGTGATGGAAGGAAAGTCACCTACCCCATGGGCTGCCCAACTCCCCAAACTCTATGATGGAGAGGACACGGCTCCGGGCAGCCAGGAGGCACAGAGCACTTCATGGTGATTCTCAGATCATCCTTTATCAGGCCCAACCTGCCCAACAACCTTCCTCCCGAACAACTAGTGACCACCGCGGTCCAACGTATTCTAAGTGTAGCACCCCCGGGGTTTAGTCAGGGGGCTCCTCACAAAGTTACTTGCCAGGAGAGGTCACGCTGGGTAATTTATAGAGATCCATTCATTTCTCCCTAAGTTTGGCCTTGTTGCACTTTTCTCTTTTACCACTAGGTGGCCGAGTACTTGGTGGTACTAGATACGAAAAGGGCAACCCAAGGTCAGGTTATGGGTATATGGGGTATCTCTGCCAATGGGCAGGGGTTTTCTAGAGTCCCTTGGCTTGTTGGGAGAGCCTATATATTCGGGTGAGGTGAGGAGATCTAGATTCTGGACGGCTGTCTGGGTGGACGTGTGTCGTGTGCCCCGGGCTGTTATGCCAGAGATTGGGCCTATCCTGCGGGCATCTGACTGCCAGGCTGTGTGAGGGTCTATGCAGAAGCAAGAGGGCAGCGCAGGGATGGGATTGCGGCTTGCGGTCCAACCAGAAGCCGGCCAGCCGGAGAACCTGACGTGGTCGGAGGTAGAAGGGAGGCTTCACCACAAGGGGACCTTCCACCTTATTACCGGGGGGCACAGAGGGTAACTGAAACAAGTACCGGGGCAGCATTCTCATGGAACGGGCACGGGGGAGAACCAGGAGTTTTCAGGTGGTGATGAAGTCAGGGGCCCGACCAGCGGAGGTGACACTTGCACAGCAGCCTTGTGTGCCAAGCCGGGGACCGAGCCGGCCAGTGGGGGGCGAAGCTTGAGAAGTGTCTGGAGCCCAATAACGTTGCCCACCTTGCACCCACCATGCCTCCCAACCCCCCACATACAGAAGGGCATCAGCTGTCTTTGGCCCGGAAAGTTCTCATTAGACCAAAGGAGGCCGGAGACCTTCCTACATAAGAGCCACACCACCTCCTGAAAAGCGATCGGCGAGCCCTTCATCATGTCATAAATCTGCCTGCTGAGATGGAGAGAGACGTGACCGGAGTGCAGCACACTGGACAATTTCCTCCGCCAGAGGGGCCAGAGGGGCCAGAGGGGCCAGAGGGGCCAGAGGGGCCAGAGGGGCCAGAGGAGCCAGAGGGGCCAGAGGGGCCAGAGGAGCCAGAGGGGCCAGAGGGGCCAGAGGGGCCCAGTGCCATTGCCCCTCCCCCCCTTTATAAATCCAACACTGAGCGCACATACCTACCTCGGCTCCTGACCCCGATGCCCTCCTCCGATTGGTGGAGAGGAGAAAAGGGGGAGTATATAGCAATGAAATCCAGAACGTGGCTCGGGTCTTCCACGTGCTGCGAGTCATCATGTCTGGACAGCCAAGACCCCGGAGTTCAGTTCATTTCCTCAGCAGGGTTTGCCCAATGCCAGGCGGGCGCCAGTCATCTGCCCCACCTGTCTGAGATGCCGGTCTCTCCTTCACCCATTGCCCCACTGCGAGGTGGCCTTATGCCAGTCTATAGTCGGGTCCCCAGTAGCCCTCAATGGAGACGGATTGCCGGGAACTTCCGAGGACAACGGAGCCAATTCCAGCCACAGGACCTTCACCCAACCCCCGAAGAGTCTCCTGGGAAGGACTCCCAATGGATATCGGAGCCCTGAGGCTCTATGATCCTGGAGCTGAGTCTCCACCTGGAGGTCCTCCCGGGTGAGGCTTCCAACTCCACAACTGCCTATTGTTACCCTCCCCATCAGCCCATATTACCCCCCATGGACATCCCGAGGACACCCAGAATGTCAAGAGGGAGTGCCAACGGAGGGCGACCCTTCTCCAGGGGCATCCAGCATTCATGCCCCTCCCAATGCCACACACACCCCCAAATATACCCAAAATATACCCCAAATATACCCCCAAATATACCCCATATATACCCTCAAATATACCACAAATATACTCTAAAATATATAAAAAATATACCCCAAATATACCCCAAATATACCCCAAATATACCCCCAAATATTCCCCAAATATACCCCAAATATACCCCAAATATACCCCAAATATACCCCCAAATATTCCCCAAATATACCCCAAATATACCCCCAAATATTCCCCAAATATACCCCAAATATACCCTCAAATATACCCCATACATACCCCAAATATACCCAAAATATACCCCAAATATACCGCAAATATACCCCAAATATAACCCAAATATACCCCAAATATACCCCAAGTATACCCCCAAATATACTCCATATATACCCCAAATATACCCTCAAATATACCCCCAAATATACCCCAAGTATACCCCAAATATTCCCCAAATATACCCCATATATACCCCAAATATACCCCAAATATACCCCAAGTATACCCCAAATATTCCACAAATATACCCCAAATATACTGCAAATATACCCCCAAATATACCCCAAATATTCCACAAATATACCCCAAATATACCGCAAATATACCCCATTTATACCCCAAATATACCCCATATATACCCCAAATATACCCCATATATACCCCATATATACCCCAAATATACCCCAAATATTCCCCAAATATACCCCAAATATACCCTCAAATATACCCCCAAATATACCCCAAATATACCCCCATTTATACCCCAAATATACCCCATATATACCCCAAATATACCCCAAATATACCCCAAGTATACCCCAAATATTCCACAAATATACCCCAAATATACTGCAAATATACCCCCAAATATACCCCAAATATTCCACAAATATACCCCAAATATACCGCAAATATACCCCCATTTATACCCCAAATATACCCCATATATACCCCAAATATACCCCATATATACCCCATATATACCCCAAATATACCCCAAATATTCCCCAAATATACCCCAAATATACCCTCAAATATACCCCCAAATATACCCCAAATATACCCCCATTTATACCCCAAATATACCCCATATATACCCCAAATATACCCCAAATATACCCCAAATATACCCCATATATACCCCAAATATACCCTATATATACCCCATATATACCCCAAATATACCCCAAATAATCCCCAAATATACCCCAAATATACCCCCAAATATACCCCAAATAATCCCCAAATATACCGCAAATATACCCCCAAATATACCCTCAAATATACCCCAAATATAACCCCAAATATACCCCATATATACTCCATATATACCCCAAATATACCCCCAAATATACCCCAAATATACCCCAAATCACCCTCAAATATAACCCCCCAAAAATACCCCAACTATATACTCAATTATACCCTCAAATATTCACTCAAATATACCCCAAAACCAACAACAAATCATTGACAAGATGCCAGACCCCTCCCCCACATTCCATCCATGACATAAGGCTGCTGGCTTTGCGGGGAGGGGACATTTCTTCTTGTTTTCTGCACTTTACCTTTCTCTGTGCAGCGCCCTCCGGGATTGTACACAATGCTTCTCTCTGTGCAGCGCCCTCCTGGATTGTACACAATGCTTCTCTATGTACAGCACCCCCTCCTGGATTGTACACAATGCTTCTCTATGTACAGCACCCCCTCCTGGATTGTACACAATGCTTCTCTATGTACAGCGCCCCCTCCTGGATTGTACACAATGCTTCTCTATGTACAGCGCCCCCTCCTGGATTGTGTACAATGCTTCTCTATGTACAGCGCCCCCTCCTGGATTGTACACAATGCTTCTCTATGTACAGCACCCCCTCCTGGATTGTGCACAATGCTTCTCTATGTACAGCGCCCCCTCCTGGATTGTACACAATGCTTCTCTATGTACAGCGCCCCCTCCTGGATTGTGTACAATGCTTCTCTATGTACAGCGCCCCCTCCTGGATTGTACACAATGCTTCTCTATGTACAGCACCCCCTCCTGGATTGTGCACAATGCTTCTCTATGTACAGCGCCCCCTCCTGGATTGTACACAATGCTTCTCTATGTACAGCACCCCCTCCTGGATTGTGCACAATGCTTCTCTATGTACAGCGCCCCCTCCTGGATTGTACACAATGCTTCTCTATGTACAGCGCCCCCTCCTGGATTGTGTACAATGCTTCTCTATGTACAGCGCCCCCTCCTGGATTGTACACAATGCTTCTCTATGTACAGCGCCCTCCTGGATTGTACACAATGCTTCTCTCTGTGCAGCGCCCTCCTGGATTGTACACAATGCTTCTCTATGTACAGCGCCCCCTCCTGGATTGTACACAATGCTTCTCTATGTACAGCACCCCCTCCTGGATTGTACACAATGCTTCTCTATGTACAGCGCCCCCTCCTGGATTGTACACAATGCTTCTCTATGTACAGCGCCCCCTCCTGGATTGTGTACAATGCTTCTCTATGTACAGCGCCCCCTCCTGGATTGTACACAATGCTTCTCTATGTACAGCGCCCTCCTGGATTGTACACAATGCTTCTCTATGTACAGCGCCCTCCTGGATTGTACACAATGCTTCTCTATGTACAGCGCCCTCCTGGATTGTACACAATGCTTCTCTATGTACAGCGCCCCCTCCTGGATTGTACACAATGCTTCTCTATGTACAGCGCCCCCTCCTGGATTGTACACAATGCTTCTCTATGTACAGCGCCCCCTCCTGGATTGTGTACAATGCTTCTCTATGTACAGCGCCCCCTCCTGGATTGTACACAATGCTTCTCTATGTACAGCGCCCTCCTGGATTGTACACAATGCTTCTCTATGTACAGCGCCCTCCTGGATTGTACACAATGCTTCTCTATGTACAGCGCCCTCCTGGATTGTACACAATGCTTCTCTATGTACAGCGCCCCCTCCTGGATTGTACACAATGCTTCTCTATGTACAGCACCCCCTCCTGGATTGTACACAATGCTTCTCTATGTACAGCGCCCCCTCCTGGATTGTACACAATGCTTCTCTATGTACAGCGCCCCCTCCTGGATTGTGTACAATGCTTCTCTATGTACAGCGCCCTCCTGGATTGTGCACAATGCTTCTCTATGTACAGCGCCCCCTCCTGGATTGTACACAATGCTTCTCTATGTACAGCGCCCCCTCCTGGATTGTACACAATGCTTCTCTATGTACAGCGCCCTCCTGGATTGTGCACAATGCTTCTCTATGTACAGCGCCCCCTCCGGGATTGTACACAATGCTTCTCTATGTACAGCACCCCCTCCTGGATTGTACACAATGCTTCTCTATGTACAGCGCCCTCTCCGGGATTGTACACAATGCTTCTCTATGTACAGCGCCCTCCTGGATTGTGTACAATGCTTCTCTATGTACAGCGCCCCCTCCTGGATTGTACACAATGCTTCTCTATGTACAGCGCCCCCTCCTGGATTGTACACAATGCTTCTCTATGTACAGCGCCCCCTCCTGGATTGTACACAATGCTTCTCTATGTACAGCGCCCCCTCCTGGATTGTACACAATGCTTCTCTATGTACAGCGCCCTCCTGGATTGTGCACAATGCTTCTCTATGTACAGCGCCCCCTCCTGGATTGTACACAATGCTTCTCTATGTACAGCGCCCCCTCCTGGATTGTACACAATGCTTCTCTATGTACAGCGCCCTCCTGGATTGTGCACAATGCTTCTCTATGTACAGCGCCCCCTCCTGGATTGTACACAATGCTTCTCTATGTACAGCGCCCCCTCCTGGATTGTACACAATGCTTCTCTATGTACAGCGCCCTCCTGGATTGTGCACAATGCTTCTCTATGTACAGCGCCCCCTCCGGGATTGTACACAATGCTTCTCTATGTACAGCGCCCCCTCCGGGATTGTACACAATGCTTCTCTATGTACAGCGCCCTCCTGGATTGTGTACAATGCTTCTCTATGTACAGCGCCCTCCTGGATTGTACACAATGCTTCTCTATGTACAGCACCCCCTCCTGGATTGTACACAATGCTTCTCTATGTACAGCGCCCCCTCCTGGATTGTGTACAATGCTTCTCTATGTACAGCGCCCCCTCCTGGATTGTACACAATGCTTCTCTATGTACAGCGCCCTCCTGGATTGTGCACAATGCTTCTCTATGTACAGCGCCCCCTCCGGGATTGTACACAATGCTTCTCTATGTACAGCACCCCCTCCTGGATTGTACACAATGCTTCTCTATGTACAGCGCCCCCTCCGGGATTGTACACAATGCTTCTCTATGTACAGCGCCCTCCTGGATTGTGTACAATGCTTCTCTATGTACAGCGCCCCCTCCTGGATTGTACACAATGCTTCTCTATGTACAGCGCCCTCCTGGATTGTGCACAATGCTTCTCTATGTACAGCGCCCCCTCCGGGATTGTACACAATGCTTCTCTATGTACAGCGCCCTCCTGGATTGTGTACAATGCTTCTCTATGTACAGCGCCCTCCTGGATTGTGCACAATGCTTCTCTATGTACAGCGCCCTCCTGGATTGTGTACAATGCTTCTCTATGTACAGCGCCCCCTCCTGGATTGTACACAATGCTTCTCTATGTACAGCGCCCTCCTGGATTGTGTACAATGCTTCTCTATGTACAGTGCCCTCCTGGATTGTACACAATGCTTCTCTATGTACAGCGCCCCCTCCGGGATTGTACACAATGCTTCTCTATGTACAGCGCCCCCTCCTGGATTGTGCACAATGCTTCTCTATGTACAGCGCCCTCCTGGATTGTACACAATGCTTCTCTATGTACAGCGCCCTCCTGGATTGTGCACAATGCTTCTCTCTGTACAGCGCCCTCCGGGATTGTGCACAATGCTTCTCTATGTACAGCGCCCTCCTGGATTGTGCACAATGCTTCTCTATGTACAGCGCCCTCCGGGATTGTACACAATGCTTATCTATATACAGCGCCCTCCGGGATTGTACACAATGCTTATCTATATACAGCGCCCTCCGGGATTGTGCACAATGCTTCTCTATATACAGCGCCCTCCGGGATTGTACACAATGCTTATCTATGTACAGCGCCCTCCTGGATTGTGCACAATGCTTCTCTATATACAGCGCCCTCCGGGATTGTACACAATGCTTCTCTATGTACAGCGCCCTCCTGGATTGTGCACAATGCTTCTCTATGTACAGCGCCCTCCGGGATTGTACACAATGCTTCTCTATGTACAGCGCCCCCTCCTGGATTGTGCACAATGCTTCTCTATGTACAGCGCCCTCCTGGATTGTGTACAATGCTTCTCTATGTACAGCGCCCTCCTGGATTGTGCACAATGCTTCTCTATGTACAGCGCCCTCCTGGATTGTGCACAATGCTTCTCTATATACAGCGCCCTCCTGGATTGTACACAATGCTTCTCTATGTACAGCGCCCTCCTGTATTGTGCACAATGCTTCTCTATGTACAGCGCCCTCCTGGATTGTGCACAATGCTTCTCTATGTGCAGCGCCCTCCTGGATTGTGCACAATGCTTCTCTATGTACAGCGCCCTCCGGGATTGTACACAATGCTTCTCTATGTACAGCGCCCCCTCCTGGATTGTGCACAATGCTTCTCTCTGTACAGCGCCCTCCTGTATTGTGCACAATGCTTCTCTATGTACAGCGCCCTCCTGGATTGTGCACAATGCTTCTCTATGTACAGCGCCCTCCTGGATTGTGCACAATGCTTCTCTATGTACAGCGCCCTCCTGGATTGTGTACAATGCTTCTCTATGTACAGCGCCCTCCTGGATTGTACACAATGCTTCTCTCTGTACAGCGCCCTCCTGTATTGTGCACAATGCTTCTCTATGTACAGCGCCCCCTCCTGTATTGTGCACAATGCTTCTCTATGTACAGCGCCCTCCTGGATTGTGCACAATGCTTCTCTATGTACAGCGCCCTCCGGGATTGTACACAATGCTTATCTATGTACAGCGCCCCCTCCTGGATTGTACACAATGCTTCTCTATATACAGCGCCCCCTCCTGGATTGTGCACAATGCTTCTCTATGTACAGCGCCCTCCTGGATTGTACACAATGCTTCTCTATGTACAGCGCCCTCCTGGATTGTGCACAATGCTTCTCTATGTACAGCGCCCTCCGGGATTGTACACAATGCTTCTCTATGTACAGCGCCCTCCTGGATTGTACACAATGCTTCTCTATGTACAGCGCCCTCCTGGATTGTGCACAATGCTTCTCTATGTACAGCGCCCTCCTGTATTGTGCACAATGCTTCTCTATGTACAGCGCCCTCCTGTATTGTGCACAATGCTTCTCTATGTACAGCGCCCTCCTGGATTGTGCACAATGCTTCTCTATGTACAGCGCCCTCCGGGATTGTACACAATGCTTATCTATGTACAGCGCCCCCTCCTGGATTGTACACAATGCTTCTCTATATACAGCGCCCCCTCCTGGATTGTGCACAATGCTTCTCTATGTACAGCGCCCTCCTGGATTGTACACAATGCTTCTCTATGTACAGCGCCCTCCTGGATTGTGCACAATGCTTCTCTATGTACAGCGCCCTCCGGGATTGTACACAATGCTTCTCTATGTACAGCGCCCTCCTGGATTGTGCACAATGCTTCTCTATGTACAGCGCCCTCCTGGATTGTGCACAATGCTTCTCTATGTACAGCGCCCCCTCCTGTATTGTACACAATGCTTCTCTATGTACAGCGCCCTCCTGGATTGTGCACAATGCTTCTCTATGTACAGCGCCCTCCTGGATTGTGTACAATGCTTCTCTATGTACAGCGCCCTCCTGGATTGTGCACAATGCTTCTCTCTGTACAGCGCCCTCCTGTATTGTGCACAATGCTTCTCTATGTACAGCGCCCTCCTGGATTGTGCACAATGCTTCTCTCTGTACAGCGCCCTCCTGTATTGTGCACAATGCTTCTCTATGTACAGCGCCCCCTCCTGGATTGTGTACAATGCTTCTCTCTGTGCAGCGCCCTCCTGGATTGTGCACAATGCTTCTCTCTGTACAGCGCCCTCCTGTATTGTGCACAATGCTTCTCTATGTACAGCGCCCTCCTGGATTGTGCACAATGCTTCTCTATGTACAGCGCCCCCTCCTGGATTGTGCACAATGCTTCTCTATGTACAGCGCCCTCCTGGATTGTGCACAATGCTTCTCTATGTACAGCGCCCTCCTGGATTGTGTACAATGCTTCTCTATGTACAGCGCCCCCTCCTGGATTGTACACAATGCTTCTCTATATACAGCGCCCCCTCCTGGATTGTGCGCAATGCTTCTCTATGTACAGCGCCCCCTCCTGGATTGTACACAATGCTTCTCTATGTACAGTGCCCCCTCCTGGATTGTACACAATGCTTCTCTATGTACAGCGCCCTCCTGGATTGTACACAATGCTTCTCTATATACAGCGCCCTCCTGTATTGTGCACAATGCTTCTCTATGTACAGCGCCCTCCTGGATTGTGCACAATGCTTCTCTATGTACAGCGCCCCCTCCTGGATTGTACACAATGCTTCTCTATGTACAGCGCCCCCTCCTGGATTGTACACAATGCTTCTCTATGTACAGCGCCCTCCTGGATTGTACACAATGCTTCTCTATATACAGCGCCCTCCGGGATTGTACACAATGCTTCTCTATGTACAGCGCCCTCCTGGATTGAGCACAATGCTTCTCTATGTACAGCGCCCTCCTGGATTGAGCACAATGCTTCTCTATGTACAGCGCCCTCCTGGATTGTACACAATGCTTCTCTATGTACAGCGCCCTCCTGGATTGTACACAATGCTTCTCTATGTACAGCGCCCTCCTGGATTGTGCACAATGCTTCTCTCTGTACAGCGCCCTCCTGTATTGTACACAATGCTTCTCTATGTACAGCGCCCTCCTGGATTGTACACAATGCTTCTCTATGTACAGCGCCCTCCTGTATTGTGCACAATGCTTCTCTATGTACAGCGCCCTCCTGGATTGTGCACAATGCTTCTCTATGTACAGCGCCCCCTCCTGGATTGTGCACAATGCTTCTCTATGTACAGCGCCCTCCTGGATTGTGCACAATGCTTCTCTATGTACAGCGCCCCCTCCTGGATTGTACACAATGCTTCTCTATGTACAGCGCCCCCTCCTGGATTGTACACAATGCTTCTCTATGTACAGCGCCCTCCTGGATTGTACACAATGCTTCTCTATATACAGCGTCCTCCGGGATTGTACACAATGCTTCTCTATGTACAGCGCCCTCCTGGATTGTACACAATGCTTCTCTATGTACAGCGCCCTCCTGGATTGTACACAATGCTTCTCTATGTACAGCGCCCTCCTGGATTGAGCACAATGCTTCTCTATATACAGCGCCCTCCGGGATTGTACACAATGCTTCTTTCTGTGACTTTCTTTCACAAGATATTGTGACTTTCTGGAACAATCCGTTTGTCGTATTGATATCCAGGGAGAGGCTGTGAAAGGTGAAGTGCGGAGAATGCTGTCCCACCATTCAAGCTGGAAGGAATTCATTCTTTGCACCCTCTGAAAAAGACTCATTCAGTGTGTATTATTTTGATTGACTGTGATTGGCCCTGTCAGTACCATGTGATCACTGTGACCAATCACAGAGATCACATAGTACACAATGAATTGCATGAATGAAATGTGTACAATTGTCATGTGATCTGCTGTGATTGGTCACAGTGGCGGCGGGCGGGCCGGTACACTTATGTGTGGTCCTCTGTGTCCGGTGGATACAACGAGTGGCAGATCATGCTGGAGTGTGGCCCATGGGCCATGTGACCTCATATGAAGTCCACCCAGCATAATAGTGCCCCCCCCCCCAGCTATCATTTTACAATAGGCTGGGCAGGAAGGGGTTAATCTTTGTGACTGAGACCCTTCCATGCAGAAAAGTGTCAGTTTTCTGTGAGTTTTGATCCCTGTGGGTAAAAGGAAGACGTGACTGCGGCTCTGAGGTGCCGATCGATTTCCTTATTTCCTGATCATGACTGAATCTCTCAGACTTTGGACAGGTGATTTCACAATGTACGGATGATGTCATCCTACATGGCCCCGCCTTCTTCCTCTTGCATCATAACGACCAAGAGAACAAATCCAGTAAATGCTCCTTGATGAGCACATTGGTGGACCCAGCTCAGCCTCGCACCCCCTTGTTGTGGCGTCACCCCCAACCCTGTCTAAGTGCTTCCCTCAGATCAACGCCATGAGAAGGATGGGGGAACACACAGGACAGGAGGGGAGCTTCTGAGGTAAGAGGATTTATTGGAATACTCTTAGCTGCTCTGCTGACTAGATTTCTTATCTTGAGTCTGTATATATAGGTGTGATGTACATAGAGAGCATGGGCTGCTGACATTGTGGGGAGCCCCCTAGTCCCCCCCCCCCCACACACACACACACCTTTTATATTTCCCAGCCTCCTCTCTTAAACCCCTACATTCTGTGACCTGTCCATGTTATATGCTTTTCTACCTCATCGATTCCCAGCATGTCTGTGGGGTGTCCTAATCCTTGGGGGTGCTAATCCTGGGTGTGTCCTAATCTTGAGGGGGGTCCTAATACTGGGGGCATCCTAATCCTTTGAGTCCTAATCTTGGGGCATCCTAATCCTAAACGTGCTCTTATCCAGGGGGCATCCTAATCCTGGGACTGTGCTAATCCTGGGACTGTACTAATCCTCTGGGTATCCTAATCCTGGGGATATCCTAATCCTTGGGAGAGTCCTAATCCTGGAGGTGTCCTTATCCTGGGGAGTGTTGTAATCCTGGGAAGTGTCCTAACCCATGGGTGTCCTAATCCTGGGGTCCTAATCCTGGGAGGTGTCCTAATCCTGGAGGTCCTAATCCTGGGAGGTGTCCTAATCCTGGGAGGTGTCCTTATCTTGGGGGCCGTCCTTATCCTGGGGAGTGTCCTAATCCTGGGGGGTCCTAATCCTGAGGGTGTTCTAATCCTGAGGGTGTTCTAATCCTGAGGGTGTCCTAATCCTGGGGATATCCTAATCCTGTGGAGGTCCTAATCCTGGGGATATCCTAATCCTGAGGATGTCCTAATCCTGTGGAGGTCCTAATCCTGGGGGTTTCCTAATCCTGGGGGCATCCTAATCCTGGGGGTGTCCTTGTCCTGGGGGTGTCCTAATCCTGGAAGTGTACTAATCCTGAGGATGTCCTAATCCTGGGGGGCATCCTAATCCTGGGGGGCATCCTAATCCTGGGGGTGTCCTTGTCCTGGGGGTGTCTTAATCCTGGGGGTGTCCTAATCCTGGGGATATCCTAATCCTTGGGAGAGTCCTAATCCTGAGGGTGTCCTAATCCTGGGGATATCCTAATCCTTGGGAGAGTCCTAATCCTGGGGGTGTCCTAATCCTGGGGGTGTCCTAATCCTGAGGATGTCCTAATACTGGGGGGTGTCCTAATCCTGGGGGTATCCTAATCCTTGGGAGAGTCCTAATCCTGAGGGTGTCCTAATCCTGGAGATATCCTAATCCTTGGGAGAGTCCTAATCCTGGGGGTGTCCTAATCCTGGGAGTGTCCTAATCCTGGGGGTCCTAATCCTGGGTGCATCCTAATCCTGGGGGGTCCTAATCATGAGGATGTCCTAATCCTGAGGATGTCCTAATCCTGAGGGTGTCCTAATCCTGGGGGGGTCCTAATCCTGGGTGCGTCCTAATCCTGGGGGTGCCCTAAACCTAAAGGCGTCCTATTCCTGGGGGTGTCCTTATCCTGGGGGTCTTTATCCTGGGGTGTCCTAATCCTAGGTGCTTCCTAATCCTGGGGAGTGTCCTAATCCTGGGGGTGTCCTAATCCTGGGAGTGTACTAATCCTGAGGATGTCCTAATCCTGGGAGAGTCCTAATCCTGGGGGTGTCCTAATCCAGGGAGTGTCCTAATCCTGAAGATATCCTAATCCTTGGGAGAATCCTAATCCTGGGGGTTTCCTATTCCTGGGGGTGTCCTAATCCTGGAAGTGTCCTAATCCTGAAGATATTGCACTAATCCTTAGTGTCCTAATCCTTGGAGTGTCCTTATCCTGGGGGGTTTCCTAATACTGGGGGTGTCCCAATCCTGGGGTGTCCCAATCCTGGAGGTGTCCTTATCCCGGAGGTGTCCTTATCTCGGGGGTGTCCTAATCCTGGAGGTGTCCTAATCCTGGGGTTGTCCTAATCCTGGAGATGTCCCAATCCTGGGGTTGTCCTAATCCTGGGGGTGTCCTAATCCCTGGAAGTGTCCTAATCCCTGGAAGTGTACTAATCCCTGGAAGTGTCCTTATCCTGGGAGTGTCCTAATCCTGGGGGTGTCCTAATCCTGGAGGTGTCCTTATCCTGGGGAGTGTTGTAATCCTGGGTGTGTCCTAACCCTGGGGGTCCTAATCCTGGGGGGGCGTCCTAATCCTGGGGATGTCATAATCCTGGGGAGTGTCCTAATCCTAGGGGGTCCTAATCATTGGGATGTTCTAATCCTGAGGGTGTCCTAATCCTGTGAATGTCCTAATCCTTTAGAGAGTCCTAATCCTGGGGGTGTCCTAATCCTGGGGGTGTCCTAATCCTGGGGGCGTCCTAATCCTGGGGGTGTACTTGTCCTGGGGGTGTCCTTATCCTGGGGACTGTTGTAATCCTGTGGCGTGTCCTAATCCTGGGGGTGTCCTAATCCTGGGGGGGTTCTAATCCTGGGGGTGTCCTAATCCCGGGGGCCGTCCTAATCCTGGGGGCGTACTTGTCCTGGGGGTGTCCTTATCCTGGGGACTGTTGTAATCCTGTGGAGTGTCCTAATCCTGGGGGTGTCCTAATCCTGGGGGGGTCCTGATCCTGAGGCTGTCCTAATCCTTGGAGTGTCCTTATCCTGGGGGTGTCCTAATCCTTGGCTTGTCCTAATCCCAGGGGGCATCCTAATCCTGGGGGTGTACTTGTCCTGGGGGTGTCCTTATCCTGGGGGTGTCCTAATCCCTGGAAGTGTCCTAATCCCTGGAAGTGTACTAATCCCTGGAAGTGTCCTTATCCTGGGAGTGTCCTAATCCTGGGGGTGTCCTAATCCTGGAGGTGTCCTTATCCTGGGGAGTGTTGTAATCCTGGGTGTGTCCTAACCCTGGGGGTCCTAATCCTGGGGGGGCGTCCTAATCCTGGGGATGTCATAATCCTGGGGAGTGTCCTAATCCTAGGGGGTCCTAATCATTGGGATGTTCTAATCCTGAGGGTGTCCTAATCCTGTGAATGTCCTAATCCTTTAGAGAGTCCTAATCCTGGGGGTGTCCTAATCCTGGGGGTGTCCTAATCCTGGGGGCGTCCTAATCCTGGGGGTGTACTTGTCCTGGGGGTGTCCTTATCCTGGGGACTGTTGTAATCCTGTGGCGTGTCCTAATCCTGGGGGTGTCCTAATCCTGGGGGGGTTCTAATCCTGGGGGTGTCCTAATCCCGGGGGCCGTCCTAATCCTGGGGGCGTACTTGTCCTGGGGGTGTCCTTATCCTGGGGACTGTTGTAATCCTGTGGAGTGTCCTAATCCTGGGGGTGTCCTAATCCTGGGGGGGTCCTGATCCTGAGGCTGTCCTAATCCTTGGAGTGTCCTTATCCTGGGGGTGTCCTAATCCTTGGCTTGTCCTAATCCCAGGGGGCATCCTAATCCTGGGGGTGTACTTGTCCTGGGGGTGTCCTTATCCTGGGGACTGTTGTAATCCTGTGGAGTGTCCTAATCCTGGGGGTGTCCTAATCCTGGGGGGGTCCTGATCCTGAGGCTGTCCTAATCCTTGGAGTGTCCTTATCCTGGGGGTGTCCTAATCCTTGGCTTGTCCTAATCCCAGGGGGCATCCTAATCCTGGGGTGTCCTAATCCCTGAAAGTGTCCTTATCCTGGGGGGGTCCTTATCCTGGGGGGTCCTAATCCTGGGGGTGTCCTTATCCTGGGGGTGTCCTAATCCCACCTGTGAAGGGGCATCTCTGTGATGTACAGAAAGTGCTGCAGCAGCGCTGATATTTACAAGGGAGAAAGGAAATGAAATTGTCTGCTTCTTTTCCTTAAAATAAAAAACAGCACAGAGACCCCCCTCCCCGTCCTCCAAGGGTCTGCTAAGTATTTTGGGGGACCTTTGGGGGGTCTGTATGCCGACAATGAATGTCATAAACATTGAACTATCATTCTGATTCTCTGTAGCACATTGGACAGCAAGAGTGAAAACTAAACAATTGCATACCCCCCCCCAATACAAAGAAGACCCTTGGAGTGTGCAGTGGGAGGTACCCCACTAGGGATGAGCTTCGTGTTCGACTTGAACATAAGTTGTTTGTCCATTCGGCGAATTCCGAACGTTACGGGCCGTTCGCGTCAAATTCGAGTGGCGCGTCACGGCCCATAATTCACTGCGGCATCGCAGTGCATTGCTGGCTGATGATTGGCCAAGCATGCACTATGACCCGCATGCTTTGGCCAATCGGAAAAAACGGAGAGCCGTAATTGACCAAAGTCAGGGTGGCTTTGGCCAATTATGGCTGAGGGGGTTTAGTACACGCCCCACACTATATAAGGCCACCTGCGCGGCAGCCTTGTGTAGTGTGCTGCGGCAGTGGAGAGAGATAGACGGAGAGACGGTGTCATTTCATTTCATTTGAAGCTGTAGCAATTACAGTCGGTGTATTGTGCCACCTGCACAGTGTGCACCTAAAGCTACCGCAATTGCTGGTGTTCTCATACTAATAATACTACAGGCAGGCAGGTGATTCTACTAGCTGCAGTATAATCAGTAGATACGTCCCAGATTTGTGCAGCTACATCTCCCTTCAGGCCATTACCATGTCTGGAAGGCCAGCAAGGAGAGGCAGACAGTCACGAGCCAATAAAAGAGGGCAAGCAGGCTCTGTGTCTAGAGACAACAGTGCTGGTCGTGGACGCGGTGCATTGTCATCATCAGCACGTGGCCATGGGACACGCTTGTCAGCGGCGGAACTATAGGGGTCGCTGCAGTCGCACTTGGGACTGGGCCCTGCCGTTCTGCCGCTGTGGGGGGGCCCAAGACCTGGCATCTCCCCTGCACCTCTGGCTGGCACTTTAGAAAGCACTGGGGGAGGTGGAAAGCGGCGATCGGCAGCTCTATGGTGCCTGTGAGCCGCGGGATGTGCCTGGGGCTTGTAGTTCTCTCTTCCCGAGTGTCAGTGTATACAGTGGCGAGGAAAGGGGAGGGGCCTCTGACCCGGGCAGGTATCAGTCTCACTTTCAGTGAGTCGCTCTGCTTGTACACTGTTTCTGATACATTCCCTGGTCAGAGGCCCCTCTCTTCTCCACTGTATACACTCGGGAGAAGAACTACAAGCCCCAGGGAGATCCCCCTGCCTGTGGACAACATAGAGTTGCCGATCGCCGCCTCCCACCTCCACCAGCCAGGTACAGGGAAACCTCTGGAAGGGGGGGGGGGGTCAGCTGTCTGGGTACCCTGATGTAAAGGGGGGCCCTCTGGGGACACTAATGTAAGGAAGGGGCCCTCTGGGGAGACTAATGTAAGAGGGGTTTCTCTCTGGGGACCCTTATGTAAGGAGGGGCTCTCTGGGGACCCTTATGTAAGGAGGGGGCTCACTGGGGACCCTTATGTAAGGAGGGGGCTCTCTGGGGACCCTTATGTAAGGAGGGGGCTTTCTGGGGACCCTGATGTAAGGGGGGGATTTCTGGGGACCCTGATGTAAGGAGGGGGCTCTCTGGGGACCCTGATGTAAGGAGGGGGCTCTCTGGGGACCCTGATGTAAAGAGGGGGCTCTCTGGGGACCCTAATGGAAGGGGAGGCTCTCTGAGGATCCTGATGGAAGGGGAGGCTCTCTGGGGACTCTGATGGAAGGGGAGGCTCTCTGGGGACCCTAATGTAGGGGGAGGCTCTCTGGGGACCCTGATGTAGGGGGAGGCTCTCTGGGGACCCTGATGTAGGGGGAGGCTCTCTGGGGACTCTGATGTAGGGGGAGGCTCTCTGGGGACCCTGATGTAGGGGGAGGCTCTCTGGGGACTCTGATGTAGGGGGAGGCTCTCTGGGGACTCTAATGTAGGGGGAGGCTCTCTGGGGACCTTGATGTAAGGGGGGGGCTCTCTGGGGACCCTGATGTAAGGAGGGGGCTCTCTGGGGACCCTGATGTAATGAGGGGGGCTCTCTGGGGACCCTGATGGAAGGGGAGGCTCTCTGGGGACCCTGATGGAAGGGGAGGCTCTCTGGGGACCCTGATGGAAGGGGAGGCTCTCTGGGGACTCTGATGGAAGGGGAGGCTCTCTGGGGACCCTAATGTAGGGGGGGCTCTCTAGGGACCTCGATGTAGGGGGAGGCTCTCTGGGGACCCTGATGTAGGGGGAGGCTCACTGGGGACCCTGATGTAGGGGGAGGCTCTCTGGGGACCCTGATGTAGGGGGAGGCTCTCTGGGGACTCTGATGTAGGGGGAGGCTCTTTGGGGACTCTAATGTAGGGGGAGGCTCTCTGGGGACCTTGATGTAAGGGGGCTCTCTGGGGGCCCCTTATGCAAGGGGAGGCTCTCTGGGGACCCTGATGTAAGGGGGGGGGGGGCTCTCTGGGGAACCTAATGTAGAGGGAGACTCTCTGGGGACCTAATTTAGGGGGAGGCTCTCTAGGGACCCTGATGTAAGGAGGGGCTCTCTGGGGACACTGATGTAAGGGGAGGCTCTCTGGGGACACTGATGTAAGGGGGGCTCTCTGGGGACACTGATGTAAGAGGAGGCTCTCTGTGGATCCTAAAGTAAGGAGGGGATCTATGGGGAATCTGATGTAAGGGGAGGCTCTCTGGGGATCCTGATGTAAGGGGGGATCTCTGGGCACCCTGATGTAAGGGGAAGCTCTCTGGGGACCCTAATGTAAGGGGAGGCTCTCTGCGGACCCTAATGTAAGTAGGGAGGTTCTCTGGGGTCCCTGATGTAAGTAGGAAAGTTCTCTGGGGTACCTGATGTAAGTGGGGGATCTCTGGGGACCCTGATGTAAGTGGGGGACCCATACTCAGATATGTAATGACATATATATATATATATATCTCATATACATGTGTATGCCCGCCCAAGTGTATGAATTTATTTTCTTCGCTGCTATGGACTCTAGCCCGACATCTTTTGTAGACCTAGCAACAACCTTGGTGGGGGCCCTTCATGGTTTCTTGCACCGGGGCCCTGAAGATGCTAGTTACGCCTCTGACGATTGTCCTTATTTTTAGCAGCTGGACATGTTGAGCCGCATCATGCCGAAGACTTGGTAGAGTGGATGACCAAGCCCTCTTCATCCTCCTCATCCTCTCTCACCCAGGCTCAGGGTACTTTGTCTGGCAAACCAGCTGCCAACGTGGCCTCTTCCCTCGGCTCAATGTCTTCAGTGACTCCTTCCCTAGACCCACCACGTCCTCCTGAGGAGTCTCCTGAACTCTTTGAGCACAGTGTTGGGTACATGCTCCAGGAGGATGCCCAGTGTTTTGTAGGCTCTGATGATGACACTCAGCTAGAGGAAGGCAGTAGCGTGAGCGCAGAGAGGGGGGATGCTCAAGAAGGACAGCAATCTGGCAGTCATGTTCCACAAGCTGCAGCATACTGCCAGGTTTGCTCCAGCGATGAAGAGGGAGGGGATGATGAGGTCACTGACTCCACATGGGTGCCTGGTAGGAGAGAGGAGGAGGAGGAGGAGGAGGCACATGTCCAACGAGGTAGGATGCCCTCCGGGGGCCAGCTTAGGGGCAGCACACCGACTGAATCACACCGCAGAGCTCCGCCTGTGCAGGGCGCTGCCTCTGCGCGTTATTCTAAAAGTTCTTTGGTGTGGGTCTTTTTTGAGACGAGTGCATCAGATCGCAGCGCTGCTATTTGCAACATATGTCTCAAGCGTATCTCGCGTGGCCAAAACATCAGCCGCTTGGGCACCACATGCTTGACCAGACATATGTTGACCTGCCATGCAGCTCGTTGGCAAGCGTACCTCAAAGACCCACACCAAAGAACAAAGCGGACCTCTCCTTGCTCCTCATCAGCTGGCATCTCCAACCCCACTAGACCTTCAGTCCTCTCTGAAACCTGCTCTGAGAGGAATGAAGGTGTAGAATTAGGTGTGTCACAGCCAAGTGCTTCCGGGCACTCTGCTAGCGGTACACCCACGTCCGATTATAGCAGGCAAATGTCCCTGCCCCAGCTGCTGGACCGGCGGAAGAAGTTCACTCCCAGCCATCCACATGCCCAGCGGTTGAATTCTAGTTTGGCTAAACTGCTAGCACTTCAACTGCTGCCTTTTCAGTTGGTAGATTAGAAAAAACGGCCATTTTTAAAACTTTGTTTTGCATTGACCCATGTCCCCTGGGGCAGGAGCCAGGTCCCCAAACCCTTTTTAGGACAATATCTTGCATATTAGCTTTTAAAATTATCACTTTGTATTTTGAACGTTCGAGTCCCATAGACTTTAATGGGGTTCTAAAGTTCACGCAAATTTTCGGTCCGTTCGCAGGTTCTGGTGCGAACCAAACGGGGGGGGGGGTTCGGCTCATCCCTAGCAGACAGTACAGTCTCCATACAATTCAATACAAGGAGATCTTGCTTCTGGTGCCCCTGATCATTATAAGGGAGCCAGTTGGTTGTCCATCCCCCGCCTATAAGAAGTATTGGTTTTGGGTGGACTTATCCTCGGCAGATTTGTTGGATGTTGAAGTTTCGTACATCTGACTTCATTCTTTGTTTCTTTTCCAGGTTAAGATTGGGGACAACGGAGACCATGCAGACCATGCAGACCATGCAGACCATTAAGTGTATGGTCGTTGGGGAAGAAGCTGTAGGGAAAACTTGCCTCCTCGTTTGTTACACAACCAATGCCTTCCCCGAGGAGTACACCCCCACAGTGGTTGAAAGCTACAATGCCCAGATTACAGTGGGTGGAAAAGCCGTGAGTCTGAACATGTGGGACACAGCTGGCCAGGAGGAGTATACCCGTATAAGAGCATTGGTTTACCCCGAGACCAACGTTGCCATCATCTGCTTCGACATCTCCAGTCCATCGTCATACGAGAGAGTACAGCACTACTGGTATCCTGAGGTACGCCACCATTGTCCTAATGTGCCCATCCTCCTGGTAGGCACCAAGAAGGATCTAAGAACCAACGTGGATATCATCAACAGGCTGAATAAGCAGAACCAGCTACCGATCACCTACCAACAAGGGGTCAGCTTGTCCCAGCAAATTCTCGCAGTGAAGTACGTGGAGTGCTCAGCGCTGAACCAAGATGGCGTCCAAGAAGTTTTCTCAGAGTCAGCGAGAGCCGTTCTCAAGCAACTAAAAGAGAAGGGTCCATGCGTCCTTCTGTGAAAAGAAGATGCTTCCAAGACGATGATCTGCTCATTGGGACCTCCTTGTCCCTATATCAGATCACATGACTTTGTCCTGATGAACCCCCAACCTACCTAGACCTCAGGAACCGAAAATGACAGACTCCTCCGTGTGTTCCTTATGTAAAATATCCATTAGACCAAAGAAGCCCCAGATGGAGGTGAATATTTCAGACCTCCAGCAATCTCTCCAATGGTTTTGTCTGTTCCGGTGTTGGGCACAATGTATACAGCATATGGCCTGCTGGCCAGAATATATCATAAATAACCATCATCATATTTCAGAGTGTTAACCCTTGTCTGGCCACACCCTCCCCACCGCTCCAAGGAGCCCATTGTTTCTAGAACCCGCTCACTGTTTTCATGGATATCCCCTCACCTTCAACAAGTGCGCCAACATCTTCAAGGGCCCCAACCGAGCCGGCAGAAGACTAACCTTAAAGACTGTAAACCAAGGAGCTGCTATTGAGTACAGCATATCCATATCTCTCTGTTTCCAGAAGGCTGTGAGAATATAACGGATTTCTCCAATCCTCCATGTTCTTCTTCCTTTCCTTTTTAGCTCTATTTTCGAACATCCCATAATAGTTGTTTGCCCAGAATCGTAACTGCTGAATATGTGATTATCCGATTACTGCTCAGAAATGACGACGCGCCTTATGAACTTTGATCCGATTGGCACATCTTCCTGAAACCGCTCGCTTGGCAAGGTCTTCAGATTTGGTTATGGGATGGCATTATGTTTAGTGGTTGTATTGTGATTGGTTGAATTATGATGAGACCATACACTGGGAGAGATGAACTACATTGGTCTTGGTGTGGTCATTAAACCCATTCTGGTAACACCGCGATCGATTGTGACTGACTGCCGTCTTCTAATAATCTTACCACCTTGAATACAGATATTTGTGGCCTCACAGTTTCTAGGCCTAGCTTCCTCACCACAGGTGTCCTTATCGGCATTGGTGCCATTCTGTTGTTGCCCATTTATTGAGGAGAACTTCAGTTTATTCCGGTTTGGTTAGAACTTAAGGCGGCACTCTAATCATCTCAGGCAGTGCAGGACTTAGGGTGCTGGGGGCCCCTGGGCTTGAGTCACTTTCGGGCCCTACCTTCTATATTAATTTGTCGCCATCTGGTGCCGTAACAATATAATCGATCCAATCGTTATTTGAAGTGCCAAGCTACTTTTAAAAGGTGACTGGTACCGTAGGCAGTGTTAAATGCTAAACAAAGTAATAATCTATTACTGATTGAAGCTTGAAAAGTTTTTTTCCAATAAATAAATAATGATTAAAAAAGTTCAAAGTGATGAAGTGTTTATTGCAACGCACAAATGTCTGGGTCAGAAGGAGAACATAAAACACTTATTGACCTGGAAAACATATTGAAAAACAATCAACTACCTTGTAAGGTTGCAATCATCACAAATCAATTGCAAGAATATAACAAAATAACTCATTGAACAAAGTGCAAGATAAATTGTACATTCTACTCCTCCTGAGTAGGGATGAGCTTCGAGTTCGAGTCGAACTCATGTTCTACTCGAACATTGCCTGTTGGCCTGTTCAGCGAACAGTGAACAATTTGGGCTGTTCCCAGCAAATTCGAAAAGCCGGAACACCCTATACAAGTCTATGGGAGAAATCTAAAGTGCTCATTTTAAAGGGTAATATGCAGGTTACTGTCCTAAAAAGTGTTTGGGGACCCGGGTCCTGCCCCAGGGGACATGGATCAATGCAAAAAAAAGTTTTAAAAACTGCCGTTTTTTCAGGAGCAGTGATTTTAATAATGATTAAAGTGAAACAATAAAAGTGTAATATTCCTTTAAATTTCGTAGCTGGGGGGTATCTATAGTATGCCTGTGAAGGGGCGCATGTTTCTGGGGCTTAGAACTGTCCCTGCACAAAGTGTCATTTCTGCAGGAAAAAAAGTCTTTTAAAATCACTTGCGGCTAAATTGTCGGGTCTCCGTAATACAGAGAACACTCAATGAGTGTTCTCTGTATTAGCCGACAATTCATTCATTCATTGATAAAAAAAAAAAAAAAAAAAGCGTGGGGGTTCCCCTAAATTCAATTACCAGGCCCTTCAGGTCTGACATGGATATTAAGGGGAACCCCGTGTCAAATTTAAAAAAAAAATTGACGTGGGGGTCCCCCCAAATATCCATACCAGACCCTTCAGGTCTGATATGGATATTAAGGGGAACCCCG
This sequence comes from Lithobates pipiens, assembly GCF_037356315.1. Lineage (NCBI taxonomy): Eukaryota > Metazoa > Chordata > Amphibia > Anura > Ranidae > Lithobates > Lithobates pipiens. Next base: position 677,070 of record NW_027507885.1, on the reverse strand, counting down.
CATCAAATTTAAAAAAAAATTGACGTGGGGGTCCCCCTAAAAATCCATATCAGACCCTTTATCCGAGCACGCAACCTGGCAGGCCGCAGGAAAAGAGGGGGGGACGAGAGAGCGGCCCCCCCTCCCTCCTGAACCATACCAGGCCACATACCCTCAACATTGGGAGGATGCTTTGGGGGTCTGTGACCCCTCAAAGCACCTTGTCCCCATGTTGATAAGGACAAGGGCCTCATCCTCACAACCCTGGCCGTTGGTTGTGAGGGTCTGCGGGCGGGGGGCTTATCAGAATCTGGAAGCCCCCTTTAACAAGGGGACCCCCAGATCCCGGCCCCCCCCTGTTTGAAATGGTAAGGGGGTACAAAAGTACCCCTACCATTTCACAAAGAAAGTGTCAAAATGGTTAAATAAGACAAACACACTTTTGAAAAATTCCTTTATTAAAAATAAAAAAAATAAAAAAAAGATTCCAGCGGTGCTAATCCACTCTTGCTATCCAGCGACGGGTCTCCGGGGTCCAGCGATGGATGATCATATCCAGCGACGGGGGATCTCTCAGTCCAGCGCTGTCCATGCATTCTTCTTCTGTCTCCACTGCGGAGACACTGCAGAGAGCCGAGCGCTGACATTTCTTATATTGGGAGGGCGGGGCCACCCGTCACCTGACCCCGCCCCTCTGACTCTGGAGAGGGAAGCCAGGGGTTCCCCAGTGACGTGTGGGTGACCCCGCCCCCTCTGATGTAACGCAGGTTTCCGTTACATCAGAGGGGGCGGGGTCACCCACACGTCACTGGGGAACCCCTGGCTCCCTTCACCAGCGTCAGAGGGGCGGGGTCAGGTGACGGGTGGCCCCGCCCTCCTAATATAAGAAACGTCAGCGCTGGGATCTCCGCAGTGTCTCCGGAGTGGAGACAGAAGAAGGATGTATGGACAGCGCTGGACTGAGAGATCCCCCGTCGCTGGATATGATCATCCATCGCTGGACCCCGGAGATCCGTCGCTGGATAGCAAGAGTGGATTAGCACCGCTGGAATCTTTTTTTTATTTTTTTTATTTTTAATAAAGGAATATTTCAAAAGTGTGTTTGTCTTATTTAACCATTTTGACACTTTCTTTGTGAAATGGTAGGGGTACTTTTGTAACCCCTTACCATTTCAAACAGGGGGGGGGCCGGGATCTGGGGGTCCCCTTGTTAAAGGGGGCTTCCAGATTCTGATAAGCCCCCCGCCCGCAGACCCTCACAACCAACGGCCAGGGTTGTGAGGATGAGGCCCTTGTCCTTATCAACATGGGGACAAGGTGCTTTGAGGGGTCACAGACCCCCAAAGCATCCTCCCAATGTTGAGGGTATGTGGCCTGGTAAGGTTCAGGAGGGAGGGGGGGCCGCTCTCTCGTTCCCCCCTCTTTTCCTTCGGCCTGCCAGGTTGCGTGCTCAGATAAAGGGTCTGGTATGGATATTTGGGGGGACCCCCACGTCAATTTTTTTTTTTAATTTGACACGGGGTTCCCCTTAATATCCATGTCAGACCTGAAGGGCCTGGTAATTGAATTTAGGGGAACCCCCACGCTTTTTTTTTTTTAATCAATGAATTAATGAATTGTCGGCTAATACAGAGAACACTCATTGAGTGTTCTCTGTATTACGGGGAGCCGACAATTTAGCCGCAAGTGATTTTAAAAGACTTTTTTTCCTGCAGAAATGACACTTTGTGCAGCGACAGTTCTAAGCAAGGGAAACATGCGCCCCTTCACAGGCATACTATAGACACCCCCCAGGTACGAAATTTAAAGGAATATTACACTTTTATTGTTTCACTATAATCATTATTAAAATCACTGCTCCTGAAAAAACGGCCGTTTTTAAAACTTTTTTTTGCATTGATCCATGTCCCCTGGGGCAGGACCCGGGTCCCCAAACACTTTTTAGGACAGTAACCTGCATATTACCCTTTAAAATGAACACTTTAGATTGTGAACGTTCGAGTCCCATAGACTTTAATAGGGTTCTAAAGTTCACACGAAGTTTAGGTCTGTTCACAGGTTCTGGTGCGAACCGAACAGGGGGGTGTTCGGCTCATCCTTACTCCTGAGTATTACAATACCACATGTGTGGGACTTTTCCACAGCCTGGCCACATAGAGAGGCCCAACATTCAGGGAGCGCCATCATGTGTTCTAGGAGCATAAATTACACATCTAACTTGTTGACTACCTATTACAATTTTGAAGGCCCTGGAGCACCAGGACAATGACACGTGGCACTGATGTGGCACTGATCACACGTGACACTGATGTGGCACTGATGACACGTGACACTGATGTGGCACTGATGACACGTGGCACTGATGTGGCACTGATGACAGATGGCACTAATACGTGGCACTGAAGACACTTGACACTGATAACAGATGGCACTAAAATGCGGCACTGATGACATGTGACACTGATGACAGATGACACTAATATGTGGCACTGCTGACAGATGGCACTAATATGTGGCACTGATGACAGATGGCACTAGTACGTGACACTGATGACACGTGACACTGATAACAGATGGCACATGGCACTAGGGACAGGTGGCACTGAGGACAGATGGCACTGGGGACAGGTGGCACTGGGGACAGGTGGCACTGATGAGACGTGACACTGATGACAGATGGCACTTATACGTGGCACTGGGGACAGATGGCACTGATGACAGATGGCACTGATGACAGATGGCACTTATATGTGGCACTGGGGACAGATGGCACTGATGACAGATGGCACTTATACGTGGCACTGGGGACAGGTGGCACTGATGAAAGATGGCACTTATACGTGGCACTGGGGACAGATGGCACTGGGGATAGGTGGCACTTATACATGGCAGTGGCACTGGGGAAGAGGTGGCACTGGGGACAGATGACACTGATGACAGATGGCACTTATACGTGGCACTGGGGACAGGTGGCACTGATGACAAATGGCACTTATACGTGGCACTGGGGACAGATGGCACTGAGGACAGGTGGCACTTATACATGGCAGTGGCACTGGGGACAGATGGCACTGGGGACAGATGGCACTTATACGTGGCACTGGGGACAGATGGCACTGGGGACAGGTGGCACTTATACATGGCAGTGGCACTGGGGACAGGTGGCACTGGGGACAGGTGGCACTGATGACAGATGGCACTTATATGTGGCACTGGGGACAGATGGCACTGGGGACAGGTGGCACTGGGGACAGGTGGCACTGATGACAGATGGCACTTATATGTGGCACTGGGGACAGATGGCACTGGGGACAGATGGCACTGGGGACAGGTGGCACTGGGGACAGTACTTTACATTGTTTTTTTTTATTTTTTACTCACAATGAAAGGCTGCACGTCGCTCTCCCTCCTCACAGGCTGTCTCTGTGAGGGGGAGAGCCGGCGATGAGAGATGATCTCATGATATCATCTCTCATTGGACACTCAGATCAGTGCTAAATGGCCGCTGCTGTGATTGGCCATTTAGCATGATCTGTGATTGGCTGTGTCCAAGGGACACTGCCGACACAGAACTTCCCCGGTGCGCGCCCGCGGCATGCATCAGTGGAAGTAAACAAGAGGAGGACATCCAGGGACGCCCTCCCAGCAACTGCCGTCCGCGCTGTAGCCTGCTATAGCGCGGATGCCTAGTGCAAAGTATGGGCTCGCGGGGCCCCCTATTGGACGGGGCCCATGGGCTTGAGCCCCATCAAGTCCTATTGAAAGTCCGGCCCTGATCTCAGGTGAAGCCTTATTATAGTAAAAGCTGTGAGGAAACCCTCGTTGTTGTTCTCTGCTTGTCTGAACATTACTTGACAATATACTTTGTTACTTTTCCACAACGTCTCGAGTCTCATTTCAGGGCATCGTAAAGTATTATCACCAATCAATAATGTCTACCTATGGATGTACTTACCCGAGGTGTCAGTGGTGCTGAGGTCTTCCCCAAGGTCAAGGAAAGAACAGAGGACCCGACATAACCAGAGGCTACACTGATCTGCAGCCAAGCCTGATATGCCCCCCCCCCCTTGGGTTTCTGGAGAACTTTACAATTGCCCCATTTCTGGTCTGGTCATTCTGGCCCCATCCACCACTCCAATCCCATCCGGCCCCATCCACCACTCCGATCCCATCCGGCCCCATCCACCACTCCGATCCCATCCGGCCCCATCCACCACTCCAATCCCATCCCAGCTCAATCCACCACCTTGATCCCATCCCAGCCCCATGCAACACCTTGATCCCATCCGGCCCCATCCACCACTCCAATCCCATCCCAGCTCAATCCACCACCTTGATCCCATCCCGGCCCCATGCAACACCTTGATCCCATCCGGCCCCATCCACCACTCCAATCCCATCCCAGCTCAATCCACCACCTTGATCCCACCCCGGCCCCATGCAACACCTTGATCCCATCCGGCCCCATCCACCACTCCAATCCCATCCCAGCTCAATCCACCACCTTGATCCCATCCCGGCCCCATGCAACACCTTGATCCCATCCGGCCCCATCCACCACTCCAATCCCATCCCAGCTCAATCCACCACCTTGATCCCATCCCGGCCCCATGCAACACCTTGATCCCATCCGGCCCCATCCACCACTCCAATCCCATCCCAGCTCAATCCACCACCTTGATCCCATCCCGGCCCCATGCAACACCTTGATCCCATCCGGCCCCATCCACCACTCCAATCCCATCCCAGCTCAATCCACCACCTTGATCCCATCCCGGCCCCATGCAACACCTTGATCCCATCCGGCCCCATCCACCACTCCAATCCCATCCCAGCTCAATCCACCACCTTGATCCCATCCAGCCCCATCCACCACTTCGATCCCATCCCAGCTCAATCCACCACCTTGATCCCATCCGGCCCCATCCACCACCCCTATCTCATCTCTCCCAATCCACCACCCCGATCTCATCTCTCCCAATCCACCACCCCTATCTCATCTCTCCCAATCCACCACCCCTATCTCATCTCTCCCAATCCACCACCCCTATCTCATCTCTCCCAATCCACCACCCCGATCTCATCCCAGCTCCATCCACCACTCCGATCCCATCCCAGCTCAATCCACCACCTTGATCCCATCCCGGCCCCATGCAACACCTTGATCCCATCTGGCTCCATCCACCACTCCAATCCCATCCCAGCTCAATCCACCACCTTGATCCCATCCAGCCCCATCCACCACTTCGATCCCATCCCAGCTCAATCCACCACCTTGATCCCATCCGGCCCCATCCACCACCCCTATCTCATCTCTCCCAATCCACCACCCCGATCTCATCTCTCCCAATCCACCACCCCTATCTCATCTCTCCCAATCCACCACCCCTATCTCATCTCTCCCAATCCACCACCCCTATCTCATCTCTCCCAATCCACCACCCCGATCTCATCCCAGCTCCATCCACCACTCCGATCCCATCCCAGCTCAATCCACCACCTTGATCCCATCCCGGCCCCATGCAACACCTTGATCCCATCTGGCTCCATCCACCACCTTGATCCCATCTGGCCCCACCCACCACCCCTATCTCATCTCTCCCAATCCACCACCCCGATCTCATCCAGTCTCATCCACCACCCCGATCTCATCCCGGGCCCATCCACCACCTTGATCCCATCCAGCCCCATCCACCACTTCGATCCCATCCCAGCTCATTCCACAACCTTGATCCCATCTGGCCCCATCCACCACCTTGATCCCATCCCAGCTCAATCCACCACCTTGATCCCATCCCAGCCCCATCCACCTCCTTGATCCCATCCCAGCCCCATCCACCACCTTGATCCCATCCCAGCTCAATCCACCACCTTGATCCCATCCCAGCCCCATCCACCACCTTGATCCCATCCCAGCCCCATCCACCTCCTTGATCCCATCCCAGCCCCATCCACCACCTTGATCCCATCCCAGCTCAATCCACCACCTTGATCCCATCCCAGCTCCATCCACCATCCTGATCCCATTCCAGCCCCATCCACCACCTTGATCCCATCCGGCCCCATCCACCACTCCAATCCCATCCCAGCTCAATCCACAACCTTGATCCCATCTGGCCCCATCCACCAAATTGATCCCATCCCAGCTCAATCCACCACCTTGATCCCATCCCAGCCCCATCCACCACCTTGATCCCATCCCAGCTCAATCCACCACCTTGATCCCATCCCTGCCCCATCCACCACCTTGATCCCATCCCAGCTCAATCCACCACCTTGATCCCATTCCAGCCCCATCCACCACCTTGATCCCATCCCAGCTCAATCCACCACCTTGATCCCATCCCAGCCGCATCCACCACCTTGATCCCATCCCAGCTCCATCCACCATCCTGATCCCATCCACCACCTTGATCCCATCCGGCCCCATCCACCACTCCAATCCCATCCCAGCTCAAACCACAACCTTGATCCCATCTGGCCCCATCCACCACCTTGATCCCATCCCAGCTCAATCAACCACCTTGATCCCATCCCAGCCCCATCCACCACCTTGATCCCATCCCAGCTCAATCCACCACCTTGATCCCATTCCAGCCCCATCCACCACCTTGATCCCATCCCAGCTCAATCCACCACCTTGATCCCATCCCAGCCGCATCCACCACCTTGATCCCATCCCAGCTCCATCCACCATCCTGATCCCATCCACCACCTTGATCCCATCCGGCCCCATCCACCACTCCAATCCCATCCCAGCTCAAACCACAACCTTGATCCCATCTGGCCCCATCCACCACCTTGATCCCATCCCAGCTCAATCAACCACCTTGATCCCATCCCAGCCCCATCCACCACCTTGATCCCATCCCAGCCCCATCCACCTCCTGGATCCCATCCCAGCTCAATCCACCACCTTGATCCCATCCCAGCTCAATCCACCAGCTTGATCCCATCCCAGCCCCATCCACCACCTTGATCCCATCTGGCTCCATCCACCACTCCAATCCTATCCCGGCTCCATCCACCACTCCGATCCCATCCGGCCCCATCCACCACTCTGATCCCATCCGGCCCCATCCACCACCCTGATCCCATCAGCCCCATCCACCGCCCCAATCTCATTAGGCCCCATCCGTCAGTCCAATCCCATCCGGCCCCATCCGTCACTGCGATCCTATCCGGCCCCATCCACCACCCCAATCTCATCTGGCCCCATTCACCACCCCAACCCCATCCCGGCTCCATCCACCACTCCGATCCCATCCAACACTCGGATCCCATCCCGGCTCCATCCACCACCTTGATCCCATCCCCATCCACCATTCCGATCCCATCCTGGGTCCATCCACCACCCCGATCCCATCCCGGCTCCATCCATCACCCTGATCCCATCCTGCCCCATCCACCATTCCGATCCCATCCCGGCTCCATCCATCACCCCAATCCTATCCCAGCTCCATCCACCACTCGGATCCCATGCCAGCCCCATCCACCACCCTGATCTCATCCCGGCCCCATCCACCACTCCGATATCATCCGGCTCCATCCACCCCTCTGATCCCATCCCGGCCCCATCCACCACTCTGATGTCACACCGGCCCCATCCACCACTGCGATCCCACCCCGGCTCCATCCACCCCTCCGATCCCATCCCGGCTCCATCCACCACCTTGATCCCATCCCGGCCCCATTCACTACTCTGATGTCATTCCGGCCCCATCCAGCACCCTGATCCCATCCGGCCTCATCCACCACTCCGATCCCATCCGGCCCCATCCACCACCCTGATCCCATCCGGCCCCATCCACCACTCCGATCCCATCCGGCCCGTCCACCACTCCGATCCCATCCGGCCCCATCCACCACCTTGATCCCATCCGGCCCCATCCACCACTCCGATCCCATCCGGCCCCATCCACCACTCCGATCCCATCCCGGCCCCATCCACAACTCCGATCCCATCCCGGCTCCATCCACCACTCCGATCCCATCCGGCTCCATCCACCACTCCGATCCCATCCGGCCCCATCCATCTCTCCAATCCCATCCGACCCCATCCACCACTCCGTTCCCATCCCGGCTCCATCCACCACTCTGATCCCATCCGGCCCCATCCGTCTCTCCGATCCCATCCGACCCCATCCGTCTCTCCGATCCCATCCGACCCCATCCATCACTCGATCCCATCCAGCCCCATCCACCACTCCGATCCCATCCGGCCCCATCCACCACCCCGATCCCATCAGCCCCATCCACGCCCCAATCTCATCAGGCCCCATCCGTCAGTCTGATCCCATCCGGCCCCATCCGTCACTGCGATCCTATCCGGCCCCATGCGTCATTCCGATCTCATCTGGCCCCATTCACCACCCCAACCCCATCCCGGCTCCATCCACCACTCCGATCCCATCCAACACTCGGATCCCATCCCGGCTCCATCCACGTCTCCGATCCCATCCAACACTCGGATCCCATCCCGGCTCCATCCACCACCTTGATCCCATCCCCATCCACCATTCCGATCCCATCCCGGGTCCATCCACCACCCCGATCCCATCCCGGCTCCATCCATCACCCTGATCCCATCCTGCCCCATCCACCATTCCGATCCCATCCTGGCTCCATCCATCACCCCAATCCTATCCCAGCTCCATCCACCACTCGGATCCCATGCCAGCCCCATCCACCACCCTGATCTCATCCCGGCCCCATCCACCACTCCGATATCATCCGGCTCCATCCACCCCTCTGATCCCATCCCGGCCCCATCCACCACTCTGATGTCCCCCCGGCCCCATCCACCACTGCGATCCCATCCCGGCTCCATCCACCCCTCCGATCCCATCCCGGCTCCATCCACCACCTTGATCCCATCCCGACCCCATCCACTACTCTGATGTCATTCCGGCCCCATCCACCACTCCGATCTAATCCGGCTCTATCCACCACCATGATCCCATCCAGTCCCATCCACCACTCCGATCCCATCCGGCACCATCCACCACTCCAATCCCATCCGGCCCCATCCACCACCCCAAACTCATCTGGCCTCATCCACCACCCCGACCCCATCCCGGCCCCATCCACCACTCCGATCCCATCCCGGTTCCATCCACCACTCCGATCCCATCCGGCCCCATCCACCACTCCAATCCCATCTCGGCTCCATCCACCACTCCGATCCCATCCCGGCTCCATCCACCACTCCAATCCCATCCCGGCTCCATCCACCACTCCAATCCCATCCCGGCTCCATCCAACACTCCGATCCCATCCCGGGTCCATCCACCACTCCGATCCCATCCCGGCTCCATCCACCACTCTGATCCCATCTGGCCCCATCCGTCTCTCTGATCCCATCCGACCCCATCCGTCTCTCCAATCCCATCTGACCCCATCCGTCACTCGATCCCATCCGGCCCCATCCACCACTCCGATTCCATCTGGCCCCATCCACCACCCCGATCCCATCAGCCCCATCCACCACCCCAATCTCATCAGGCCCCATCCGTCACTCCGATCCCATCCGGCCCCATCCGTCACTGCGATCCTATCCGGCCCCATGCGTCATTCCGATCTCATCCGGCCCCATCCACCACCCCAATCTCATCTGGCCCCATTCACCACCCGATCCCATCCCGGCTCCATCCATCACCCTGATCCCATCCTGCCCCATCCACCATTCCGATCCCATCCCGGCTCCATCTATCACCCCAATCCTATCCTAGCTCCATCCACCACTCGGATCCCATGCCAGCCCCATCTACCACCCTGATCTCATCCCGGCCCCATCCACCACTCCGATATCATCCGGCTCCATCCACCCCTCTGATCCCATCCCGGCCCCATCCACCACTCTGATGTCACCCCGGCCCCATCCACCACTGCGATCCCATCCCAGCTCCATCCACCCCTCCGATCCCATCCCGGCTCCATCCACCACCCTGATCCCATCCGGCCCCATCCACCACTCCGATCCCATCCGGCCCCATCCACCACCCTGATCCCATCCGGCCCCATCCACCACTCCGATCCCATCCGGCCCCATCCACCACCCTGATCCCATCCGGCCCCATCCACCACTCCAATCCCATCCGGCCCCATCCACCACCCCAATCCCATCCCGCCCCATCCACCACTCCGATACCATCCCGGCTCCATCCACCACCCCGATCCCATTCGGCCCCATCCACCACTCCGATCTAATCTGGCTCTATCCACCACCCTGATCCCATCCAGCCCCATCCACCTCTCCGATCCCATCCCGGCTCCATCCACCACTCCAATCCCATCCCGGCTCCATCCACCACTCCGATCCCATCCCGACTCCATCCACCACTCCGATCCCATCCCGGCTCCATCCACCACTCTGATCCCATCCGGCCCCATCCGTCTCTCCGATCCCATCCGACCCCATCCGTCTCTCCGATCCCATCCGACCCCATCCGTCTCTCCGATCCCATCCGACCCCATCCGTCACTCGATCCCATCAGGCTCCATCCACCACTCCAATCCCATCCCGGCTCCATCCACCACTCCAATCCCGTCCCGGCTCCATCCACCACTCCAAACTCATCCGGCCCCATCCACCACCCCGATCCCATCAGCCCCATCCACCGCCCCAATCTCATCAGGCCCCATCCGTCACTCCGATCCCATCCGGCCCCATCCGTCACTGCGATCCTATCCGGCCCCATGCGTCATTCCGATCTCATCCGGCCCCATCCACCACCCCAATCTCATCTGGCCCCATTCACTAGCCGATCCCATCCCGGCTCCATCCATCACCCTGATCCCATCCTGCCCCATCCACCATTCCGATCCCATCCCGGCTCCATCTATCACCCCAATCCTATCCTAGCTCCATCCACCACTCGGATCCCATGCTAGCCCCATCCACCACCCTGATCTCATCCCGGCCCCATCCACCACTCCGATATCATCCGGCTCCATCCACCCCTCTGATCCCATCCCGGCCCCATCCACCACTCTGATGTCACCCCGGCCCCATCCACCACTGCGATCCCATCCCGGCTCAATCCACCCCTTCGATTCCATCCCGGCTCCATCCACCACCTTGATCCCATCCCGCCCCCATCCACTACTCTGATGTCATTCCAGCCCCATCCACCACCCTGATCCCATCCGGCCCCATCCACCACTCTGATCCCATCCGGCCCCATCCACCACTCCGATCCCATCCGGCCCCATCCACCACTCTGATCCCATTCGGCCCCATCCACCACTCCGATCTAATCCGGCTCTATCCACCACCCTGATCCCATCCAGCCCCATCCACCTCTCCAATCCCATCTGGCCCCATCCACCACTCCGATCCCATCCGGCCCCATCCACCACCCCAAACTCATCTGGCCTCATCCACCTCCCCGACCCCATCCCGGCCCCATCCACCACTCCGACCCCATCCCGGTTCCATCCACCACTCCGATCCCATCCGGCCCCATCCACCACTCCAATCCCATCCCGGCTCCATCCACCACTCCGATCCAATCCTGGCTCCATCCACCACTCCGATCCCATCCCGGCTCCATCCACCACTCCAATCCCATCCAGGCTCCATCCACCACCCCAATCTTATCTGGCCCCATTCACCACCCGATCCCATCCCGGCTCCATTCATCACCCTGATCCCATCCTGCCCCATCCACCATTCCGATCCCATCCCGGCTCCATCTATCACCCCAATCCTATTCTAGCTCCATCCACCACTCGGATCCCATGCCAGCCCCATCCACCACCCTGATCTCATCCCGTCCCCATCCACCACTCCGATATCATCCGGCTCCATCCACCCCTCTGATCCCATCCCGGCCCCATCCACCACTCTGATGTCACCCCGGCCCCATCCACCACTGCGATCCCATCCCGGCTCCATCCACCACCTTGATCCCATTCCGGCCCAATCCACTACTCTGATGTCATTCCAGCCCCATCCACCACCCTGATCCCATCCGGCCTCATCCACCACTCCGATCCCATCCGGCCCCATCCACCACCCTGATCCCATCCGGCCCCATCTACCACTCCGATCCCATCCGGCCCCATCCACCACTCTAATCCCATCCGGCCCCATCCACCACCCCAATCCCATCCCGCCCCATCCACCACTCCGATCCCATCCTGGCTCCATCCACCACCCCGATCCCATTCGGCCCCATCCACCATTCCGATCCCATCCCGGCTCCATCTATCACCCCAATCCTATCCTAGCTCCATCCACCACTCGGATCCCATGCTAGCCCCATCCACCACCCTGATCTCATCCCGGCCCCATCCACCACTCCGATATCATCCGGCTCCATCCACCCCTCTGATCCCATCCCGGCCCCATCCACCACTCTGATGTCACCCCGGCCCCATCCACCACTGCGATCCCATCCCGGCTCCATCCACCCCTTCGATTCCATCCCGGCTCCATCCACCACCTTGATCCCATCCCGCCCCCATCCACTACTCTGATGTCATTCCAGCCCCATCCACCACCCTGATCCCATCCGGCCCCATCCACCACTCCGATCCCATCCGGCCCCATCCACCACTCTGATCCCATTCGGCCCCATCCACCACTCCGATCTAATCCGGCTCTATCCACCACCCTGATCAGATCCAGCCCCATCCACCTCTCCAATCCCATCCGGCCCCATCCACCACTCCGATCCCATCCGGCCCCATCCACCACCCCAAACTCATCTGGCCTCATCCACCTCCCCGACCCCATCCCGGCCCCATCCACCACTCCGACCCCATCCCGGTTCCATCCACCACTCCGATCCCATCCGGCCCCATCCACCACTCAAATCCCATCCCGGCTCCATCCACCACTCCGATCCAATCCTGGCTCCATCCACCACTCCGATCCCATCCCGGCTCCATCCACCACTGCGATCCCATCCCGGCTCCATCCACCCCTCCGATCCCATCCCGGCTCCATCCACCACCTTGATCCCATCCCGGCCTCATCCGTCACTCCGATCCAATCCTGGCTCCATCCACCACTCCAATCCCATCCCGGCTCCATCCACCACCCCAATCTCATCTGGCCCCATTCACCACCCAATCCCATCCCGGCTCCATCCATCACCCTGATCCCATCCTGCCCCATCCACCATTCCGATCCCATCCCGGCTCCATCTATCACCCCAATCCTATTCTAGCTCCATCCACCACTCGGATCCCATGCCAGCCCCATCCACCCCTCTGATCCCATCCCGGCCCCATCCACCACTCTGATGTCACCCCGGCCCCATCCACCACTGCGATCCCATCCCGGCTCCATCCACCACCTTGATCCCATTCCGGCCCCATCCACTACTCTGATGTCATTCCAGCCCCATCCACCACCCTGATCCCATCCGGCCTCATCCACCACTCCGATCCCATCCGGCCCCATCCACCACCCTGATCCCATCCGGCCCCATCTACCACTCCGATCCCATCCGGCCCCATCCACCACTCTAATCCCATCCGGCCCCATCCACCACCCCAATCCCATCCCGCCCCATCCACCACTCCGAACCCATCCTGGCTCCATCCACCACCCCGATCCCATTCGGCCCCATCCACCATTCCGATCCCATCCCGGCTCCATCTATCACCCCAATCCTATCCTAGCTCCATCCACCACTCGGATCCCATGCTAGCCCCATCCACCACCCTAATCTCATCCCGGCCCCATCCACCACTCCGATATCATCCGGCTCCATCCACCCCTCTGATCCCATCCCGGCCCCATCCACCACTCTGATGTCACCCCGGCCCCATCCACCACTGCGATCCCATCCCGGCTCCATCCACCCCTTCGATTCCATCCCGGCTCCATCCACCACCTTGATCCCATCCCGCCCCCATCCACTACTCTGATGTCATTCCAGCCCCATCCACCACCCTGATCCCATCCGGCCCCATCCACCACTCCGATCCCATCCGGCCCCATCCACCACTCCGATCCCATCTGGCCCCATCCACCACTCTGATCCCATTCGGCCCCATCCACCACTCCGATCTAATCCGGCTCTATCCACCACCCTGATCCCATCCAGCCCCATCCACCTCTCCAATCCCATCCGGCCCCATCCACCACTCCGATCCCATCCGGCCCCATCCACCACCCCAAACTCATCTGGCCTCATCCACCTCCCCGACCCCATCCCGGCCCCATCCACCACTCCGACCCCATCCCGGTTCCATCCACCACTCCAATCCCATCCGGCCCCATCCACCACTCCAATCCCATCCCGGCTCCATCCACCACTCCGATCCAATCCTGGCTCCATCCACCACTCCGATCCCATCCCGGCTCCATCCACCACTGCGATCCCATCCCGGCTCCATCCACCCCTCCGATCCCATCCCGGCTCCATCCACCACCTTGATCCCATCCCGGCCCCATCCACCACTCCGATCCAATCCTGGCTCCATCCACCACTCCAATCCCATCCCGGCTCCATCCACCACCCCAATCTCATCTGGCCCCATTCACCACCCGATCCCATCCCGGCTCCATCCATCACCCTGATCCCATCCTGCCCCATCCACCATTCCGATCCCATCCCGGCTCCATCTATCACCCCAATCCTATTCTAGCTCCATCCACCACTCGGATCCCATGCCAGCCCCATCCACCACCCTGATCTCATCCCGGCCCCATCCACCACTCCGATATCATCCGGCTCCATCCACCCCTCTGATCCCATCCCGGCCCCATCCACCACTCTGATGTCACCCCGGCCCCATCCACCACTGCGATCCCATCCCGGCTCCATCCACCACCTTGATCCCATTCCGGCCCCATCCACTACTCTGATGTCATTCCAGCCCCATCCACCACCCTGATCCCATCCGGCCTCATCCACCACTCCGATCCCATCCGGCCCCATCCACCACCCTGATCCCATCCGGCCCCATCTACCACTCCGATCCCATCCGGCCCCATCCACCACTCCAATCCCATCCGGCCCCATCCACCACCCCAATCCCATCCCGCCCCATCCACCACTCCGATCCCATCCTGGCTCCATCCACCACCCCGATCCCATTCGGCCCCATCCACCACTCCGATCTAATCCGGCTCTATCCATCACCCTGATCCCATCCAGCCCCATCCACCTCTTCGATCCCATCCAGCCCCATCCACCACCCCAAACTCATCTGGCCTCATCCACCTCCCCGACCCCATCCCGGCCCCATCCACCACTCCGACCCCATCCCGGTTCCATCCACCACTCCGATCCCATCCGGCCCCATCCACCACTCCAATCCCATCCCGGCTCCATCCACCACTTCGATCCAATCCTGGCTCCATCCACCACTCCGATCCCATCCCGGCTCCATCCACCACTGCGATCCCATCCCGGCTCCATCCACCCCTCCGATCCCATCCCGGCTCCATCCACCACCTTGATCCCATACCGGCCCCATCCACTACTCTGATGTCATCCCAGCCCCATCCACCACCCTGATCCCATCCGGCCCCATCCACCACTCCGATCCCATTCGGCCCCATCCACCACCCTGATCCCATCCACCACTCCGATCCCATCCGGCCCCATCCACCACTGCAATCCCATCCGGCCCCATCCACCACCCCAATCCCATCCCGCCCCATCCACCACTCCGATCCCATCCCAGCTCCATCCACCACCCCAATCCCATCTGGCCCCATCCACCACTCCGATCTAATCCGGCTCTATCCACCACCATGATCCCATCCAGCCCCATCCACCACTCCAATCCCATCCGGCCCCATCCACCACCCTGATCCCATCCGGCCCTATCCACCACTCCGATCTCATCCGGCCCCATCCACCACTCCAATCCCATCCGACCCCATCCACCACCCCAATCCCATCCCGCCCCATCCACCACTCCGATACCATCCCGGCTCCATCCATCACCCTGATCCCATCCAGCCCCATCCACCTCTCCGATCCCATCCGGCCCCATCCACCACTCCGATCCCATCCGGCTCCATCCACCACCCCAAACTCATCTGGCCTCATCCACCACCCCGACCCCATCCCGGCCCCATCCACCACTCCGACCCCATCCCGGTTCCATCCACCACTCCAATCCCATCCGGCCCTATCCATCACTCCAATCCCATCCCGGCTCCATCCACCACTCCGATCCAATCCTGGCTCCATCCACCACTCCGATCCCATCCCGGCTCCATCCACCACTGCGATCCCATCCCGGCTCCATCCACCCCTCCGATCCCATCCCGGCTCCATCCACCACCTTGATCCCATCCCGGCCCCATCCACTACTCTGATGTCATCCCAGCCCCATCCACCACCCTGATCCCATCCGGCCCCATTCACCACTCCGATCCCATTCGGCCCCATCCACCACCCTGATCCCATCCGGCCCCATCCACCACTCCGATCCCATCTGGCCCCATCCACCACTCCAATCCCATCCGGCCCCATCCACCACCCCAATCCCATCCCGCCCCATCCACCACTCCGATCCCATCCCAGCTCCATCCACCACCCAGATCCCATCCGGCCCCATCCACCACTCCGATCTAATCCGGCTCTATCTACCACCCTGATCCCATCCAGCCCCATCCACCACTCCGATCCCATCCGGCCCCATCCACCACTCCGATCCCATCCGGCCCCATCCACCACCCCAAACTCATCTGGCCTCATCCACCACCCCGACCCCATCCCGGCCCCATCCACCACTCCGATCCCATCCCGGTTCCATCCACCACTCCGATCCCATCCGGCCCCAACCACCGCTCCGATCCCATCCGGCCCCATCCACCACTCCGATCCCATCCGGCCCCATCCACCACTCCGATCCCATCCGGCCCCATTCACCACTCCGATCCCATCCGGCCCCAACCACTGCTCCGATTCCATCCGGCCCCATCCACCACTCCGATACCATCCGGCCCCATCCACCACTCCGATCCCATCCGGCCCCATCCACCACTCCGATCCCATCTTGCCCCATACACCACCACAAACTCATCTGGCCTCATCCACCACCCCGACCCCATCCCGGCCCCATCCACCACTCCGATCCCATCCCAGCTCCATCCACCACTCCAATCTCATCCCGGCTCCATCCACCATTCCGATCCCATCCCGGCTCCATCCACCACTCCAATCCCATCCCGGCTCCATCCACCACTCCAATCCCATCCCGGCTCCATCCACCACTCCGATCCCATCCCGGCTCCATCCACCACTCTGATCCAATCTAGCCCCATCCATCTCAGCGGTGATCAGGGACACTGACTGGTGACAACATTTATTTTTTCAATTTTGTTATTTTTTTTCTTTTCAATCGAATCCCCCCCCCCCATTTTTTTTTTTACTGCAGCTCTCTGACATGTCGATCAATTTGTATGACTTGTCTGCCCCCCCCCCACCTAATACTGGCTGTCTGGCACCCCCCTCCCTTCCTTATTTCCTGCTCATGCCTGAATCTCTCAGACTTTGGACGGGTGTTGTGGCGTCACCCCCAACCCCCAACCCTGTCTAAGTGCTTCCCTCAGATCAACGCCATGAGAAGGATGGGGGGACACACAGGACAGGAGGGGAGCTTCCGAGGTAAGAGGATTTATTATAATACTAGACATGTGCAGGAGGAAAACTATTTAGCTTTTTTCGATTCGTTATTTTACTAAATTCAATTAGTTAATTTTGTTGCATTCATTTTGGGGATTATTTTGTTTCGTATTAAAAAAAAATTGAACTCGAAAAAATTCGTCCGAATTAAAAAAAAAATAAAAAATGGACCGAATTTGAAAATAACAATCAAATTCGAAAATATTCTACCACAAAAAAGTATATTAGAATAGAAAATAATAGAAAAGAATAGAATGGAAAAACAACAGGACATTATATTTTTTTTCTATTCTTTTCTATTATTTTAGTTTCCATTATTTTGAATTCTTTTCCAATCTATTCAAAATTCCAATTTGAGAAGACAGAGTCAATTTTATTTTATTATATTCTATTCTTTAATATTTTTCTTTATTTTTATTTTATTGCTTTATTATTTTATATTCTATTTTATTGTGTTCTTTTAAAAAAAAAACATTCAATTTTTTTCGAATTCGATCCGAATTTGTTTTCCAATTTGATTCGATTCGAATTTCGTCTGTTTTTGTTTACTCTAATCGTTATTTCGGATTCGTTTAAATTCGTTACTATTGTAATTTGGTAATTGGGATGCATGCGAATTTCTGAATAATGAAAGATTTGTCTGAATTTTGATTCAGAATGAAATGATATGCACATGTCTATGGAATACTCTTAGCTGCTCTGCTGACTACATTCCTGATATAAAGGTGTGATGTACATAGAAGGCTGACATTGTGGAGAGCCCCCCTAGTTCTCTTCCCCCCCTCATCTCTTATAATTCCCACTCATCTCTCCCCCCCCTTGACCTGTACCTGTTGTATGCTTATTCCTTTCAATAACATGACTGGGGGCATCCTAATCCTGGGGGGTTCTTATCCTGTGTGCTCCTAATCCTGGGGGGTCCTTATCCTGTGTGCTCCTAATTCTGGGGGGTCCTTATCCTGGGGGCATCCTAATCCTGGGGGATGCCAGTCTTGGGGGGTCCTTATCCTGGGTCTGCTAAGTGTTTGGGGGACTCTTGGAGGGGTCTGAGTTCTGGCAATGAATGTCATAAACATTGAAACTATCATTTTTTCTTTGTAAATATCAGGACAAGACACACCCTCTTCACAGGACACATCCCCTTCACAGGATACACCCCCTGCACAGGACACCCCCCCTGCACAGGACACACCCCCTGTACAGGACACCCCCATGGAGGTCCTATCGGCGGGGGTGAAGATGGAGGTCCTATGGGCGGGGGTGAAGATGGAGGTCCTATAGGTGGGGGTGAAAATGGAAGTCCTATCGTTGGGGGTGAAGATGGAGGTACTACCAGTGGGGGTGAAGATGGAGGTCCTATCGGCGGGGGTGAAGATGGAGGTCCTACCAGTGGGGGTGAAGATGGAGGTCCTATCGGCGGGGGTGAAGATAGAGGTCCTATCGGTGGGGGTGAAGATGGAGGTCCTGTCGGCGGGGGTGAAGATGGAGGTCCTATCGACGGGGGTGAAGATTGAGGTCCTATCGGTGGGGGTGAAGATAGAGATCCTATCGTTGGGGGTGAAGATGGAGGTGCAATCGGTGGGGTTGAAGATGGAGGTCCAATCGGTGGGGGTGAAGATGAAGGTCCTATTGGTGGAGGTGAAAATGGAGGTTGTATAGGCAGGGGTGAAGATGGAGGTCCAATCGGTGGGGGTGAAGATGGAGGTCCAATCGGTGGGGGTGAAGATGGAGGTCCAATCGGTGGGGGTGAAGATGGAGCTCCTATCAGTGGGGGTGAAGATGGAGGTCCAATCGGTGGAGGTGAAGATGGAGGTTGTATAGGCGGGGGTGAAAATGGAGGTCTAATCGGTGGGGGTGAAGATGGAGCCCCTATCAGTGGGGGTGAAGATGGAGGTCCAATTGGTGGAGGTGAAGATGGAGGTCCAATTGGTGGAGGTGAAGATGGAGGTTGTATAGGTGGGGGTTAAGATGGAGGTCCTATTGGTGGGGGTGAAGATGGAGGTCCAATCGGTGGGGGTGAAGATGGAGGTCCAATCGGTGGAGGTGAAGATGGAGGTCCTATTGGTTGGGGCGAAGATGGAGGTCCAATCGGTGGGGGTGAAGATGGAGGTCCAATCGGTGGGGGTGAAGATGGAGGTCCTATTGGTGGGGGTGAAGATGGAGGTCCAATCGGCGGGGGTGAAGATGGAGGTCCAATCGGTGGGGGTGAAGATGGAGGTCCAATCGGTGGGGGTGAAGATGGAGGTCCAATCGGTGGAGGTGAAGATGGAGGTCCTATCGGTGGGAGTGAAGATGGAGGTCCAATCGGTGGGGGTGAAGATGGAGGTCCTATCGGCGGGGGTGAAGTTGGAGGTCCAATCGGTGGAGGTGAAGTTGGAGGTCCTATCCACGGGGGTGAAGATGGAGGTCCTATCGGTGGAGGTGAAGTTGGAGGTCCAATCGGTGGAGGTGAAGATAGAGGTCGTATCGGCGGGGGTGAAGTTGGAGGTCCAATCGGTGGGGGTGAAGATGGAGGTCCTATCGGCGGGGGTGAAGATGGAGGTCCTATCGGCGGGGGTGAAGTTGGAGGTCCAATCGGTGGGGGTGAAGATGGAGGTCCAATCGGTGGAGGTGAAGTTGGAGGTCCAATCGGTGGGGGTGAAGATGGAGGTCCTATCGGTGGGGGTGAAGATGGAGGTCCAATCGGTGGGGGTGAAGATGGAGGTCGTATTGGCGGGGGTGAAGTTGGAGGTCCAATCGGTGGGGGTGAAGATGGAGGTCCAATCGGTGGGGGTGAAGATGGAGGTCCAATCGGTGGGGGTGAAGTTGGAGGTCCAATCGGTGGGGGTGAAGATGGAGGTCCAATCGGTGGGGGTGAAGTTGGAGGTCCAATCGGTGGGGGTGAAGATGGAGGTCCAATCGGTGGAGGTGAAGATGGAGGTCGTATCGGCGGGGGTGAAGTTGGAGGTCCTATCGGTGGGGGTGAAGATGGAGGTCCTATCGGCGGGGGTGAAGATGGAGGTCCAATCGGTGGGGGTGAAGTTGGAGGTCCAATCGGTGGGGGTGAAGATGGAGGTCCAATCGGTGGAGGTGAAGTTGGAGGTCCAATCGGTGGGGGTGAAGATGGAGGTCGTATCGGCGGGGGTGAAGATGGAGGTCCAATCGGTGGGGGTGAAGATGGAGGTCCTATCGGTGGGGGTGAAGATGGAGGTCCAATCGGTGGGGGTGAAGATGGAGGTCCAATCGGTGGGGGTGAAGATGGAGGTCCAATCGGTGGGGGTGAAGATGGAGGTCCAATCGGTGGGGGTGAAGATGGAGGTCCAATCGGTGGGGGTGAAGATGGAGGTCCAATCGGTGGGGGTGAAGTTGGAGGTCCAATCGGTGGTGACACAACGGCTCTGGAGGACTTCCACGTAATGTGCATTGCGTTGCCTTACCTCACACATTTCCTTGCAGGAGGAAACTATTTTTTTTCTTACGATCGCTCTAAGTGGCCATTTCTTCTATGGGAGGAAAGGAGAAGCAGAAGAACTCTGGAAGGTGGAGAGCGACATCTGGTGGCCGTTTTCATATGAACTCGATATGATCCTACGCGGCCCGTTACTCCATAGTGACACCCTTGGTAACGAAGTTTATGATCGAAGCCGATACTAGAAGATTAATACTGCTTTAGTTTCACGGGGGGGGCAATTACTTGTAGGAGGGGCTTAACCAGCATACACCTCAAAAAAAGGGGGAGAGGGATTGGAGGTGTGAGTATTGGAGGAGAGGTGGGGGGGTCCTACAAGAACAACAACCGCCATACGCCGATCGTTAATAAGAGAGGCACGTGGAGCTGGCGAGGGGAGCCGATCTTCACCACACACATACGGGGCGTGGTCGCTTCCCTCGGTGGAGGCGGAGAAGAAAAACATCACATTTAATGACACCGAGGGAACTAGTGGTAAAAGTGGGATATACTGTATACACTATATTCCCAAAAGTATTGGGACGCCTGCCTTGACACACACATGACCTTTAATGTCCCCCCAGTCTTAGTCCAAAGGGTTCAATGTTGAGTTTGCCCTTTGCAGATATAACAGCTTCACCTCTTCTGGGAAGGCCGTCCACAAGGTTTAGGAGGGTGTCTATGGGAATGTTTGACCATTCTTCCAGAAGAGCATTTGTGAGGTCAGGCACTGATGTTGGACGAGAAGGCCTACCTCGCAGTCTCTGCTCTATTTCATCCCAAAGGTGTTCTATGAGGTTGAGGTCAGGACTCTGTGCAGGCCCGTCAAGTTCCTCCACCCCAAACTCCATGTCTTCATGGACCTTGCTTTGTACACTGGTGGGCAGTCATGTTGGAACAGGAAGAGGCCGTCCCCAAACTGTTCCCCCAAAGTTGGGAGCATGAAATTGTCCAAAATGTCTAGGTATGCTGACGCCTTAAGAGTTCCCTTCACTGGAACTAAGGGGCCAAGCCCTGAAAAACAACCCCCCACCATAATCCACCCCCTCCCCCCACACCATAATCCCCCCTTCACCAAATGGTTTGGACCAGTGCACAAAGCAAGGTCCATAAAGACACGGATGAGAGAGTTTGGGGTGGAAGAACTTGACTGGCCTGCACAGAGTCCTGACCTCAACCCCACAGAACACCTTTGGGATAAATTACTGCGAGCCAGGTCTTCTCCTCCAACATCAGTGCCTGACCTCACAAATGCTCTTCTGGAAGAATGGTCAAACATTCCCATAGACACCCTCCTAAACCTTGTGGACGGCCTTCCCAGAAGAGGTGAAGCTGTTATAGCTGCAAAGGGCCAACTCAATATTGAACCCTCCGGCTAAGACTGGGGGGTCATGTGTGTGTAAAGGCAGGTGTCCCAATACTTTTGGGAATATATGTATACAGTATATCCCACTTTTACCACTTGTTCCCACGGTGTCATTAACTGTGAGGGAGCCACACAAAAGGTGTGAAGTCCATAAATAACGTCCACAATATTGACGTTTATGTAAAGGCAGGCGTCCCAATACTTTTGGTGATAGAGTGTATTTCTCCAATTGATCACAGCGCCCCCTTATATTGGGATTGACACACTCGTCATACAGGGATCTTTCATTCTTTTTTTCCAAGGGGGTGAGAGTTGATCTTAATTTTTACTTCTTTTATTTCTAATTTCATTCACATACACGCCGAGTAAGAGTACAAGTGTTTGTATATCCAAGAACGTGGCGGTGAAGTCGGTGTCATCAGTAGTGATCGGGGCGGGTTCGTGAAGGATCGTTTTCACCAGACCTCTTATCCTTCTATGAGGAGGTGAGCGTCCATCTACATAGAGGAAGGCCAGTAGATGTCGCGTCTCTGAACTTCACCAACGCGTTTCATACCGTTCCTCAAAAACACAAAATTCACAACCTCAGGTCCGCTGGCATGGACCAGAAGGTATGTCCCTGGAGAGAAAACTGGGGGGCAGATCCAAAGGGTGGTAATAATTGGAGAGCACTCGGGACTGGTCCGGAGTGGTCAATGAGGTCCACCAAGGATCTGTCCCGGGACCAATTCTGATTCCTGTATAAATGATATGGAGGATGGTAGAAGTAGATCAATCTCTGTGTTTGCTGAAGATACAAACCTAAGCAGGGCCATATCTTCTCAGGAGACTATAGGAACCCTATAGGAAGACCTCAATAAAGTAAAGGGGGGGGGACATGGCAAATGAGGTATATTGGTGACAAATATAAAATAAAAATATGAATGCAAGTTACTCACTAGGGGAAGGACCTCTGGGGGGAGGGGAAGGACCTCTGGGGGGGTCTAGGATGGAGAAGGACCTGGGGGTCCTAGTAGATGATCAGCAATGGCATGCAATGCCAAGCTGCTGCTAACAAAGTCAACAGAATCAGTGGCGTAACTAGAACCTTCAGGGCCCTGATGCAAGAAACCATGAAGGGCCCCCCCTGAACCCCAGCCAGGGCCCTTCCCTCTGAGTCCGGCGGTGGATCTCCAGGGCGTGGTCACAGGTATGACCTTTGTGAGCCCTGTAGTTCCACCACTGGCATCAGTAGTTTTTTGTTTTTTTTAGGTGCCCCATTGGGGGACTGTCCCTAGGCAGGATGGGGTCCCCGTCCCCAGAAGAGATGAGGTCCTTTTCTCCAGGGCAGATGAAGTTACTGCCCCCAGGTAAGAAGGGGTCCCTGTCCCCAGGGGAGATGGGGGTCCTTGTCCTCATGTGAGAAGGGGTCCCTGTCCCCAGGGGAGATGGGGGTCCCTGTCCCCACATGAGAAGGGGTCCCTGTCCCCAGGGGGAGATGGAGGGGGTATGTAATGGTGTGTGGGGGATGGGGTCCTCTCACTCACCATGACCAAGCTGCAGGCCGTGCACTCATCCATGTTGGCCTGGGCTCCATCCAGTGTGCTGGACGGGCGATCAGCATATCTCCCAGAAAGACCTTTCATCATCTGTGTATGACGGGGGAGGGGGGGGGGCTGGCAGACAAGCCTGCAGTGTCCTCCGGGGGGCTCTCATAGGGCTGCACTGCATCTGTGTGCTTAAAGTTTGTTTACCCGGGAGAAGTATGCAGTGCAGTGTGGGCCGGACTCTGGGGGGGGGGGGTGGGACTCTAGCTGGGGAGAACAGACATCGGACTGAGCGGCAATGCATGGAGCAGGAGAGGGGTACTCTGAGGAGCCGGCCGAGGACACAGGTGTGCATGGTGCACTGGTACCCCTAGCTGCCTATGCTGCTGCCGGCCATATGTAGAGGAGGCTGCATGGGCCCCCTGCATCACAGGGCCCGGTTGCGGTCGCGACTGCTGCACCCCCTATAGTTACGCCCCTGAACAGAATATTGGCATTAAAAAGGGGATTCATTCCAGAGATAAAACGATAATTCTTCGCCCTACTAGACTCTGGTCCGGCCGCATCTGGAGTATACTGTCCAGTTCTGGGCACCAGTCCTCAGGAAGGATGTACTGGGACTGGAGAGAGTCCAGGGAAAGGCAACAAGGCTAAAAAAGGGGTCTACAGGAGTTCAGTTATGGGGGATGGAGGAGTTCAGTTATGGGGGATGGAGGAGTTCAGTTATGGAGGAGATCAGTTATGGGGGAGATCAGTTATGGGGGGTGGAGGAGATCAGTTATGGAGGAGATCAGTTATGGGGGAGATCAGTTATGGAGGAGATCAGTTATGGAGGAGATCAGTTATGGGGGAGTTCAGTTATGGGGGATGGAGGAGTTCAGTTATGGAGGAGATCAGTTATGGGGGAGATCAGTTATGGGGGGTGGAGGAGATCAGTTATGGAGGAGATCAGTTATGGAGGAGATCAGTGAGTGAACTGATATACAGGACGGATCCCGCTGTCCCATCATATAATGAATTCAGTTTTCAACTCAATATTATTTATGTAGAACAAGGAATGTTCCTCTGAAATACACTAGGTGGCAGCAGAGAATCAACTGTTCAATAACCCGACATACAGGACAAGAGAAGTAGTACTGTGCAGAGTCCATACATACAGAATAAGAACAGATACCGAGAATTACACCCGACATACAGGACAAGAGAAGTAGTACTGTGCAGAGTCCATACATACAGAATAAGAACAGATACCGAGAATTACACCCCACATACAGGACAAGAGAAGTGGTACTGTGCAGAGTCCATACATACAGAATAAGAACAGATACCGAGAATTACACCCGACATACAGGACAAGAGAAGTGGTACTGTGCAGAGTCCATACATACAGAATAAGGACAGATACCGAGAATCACACCCGACATACAGGACAAGAGAAGTAGTACTGTGCAGAGTCCATACATACAGAATAAGAACAGATACCGAGAATCACACCCGACATACAGGACAAGAGAAGTGGTACTGTGCAGAGTCCATACATACAGAATAAGGACAGATACCGAGAATTACACCCGACATACAGGACAAGAGAAGTAGTACTGTGCAGAGTCCATACATACAGAATAAGAACAGATACCGAGAATTACACCCGACATACAGGACAAGAGAAGTAGTACTGTGCAGAGTCCATACATACAGAATAAGAACAGATACCGAGAATTACACCCCACATACAGGACAAGAGAAGTGGTACTGTGCAGAGTCCATACATACAGAATAAGAACAGATACCGAGAATTACACCCGACATACAGGACAAGAGAAGTGGTACTGTGCAGAGTCCATACATACAGAATAAGGACAGATACCGAGAATCACACCCGACATACAGGACAAGAGAAGTAGTACTGTGCAGAGTCCATACATACAGAATAAGAACAGATACCGAGAATCACACCCGACATACAGGACAAGAGAAGTGGTACTGTGCAGAGTCCATACATACAGAATAAGAACAGATACCGAGAATTACACCCGACATACAGGACAAGAGAAGTGGTACTGTGCAGAGTCCATACATACAGAATAAGAAGAGATACCGAGAATTACACCCGACATACAGGACAAGAGAAGTAGTACTGTGCAGAGTCCATACATACAGAATAAGAAGAGATACCGAGAATTACACCCGACATACAGGACAAGAGAAGTGGTACTGTGCAGAGTCCATACATACAGAATAAGAACAGATACCGAGAATTACACCCGACATACAGGACAAGAGAAGTGGTACTGTGCAGAGTCCATACATACAGAATAAGAAGAGATACCGAGAATTACACCCGACATACAGGACAAGAGAAGTAGTACTGTGCAGAGTCCATACATACAGAATAAGAAGAGATACCGAGAATTACACCCGACATACAGGACAAGAGAAGTAGTACTGTGCAGAGTCCATACATACAGAATAAGAACAGATACCGAGAATTACACCCGACATACAGGACAAGAGAAGTGGTACTGTGCAGAGTCCATACATACAGAATAAGAACAGATACCGAGAATTACACCCGACATACAGGACAAGAGAAGTAGTACTGTGCAGAGTCCATACATACAGAATAAGAACAGATACCGAGAATTACACCCGACATACAGGACAAGAGAAGTAGTACTGTGCAGAGTCCATACATACAGAATAAGAACAGATACCGAGAATTACACCCGACATACAGGACAAGAGAAGTAGTACTGTGCAGAGTCCATACATACAGAATAAGGACAGATACCGAGAATTACACCCGACATACAGGACAAGAGAAGTGGTACTGTGCAGAGTCCATACATACAGAATAAGAACAGATACCGAGAATTACACCCGACATACAGGACAAGAGAAGTGGTACTGTGCAGAGTCCATACATACAGAATAAGAAGAGATACCGAGAATTACACCCGACATACAGGACAAGAGAAGTGGTACTGTGCAGAGTCCATACATACAGAATAAGAACAGATACCGAGAATTACACCCGACATACAGGACAAGAGAAGTAGTACTGTGCAGAGTCCATACATACAGAATAAGAAGAGATACCGAGAATTACACCCGACATACAGGACAAGAGAAGTGGTACTGTGCAGAGTCCATACATACAGAATAAGGACAGATACCGAGAATCACACCCGACATACAGGACAAGAGAAGTAGTACTGTGCAGAGTCCATACATACAGAATAAGAACAGATACCGAGAATTACACCCGACATACAGGACAAGAGAAGTGGTACTGTGCAGAGTCCATACATACAGAATAAGAAGAGATACCGAGAATTACACCCGACATACAGGACAAGAGAAGTAGTACTGTGCAGAGTCCATACATACAGAATAAGAAGAGATACCGAGAATTACACCCGACATACAGGACAAGAGAAGTAGTACTGTGCAGAGTCCATACATACAGAATAAGAACAGATACCGAGAATTACACCCGACATACAGGACAAGAGAAGTGGTACTGTGCAGAGTCCATACATACAGAATAAGAACAGATACCGAGAATTACACCCGACATACAGGACAAGAGAAGTAGTACTGTGCAGAGTCCATACATACAGAATAAGAACAGATACCGAGAATTACACCCGACATACAGGACAAGAGAAGTAGTACTGTGCAGAGTCCATACATACAGAATAAGGACAGATACCGAGAATTACACCCGACATACAGGACAAGAGAAGTGGTACTGTGCAGAGTCCATACATACAGAATAAGAACAGATACCGAGAATTACACCCGACATACAGGACAAGAGAAGTGGTACTGTGCAGAGTCCATACATACAGAATAAGAAGAGATACCGAGAATTACACCCGACATACAGGACAAGAGAAGTGGTACTGTGCAGAGTCCATACATACAGAATAAGAACAGATACCGAGAATTACACCCGACATACAGGACAAGAGAAGTAGTACTGTGCAGAGTCCATACATACAGAATAAGAAGAGATACCGAGAATTACACCCGACATACAGGACAAGAGAAGTGGTACTGTGCAGAGTCCATACATACAGAATAAGGACAGATACCGAGAATCACACCCGACATACAGGACAAGAGAAGTAGTACTGTGCAGAGTCCATACATACAGAATAAGAACAGATACCGAGAATTACACCCGACATACAGGACAAGAGAAGTGGTACTGTGCAGAGTCCATACATACAGAATAAGAAGAGATACCGAGAATTACACCCGACATACAGGACAAGAGAAGTAGTACTGTGCAGAGTCCATACATACAGAATAAGAACAGATACCGAGAATTACACCCGACATACAGGACAAGAGAAGTAGTACTGTGCAGAGTCCATACATACAGAATAAGAAGAGATACCGAGAATTACACCCGACATACAGGACAAGAGAAGTAGTACTGTGCAGAGTCCATACATACAGAATAAGAACAGATACCGAGAATTACACCCGACATACAGGACAAGAGAAGTGGTACTGTGCAGAGTCCATACATACAGAATAAGAACAGATACCGAGAATTACACCCGACATACAGGACAAGAGAAGTAGTACTGTGCAGAGTCCATACATACAGAATAAGAACAGATACCGAGAATTACACCCGACATACAGGACAAGAGAAGTAGTACTGTGCAGAGTCCATACATACAGAATAAGAACAGATACCGAGAATTACACCCGACATACAGGACAAGAGAAGTAGTACTGTGCAGAGTCCATACATACAGAATAAGGACAGATACCGAGAATTACACCCGACATACAGGACAAGAGAAGTAGTACTGTGCAGAGTCCATACATACAGAATAAGAACAGATACCGAGAATTACACCCGACATACAGGACAAGAGAAGTGGTACTGTGCAGAGTCCATACATACAGAATAAGAACAGATACCGAGAATTACACCCGACATACAGGACAAGAGAAGTGGTACTGTGCAGAGTCCATACATACAGAATAAGAAGAGATACCGAGAATTACACCCGACATACAGGACAAGAGAAGTGGTACTGTGCAGAGTCCATACATACAGAATAAGAACAGATACCGAGAATTACACCCGACATACAGGACAAGAGAAGTAGTACTGTGCAGAGTCCATACATACAGAATAAGAAGAGATACCGAGAATTACACCCGACATACAGGACAAGAGAAGTGGTACTGTGCAGAGTCCATACATACAGAATAAGAACAGATACCGAGAATTACACCCGACATACAGGACAAGAGAAGTAGTACTGTGCAGAGTCCATACATACAGAATAAGAAGAGATCCGAGAATTACACCCGACATACAGGACAAGAGAAGTAGTACTGTGCAGAGTCCATACATACAGAATAAGAACAGATACCGAGAATTACACCCGACATACAGGACAAGAGAAGTAGTACTGTGCAGAGCCCATACATACAGAATAAGAACAGATACCGAGAATTACACCCGACATACAGGACAAGAGAAGTGGTACTGTGCAGAGTCCATACATACAGAATAAGAACAGATACCGAGAATTACACCCGACATACAGGACAAGAGAAGTGGTACTGTGCAGAGTCCATACATACAGAATAAGAACAGATACCGAGAATTACACCCGACATACAGGACAAGAGAAGTGGTACTGTGCAGAGTCCATAAATACAGAATAAGAACAGATACCGAGAATTACACCCGACATACAGGACAAGAGAAGTAGTACTGTGCAGAGTCCATACATACAGAATAAGAAGAGATACCGAGAATTACACCCGACATACAGGACAAGAGAAGTGGTACTGTGCAGAGCCCATACATACAGAATAAGAAGAGATACCGAGAATTACACCCGACATACAGGACAAGAGAAGTAGTACTGTGCAGAGTCCATACATACAGAATAAGAACAGATACCGAGAATTACACCCGACATACAGGACAAGAGAAGTAGTACTGTGCAGAGTCCATACATACAGAATAAGAACAGATACCGAGAATTACACCCTGACATACAGGACAAGAGAAGTAGTACTGTGCAGAGTCCATACATACAGAATAAGAAGAGATACCGAGAATTACACCCGACATACAGGACAAGAGAAGTGGTACTGTGCAGAGTCCATACATACAGAATAAGAACAGATACCGAGAATTACACCCGACATACAGGACAAGAGAAGTAGTACTGTGCAGAGTCCATACATACAGAATAAGAAGAGATACCGAGAATTACACCCGACATACAGGACAAGAGAAGTAGTACTGTGCAGAGTCCATACATACAGAATAAGAACAGATACCGAGAATTACACCCGACATACAGGACAAGAGAAGTGGTACTGTGCAGAGTCCATACATACAGAATAAGAAGAGATACCGAGAATTACACCCGACATACAGGACAAGAGAAGTAGTACTGTGCAGAGTCCATACATACAGAATAAGAACAGATACCGAGAATTACACCCGACATACAGGACAAGAGAAGTGGTACTGTGCAGAGTCCATACATACAGAATAAGAACAGATACCGAGAATCACACCCGACATACAGGACAAGAGAAGTGGTACTGTGCAGAGTCCATACATACAGAATAAGAAGAGATACCGAGAATTACACCCGACATACAGGACAAGAGAAGTAGTACTGTGCAGAGTCCATACATACAGAATAAGAACAGATACCGAGAATTACACCCGACATACAGGACAAGAGAAGTGGTACTGTGCAGAGTCCATACATACAGAATAAGAACAGATACCGAGAATTACACCCGACATACAGGACAAGAGAAGTGGTACTGTGCAGAGTCCATACATACAGAATAAGAACAGATACCGAGAATTACACCCGACATACAGGACAAGAGAAGTGGTACTGTGCAGAGTCCATACATACAGAATAAGAACAGATACCGAGAATTACACCCGACATACAGGACAAGAGAAGTGGTACTGTGCAGAGTCCATACATACAGAATAAGAAGAGATACCGAGAATTACACCCGACATACAGGACAAGAGAAGTGGTACTGTGCAGAGTCCATACATACAGAATAAGAAGAGATACCGAGAATTACACCCGACATACAGGACAAGAGAAGTGGTACTGTGCAGAGTCCATACATACAGAATAAGAAAGATACCGAGAATTACACCCGACATACAGGACAAGAGAAGTAGTACTGTGCAGAGTCCATACATACAGAATAAGAAGAGATACCGAGAATTACACCCGACATACAGGACAAGAGAAGTGGTACTGTGCAGAGTCCCATACATACAGAATAAGAAGAGATACCGAGAATTACACCCGACATACAGGACAAGAGAAGTAGTACTGTGCAGAGTCCATACATACAGAATAAGAACAGATACCGAGAATTACACCCGACATACAGGACAAGAGAAGTAGTACTGTGCAGAGTTCCATACATACAGAATAAGAACAGATACCGAGAATTACACCCGACATACAGGACAAGAGAAGTAGTACTGTGCAGAGTCCATACATACAGAATAAGAAGAGATACCGAGAATTACACCCGACATACAGGACAAGAGAAGTAGTACTGTGCAGAGTCCATACATACAGAATAAGAACAGATACCGAGAATTACACCCGACATACAGGACAAGAGAAGTAGTACTGTGCAGAGTCCATACATACAGAATAAGAACAGATACCGAGAATTACACCCGACATACAGGACAAGAGAAGTAGTACTGTGCAGAGTCCATACATACAGAATAAGAACAGATACCGAGAATTACACCCGACATACAGGACAAGAGAAGTGGTACTGTGCAGAGTCCATACATACAGAATAAGAACAGATACCGAGAATTACACCCGACATACAGGACAAGAGAAGTGGTACTGTGCAGAGTCCATACATACAGAATAAGAACAGATACCGAGAATTACACCCGACATACAGGACAAGAGAAGTGGTACTGTGCAGAGTCCATACATACAGAATAAGAAAGATACCGAGAATTACACCCGACATACAGGACAAGAGAAGTAGTACTGTGCAGAGTCCATACATACAGAATAAGAACAGATACCGAGAATTACACCCGACATACAGGACAAGAGAAGTGGTACTGTGCAGAGTCCATACATACAGAATAAGAAGAGATACCGAGAATTACACCCGACATACAGGACAAGAGAAGTGGTACTGTGCAGAGTCCATACATACAGAATAAGAACAGATACCGAGAATTACACCCGACATACAGGACAAGAGAAGTGGTACTGTGCAGAGTCCATACATACAGAATAAGAACAGATACCGAGAATTACACCCGACATACAGGACAAGAGAAGTGGTACTGTGCAGAGTCCATACATACAGAATAAGAAGAGATACCGAGAATTACACCCGACATACAGGACAAGAGAAGTAGTACTGTGCAGAGTCCATACATACAGAATAAGAAGAGATACCGGAGAATTACACCCGACATACAGGACAAGAGAAGTAGGTACTGTGCAGAGTCCATACATACAGAATAAGAAGAGATACCGAGAATTACACCCGACATACAGGACAAGAGAAGTGGTACTGTGCAGAGTCCATACATACAGAATAAGAACAGATACCGAGAATTACACCCGACATACAGGACAAGAGAAGTAGTACTGTGCAGAGTCCATACATACAGAATAAGAACGAGATACCGAGAATTACACCCGACATACAGGACAAGAGAAGTGGTACTGTGCAGAGTCCATACATACAGAATAAGAAGAGATACCGAGAATTACACCCGACATACAGGACAAGAGAAGTAGTACTGTGCAGAGTCCATACATACAGAATAAGAAGAGATACCGAGAATTACACCCGACATACAGGACAAGAGAAGTAGTACTGTGCAGAGTCCATACATACAGAATAAGAACAGATACCGAGAATTACACCCGACATACAGGACAAGAGAAGTAGTACTGTGCAGAGTCCATACATACAGAATAAGAACAGATACCGAGAATTACACCCGACATACAGGACAAGAGAAGTAGTACTGTGCAGAGTCCATACATACAGAATAAGAACAGATACCGAGAATTACACCCGACATACAGGACAAGAGAAGTAGTACTGTGCAGAGTCCATACATACAGAATAAGAACAGATACCGAGAATTACACCCGACATACAGGACAAGAGAAGTAGTACTGTGCAGAGTCCATACATACAGAATAAGAAGAGATACCGAGAATTACACCCGACATACAGGACAAGAGAAGTGTACTGTGCAGAGTCCATACATACAGAATAAGAACAGATACCGAGAATTACACCCGACATACAGGACAAGAGAAGTAGTACTGTGCAGAGTCCATACATACAGAATAAGAACAGATACCGAGAATTACACCCGACATACAGGACAAGAGAAGTAGTACTGTGCAGAGTCCATACATACAGAATGAAGAACAGATACCGAGAATTACACCCGACATACAGGACAAGAGAAGTAGTACTGTGCAGAGTCCATACATACAGAATAAGAACAGATACCGAGAATTACACCCGGACATACAGGACAAGAGAAGTAGTACTGTGCAGAGTCCATACATACAGAATAAGAACAGATACCGAGAATTACACCCGACATACAGGACAAGAGAAGTAGTACTGTGCAGAGTCCATACATACAGAATAAGAACAGATACCGAGAATTACACCCGACATACAGGACAAGAGAAGTAGTACTGTGCAGAGTCCATACATACAGAATAAGAACAGATACCGAGAATTACACCCGACATACAGGACAAGAGAAGTAGTACTGTGCAGAGTCCATACATACAGAATAAGAACAGATACCGAGAATTACACCCGACATACAGGACAAGAGAAGTAGTACTGTGCAGAGTCCATACATACAGAATAAGAACAGATACCGAGAATTACACCCGACATACAGGACAAGAGAAGTAGTACTGTGCAGAGTCCATACATACAGAATAAGAACAGATACCGAGAATTACACCCGACATACAGGACAAGAGAAGTAGTACTGTGCAGAGTCCATACATACAGAATAAGAAGAGATACCGAGAATTACACCCGACATACAGGACAAGAGAAGTAGTACTGTGCAGAGTCCATACATACAGAATAAGAACAGATACCGAGAATTACACCCGACATACAGGACAAGAGAAGTAGTACTGTGCAGAGTCCATACATACAGAATAAGAACAGATACCGAGAATTACACCCGACATACAGGACAAGAGAAGTGGTACTGTGCAGAGTCCATACATACAGAATAAGAACAGATACCGAGAATTACACCCGACATACAGGACAAGAGAAGTAGTACTGTGCAGAGTCCATACATACAGAATAAGAAGAGATACCGAGAATTACACCCGACATACAGGACAAGAGAAGTAGTACTGTGCAGAGTCCATACATACAGAATAAGAACAGATACCGAGAATTACACCCGACATACAGGACAAGAGAAGTGGTACTGTGCAGAGTCCATACATACAGAATAAGAACAGATACCGAGAATTACACCCGACATACAGGACAAGAGAAGTAGTACTGTGCAGAGTCCATACATACAGAATAAGAACAGATACCGAGAATTACACCCGACATACAGGACAAGAGAAGTAGTACTGTGCAGAGTCCATACATACAGAATAAGAAGAGATACCGAGAATTACACCCGACATACAGGACAAGAGAAGTAGTACTGTGCAGAGTCCATACATACAGAATAAGAACAGATACCGAGAATTACACCCGACATACAGGACAAGAGAAGTGGTACTGTGCAGAGTCCATACATACAGAATAAGAAGAGATACCGAGAATTACACCCGACATACAGGACAAGAGAAGTGGTACTGTGCAGAGTCCATACATACAGAATAAGAACAGATACCGAGAATTACACCCGACATACAGGACAAGAGAAGTAGTACTGTGCAGAGTCCATACATACAGAATAAGAAGATACGAGAATTACACCCGACATACAGGACAAGAGAAGTAGTACTGTGCAGAGTCCATACATACAGAATAAGGACAGATACCGAGAATTACACCCGACATACAGGACAAGAGAAGTAGTACTGTGCAGAGTCCATACATACAGAATAAGAACAGATACCGAGAATTACACCCGACATACAGGACAAGAGAAGTGGTACTGTGCAGAGTCCATACATACAGAATAAGAAGAGATACCGAGAATTACACCCGACATACAGGACAAGAGAAGTAGTACTGTGCAGAGTCCATACATACAGAATAAGAACAGATACCGAGAATTACACCCGACATACAGGACAAGAGAAGTAGTACTGTGCAGAGTCCATACATACAGAATAAGAAGAGATACCGAGAATTACACCCGACATACAGGACAAGAGAAGTGGTACTGTGCAGAGTCCATACATACAGAATAAGAACAGATACCGAGAATTACACCCGACATACAGGACAAGAGAAGTAGTACTGTGCAGAGTCCATACATACAGAATAAGAACAGATACCGAGAATTACACCCGACATACAGGACAAGAGAAGTAGTACTGTGCAGAGTCCATACATACAGAATAAGAACAGATACCGAGAATTACACCCGACATACAGGGACAAGAGAAGTAGTACTGTGCAGAGTCCATACATACAGAATAAGAACAGATACCGAGAATTACACCCGACATACAGGACAAGAGAAGTAGTACTGTGCAGAGTCCATACATACAGAATAAGGAACAGATACCGAGAATTACACCCGACATACAGGACAAGAGAAGTAGTACTGTGCAGAGTCCATACATACAGAATAAGAACAGATACCGAGAATTACACCCGACATACAGGACAAGAGAAGTGGTACTGTGCAGAGTCCATACATACAGAATAAGAACAGATACCGAGAATTACACCCGACATACAGGACAAGAGAAGTAGTACTGTGCAGAGTCCATACATACAGAATAAGAACAGATACCGAGAATTACACCCGACATACAGGACAAGAGAAGTGGTACTGTGCAGAGTCCATACATTACAGAATAAGAACAGATACCGAGAATTACACCCGACATACAGGACAAGAGAAGTAGTACTGTGCAGAGTCATACATACAGAATAAGAACAGATACGAGAATTACACCCGACATACAGGACAAGAGAAGTAGTACTGTGCAGAGTCCATACATACAGAATAAGACAGATACCGAGAATTACACCCGACATACAGGACAAGAGAAGTAGGTACTGTGCAGAGTCCATACATACAGAATAAGAAACAGATACCGAGAATTACACCCGACATACAGGACAAGAGAAGTGGTACTGTGCAGAGTCCATACATACAGAATAAGAACAGATACCGAGAATTACACCCGACATACAGGAACAAGAGAAGTGGTACTGTGCAGAGTCATACATACAGAATAAGAACAGATACCGAGAATTACACCCGACATACAGGACAAGAGAAGTTACCGTAACCCCATACCCCCCCCCCCACGTGCAGGAGTCCAATACATACAGAATAAGGAAGAGAT
>NW_027507885.1:609545-640370 GCF_037356315.1 Lithobates pipiens | reverse complement strand
GCCTTGTGTTCCTACCCCAAGAGACCTCCATTAACCTGATGTTACTAACCCTCCAGTTGATGCCTACTAGAGTTTAGACCAGCGATTCCTCAAACTAACGGCTCTCCAAACTGTTGTGAAACTACACATCTCATGAGGCATTGTAAAACTCTACCATTCAGACATGACCGGGCATGATGGGAGTTGTAGTTCCTGAACTGGAGGGCCATAGTTTGAAGGACCCTGGTTTAGACCTTAACCCACACCTCTTATTCCAGAACTGTATGAAGGCCTTGTGTTCCTGCCCTGAGAGATGTCATAGATCTGAAGCCACTACCTTTCCTGGTGGTCATAATGTGGGCAGCTGCCCCTCCTGGCAGCCATGATATTGTGCCACCCCCAGTAGATGCCTACAGTGTGGCTTAGACCTTAACCCCAACTTCTCTCTTCCAGAGCTGCATGAAGGCCTTGTGTTCCTGCCCCGAGAGATGTCATAGATGTGAAGCCACTACCTCACCTGGTGGCCATATTGTGGGCAACTAACCCCTCCTGGCAGCCATATTGTGCCACCCCAGTAGATGCCTACAGTGTGGTTTAGACCTTAACCCCCCCCCAACTCTTCTTATTCCAGAGCTGTATGAAGGCCCTTGTGTTCCCTGCCCTGAGAGATGTCATGGATCTGAAGCCACTACCTTTCCTGGTGGTCATAATGTGGGCAACTAACCCCTCCTGGCATCCATGATATTGACCACAGTGCCTACAGTGTGGCTTAGGACCTTAACCCCAACTCTTCTTCTTCCAGAGCTGCATGAAGGCCTTGTGTTCCTGCCCCGAGAGACGCCACATTGACCTGAAGCGCCCTCACTGCCAGGAGCTGGTGCGGCCGATGCAAGGGCCAGAGGCTTCCCTGCGACAAAACCTACAGCTTCAAATACATAGTCTGATCCCGGACCGTCCCCCGGTGGGGATGACCACATTGCACCCTGACCACGCCTGGCACAGATGACCTCCTTGTGCCACGTGGACTGGGTGATGACCTCACTAGATGTGGCTTGTGGTTTGCACTGAATTGTACAGATTTTTTCTTCTTCTTTTCTTTTTTTTTTTCCTTTTGTATAAAATGAGTTCTTTGTAAATAAAGTCTTTGTGTTGAGTCTCTGGGTTCCTCACCCTGTAAGTTTTGAAGGTTCAGATGCTCAGTCGCGTTTCGTCCTTTCTGAGCCTTGTGTACATATCACATGGAGCTTTGTATTGTTGAGGAGATAAAAAAAAATAAAAACACTGCAGTCTTTAAAATAAAAAAATAAAAATAATTAAACCCGTGTTCCTGGCTCTTTATTGCTGGTGGGTGGAGACTTGGCGAGTGATGGAACGTATGCGGAGACCGTCTTCAATAAAGATTTTGGGTTGGAGCCTCAACTGAACTTTCAGTTTTAGTCCACTAAATACTCCAATCGCATGAAACCAAATGTGGGGGAAATTCTCTGGAAAGCAGCCACAGCCCGAGTAGGAAAGTCCATTCCTTGCCAGCATGCTGCAGAGAAGACTTGTTGATTTCAGTGGAAGCAGTGGTCTCTATGCAGAGGTCAAACGCTGCCTCCTGCTTAACCACTTTCAGCCCCCGGACCATTTTGCTGGCCAAAGACCAGACCACTTTTGCGATTCGGCACTTGCGTCGCTTTAACTGGACAATTGCACGGTCGTGCGACGTGGCTCCCAAACAAAATTGAAGTTTTTTATTTTTTTTCCCACAAATAGAGCTTTTCTTTTTGGTGGTATTTGATCACCCCTGCGGTTATTATTTTTTGCGCTATAAACAAAAATAGAGCGACAACTTCGAAAAAAACTCAATATTTTTTACTTTTTGTTATGAATATCCCCCAAAAATATATTAAAAAAAACACTTTTTTTCCCCTCGGTTTAGACCGATACGTATTCTTCTACATATTTTTGGTAAAAAAAATCGCAATAAGCGATTGGTTTGCGCAAAAGTTATAGCGTTTACAAAATAGGGGATAGTTTTATGGCATTTTTATAAATTTTTTTTTTTTTTTTTTTTTTTTACTAGTAATGGCGGCGATCAGCGATTTTATATATTTTATTTTGTGACTGCGACATTGTGGCGGACACATAGGACATTTTTGACACATTTTTGGGACCATTGTCATTTATACAGCAATCAGTACTATATAAATGCAGTGATTCCTGTGTAAATGACATTGGCAGTGAAGGGGTTAACCAGTGAAGGGGTTACCCAGTGGGTGGCAGTGAAGAGGGGTTACCCAGTGGGTGGCAGTGAAGGGGGTTAACCAGTGGGTGGCAGTGAAGGGGGTAAGTTTTTTCCTAGGGGTGTGTTGCTAACTGTGGGGGGGCTGGGCTTTCATTTAGTGAACACTGATCTCTGCTCCAATCACATGGAGCAGAGATCAGCGTCACTAGTTGCTAGGCAGAACGGGGAGATGCTGTTTACAACGGCATCTCTCCGTTCAGCCGCCCATGTGAGACGATCGCGGGTATGCCCGCGGCGATAGAGTCCGTAGGACCCCGCGACCGGACTCCAGGGGGGTCTCGACCAGCACACGAGCGCGGTGGCAGGGCGGCAAATTTAAAGAGACGTACAGGTACGCCCGTTTGCCTGCCCGTGCCATTCTGCCGACTTACATCGGCGTGCGCCGGTCGGGAACCGGTTAATCACGTGTAGCTCTGTAAATGGCAAAGCTGAAGTTTCCTCTGACCCAGCAATGAGAACAAGGGTCTAGCTCGGCATTGCTGTGCTAATATGTTGTGCCACATCCTATATAGACAACAAAAAGGGGGGAAAACCCCTATTGGTGGACTTTAAAGGTACGTACAATGGTCAAATAAAAGTAAGAAATTTTTATTATAACAATTTATAAAAGAGAACAGCAAAAAGGTAAATATCACAGAACAGTTTAAATACACATGCAGAGGTGTCTGTAGTGTGATATAAATAATAAACGTATCACCCATACATGGTGAGGTGGACGCGTTTCGGAGATATTCTGGTCTTCATCAGGGGTGAGTATGGGGCATAAGGCGTATTTCTAATAGAGCACAAATAACAAAACGTCAGGATATAAAGACAGACAGGAAATGGAGGAACATTGAAACATTGTTATACTCACATATTGGGTTACATTTATTTCTGTAACACATGTGAGTATAACAATGTTTCAATGTTCCTCCATTTCCTGTGTCTTTATATCCTGACGTTTTGTTATTTGTGCTCTATTAGAAATACGCCTTATACCCCATACTCACCCCTGATGGAGACCAGAATATCTCCGAAACGCGTCCACCTTACCATGTATGGGTGATACGTTTATTATTTATCACACTACAGACACCTCTGCATGTGTTTTTTTTTTTAATTGTTCTGTGATGTATCTTTTTGCTGTTATATCTTTTACAAATTGTTACAATAAAAACTTTAAAGTGAAGTGTTGGTATCTCTGGTCTCCTGTCAGAGGTATCAGCAAGGGATTGTGAGCACGGGGACGATTACGGGGCACATATATAATTTTTTTCAAATGGAATAGTATCAAAACACTAGTTCATGTTAAAAACCATTTATTCAAAAAAGAAAGAAATATACAACCATAAAAAAAAATATATATATATGGATCACAGTTGGTAGAGATGAATGAGGTAATTGTTCAACTAGTTTCGCTTTGCAGCTTCATCAGGAAATTACCTAGGTCTATAAATACATTAATTTAGTATAACGAGACATTAAACATTAATGTCAATTACTGCGCTTATTAATGTTTAATGTCTCGTTATACTAAATTAATGTATTTCTAGACCTAGGTAATTTCCTGATGAAGCTGCAAAGCGAAACTAGTTGAACAATTACCTCATTTATCTCTACCAACTGTGATCCATATATATATATATATATATATATTTATATATATATTTATTTATTTATTTTTTTATGGTTGTATATGTCTTTCTTTTTTGAATAAATGGTTTTTAACATGAACTAGTGTTTTGATACTATTCCATTTGAAAAAATTATATATGTGCCCCATAATCGTCCCCGTGCTCACAATCCCTTGCTGATACCTCTGATGGGAGACCAGAGATACCAACACTTCACTTTAAACTAACTTACTGGGCGGAGGGGGCATATTCATAGTTATACCATTATAATATTCCCAAGCCACTCATCTTTCATAATAAAAACCTTATTTGACCATTGTACGTGTCATTAAAGTCCCCCAAGAGGGGGGTTTTTTCCCCTTTTTTTGTTGTCTGACCCACCAGTGGGAATCTCAAACCTCTGCAGAGAGGACGCTGCTTCCACGTAACAGCATGTTGGCAGCGAACAGAATGATCTGCTCAGGCTGTGGCTGCTTTGTAAAGGAAAAGAGCTGCATGCCGATCGACGGCTTGGTTTTGAGGCACCTGCAATTTGGTGGATTTAGAAGTTCACGATCGGCACCTTCGATGGGGGAAGGGATTGTGATGTTTCCAACCTTCTTCTCCACCTTATATTAAAGCAGGGATATGCAATTAGCCGACCTCCAGCTGTTGC
Source organism: Lithobates pipiens (assembly GCF_037356315.1). Lineage (NCBI taxonomy): Eukaryota > Metazoa > Chordata > Amphibia > Anura > Ranidae > Lithobates > Lithobates pipiens. Next base: position 635,830 of record NW_027507885.1, on the reverse strand, counting down.
ACAACTACAACTCCCATGATGCATAGCAAGACTCTGACAGCCACAAGCATGACTCCCAGAGGCAGAGGGATGATGGGATGTGTAGTTTTGCGCTCATCCCGCCCCCCTCCCTGTCTCCTCCAATGCTGCAGGGGACATGAATCAGGCTGCACGGATGGCAATGGTGAATCTGCATTCATGGCAATACTCTGGGGGCTGCAGACGGGCACTGACCCTTATTTTGCTTCACAGGTCTTTATTTAAAATGTAAGATTTTTTATTTTTCCCCCCTGAGACTTCCTTTTTAAAGTGAAGGTGTGTGGTAGAAGCCGATTAAATACGGTATATCCAAATAACACAGCCGAGCTCATGTAGTCACCACACACAGCACAAAGGCGGGAGAATTCTCGTTGAGCGGTGTATTGGCGCTCGGATGAACGCACTCAGACCGAATTTTAATTGTTTAACCACTTGCCGCCCGCCGCACGCCGATGTACGTCCTATTTTTTTTTGAAGAGGGATATCTCGGTAACGGGAGCAGCTGCTGCCACAACCCAAGATATCCATCTCTTCAGGCGGCGGTCGGCTGTACGATAACGGTGGTCTCCGCGGCGGATTCACCACGAGATCACCGCTATCGGCGGCGGGAGAGGTGCCACCCCCCCCCCTCCCCCCGCCCTCCCGCCGCTTACCGGAGCCGTCGGTAGCGGCGGAGGCGATCGGGTCCTTTCATCTGCTGGGCATAGAGGCAAGTGAGGCTAAGATGGCCCCCCCTACTCGTCTCTATACCATAGGAGGGCGGAAGCGACGTCAAAACATCACTTCCGCCCATACCTCTTAAAGGTATATTTTTTTTTTAAATGTCAGATTTTCTTTTTTTTTTGCATTTTAGCCCAAATATGAGATGTGAGGAGTTTTTTGACCCCCCAGATCTCCTATATAAGAGGACCTGTCATGCTTTTTTCTATTACAAGGGATGTTTACATTCCTTGTAATAGGAATAAAAGTGATCCATTTTTTATTTTTTTTTTAAACCGTGTAAAATTAAATAAAATCTATTAAAATAAATAAGAAAAAAAGAAAGAGAAGAAAAAAAGAAGCGAGCGCATATGAAAACGGTGGTCAAACCACACATGTGAGGTATCGCCGCGATCGGTAGAGCGAGAGCAATAATCCTAGCCCTAGACCTCCTCTGTAACGCAAAACGTGCAACCTGTAGAATTTTTTAAATGTCGCTTATGGAGATTTTTGAGGCTAAAAGTTTGACGCCATTCCACGAGCGGGCACAATTTTGAAGCGTGACATGTTGGGTATCAATTTACTCGGCGTACCATTATCTTTCACAATATAAAAAAAAAATTGGGCTAATTTTACTGCTGTCTTATTTTTTTTTTATTCAAAAAAGTGAATTTTTTCCAAAAAAAGTGCGCTTGTAAGACCGCTGCGCAAATACGTTGAGAAAAAAGGTATTTCAATGACCTCCATTTTATTCTCTAGGGTGTTAGAAAAAAAAAAAACAATATAAAATGTTTGGGGATTCTAAGGGCCGGTTCACACAGCGGGCGATGCGAGGCGACACGACTCGCCTCGCCTCGCTCCCGCAAGTCGCCCCCGTTCTGTACAATGGAACCGTTCTGAGAGGAGCGACTCGAGTCGCTCCGACTCAGAAAAAAGGTTCCTGTACTACTTCTGGGCGACTTCGGGGGTGACTTGCATTGACTTCTATACAGAAGTCCTCTGCAAGTCGCCGCTGAGGTCGCCGCAGGTCGCGGCGAGGCAAGTCGGAGACGCCTCGCCGCGCCTGCAGTGTGAACCGGCCCTAAGTAATTTTCTAGCAAAAAAAAAACTGTTTTAAACATGTAAACACCGAGTCTGAAAAAGAGGCCTGGTCCTTAAGTGGTTAAAGAATGTCAGAGAAAATGGTCGGCCCTCCAGCATGTTCTCTTCATCAAATCTTCCCCTCTTTGAAAAAAGTTTGGACACCCCTGAATTAAACAGTTCCAAAACTCAAGTCGCCTTGATCGGCACTCCTCACCGATCATCATCCATAACCAGCATGACCTTTTCTGCCTCTAACATTCCCCTCCCATCAACCGTTACAAATCTTGGTGCAAAAATGGCCTCTCAACGCGCTTTGGGAACCCATAGAAATGATTTCTGTAGGACCTCTGTCTACCATCTCCGTAACATTCCTAAACTCCATCCTGTTCTTTGCTTTTCAGATGCCGAAAAGCTGGTTCAAGCCTTTGTCTCCTCCAGACTGGACAAGTGTAAGGCACTTCTTATTGGGATTCCTGGAAAGAGTCTGCAGAGGCTTCAGTACATCCGACACTCTGCAGCGAGGATCCTGATGGGAGTGCGGAAACATGAGCACACGATGGGGTCGCCACCTTTTCTTCAAGCCAAACCCGAACACTTTAGCGACACGGGGCACTTTTTTTTTCTGTAGTATACACTATAGAATTATAAAAGACCTGGGACACCTTTGGGTGCCCCAAGGAAAGTAGTAATGCTGCAGCAAATAGTCGGTGTGGCCAAACTGCTTTTACTTACATCATGCCCCCCCCCACCCCCAGTGATGCCAAACCTGCCCCCAGACAGGGGCTGGCAACTACCGAATGGCAACAGATTCTTGTATGACTATCTCAGTTACTTGGGGAGCCACAGCCCAGTCTAAATGTGTCCGGGTTTCAGGCAGACTGAAACCTGTACACAAGATTCCAAACCCGAACTGTCCGGGTGAATCCTGGACAGGTGGCAACCCTACCACATAACCCCGTTCTCCACTCACTCCATTGCCTTCCTGTCTCCACCAGGATTGAGTAGAAGGTTTCCCTTCTTACACATGTATTCATGGACATGCCCTCCCATATCTTAAATAACTTCTTAAATCACAAAACATCAACATGTTCCCTCCTCTCCACTCACTCAACCCTCCTTCATATACCCAGAACTAGACTCAGGACAATGGGAGGCCTTGTGTGCCGCTGCCCCGCGCCTGTGGAAGGCCCTGCCTGACACCTTGAGGGCTCCTCAATCCACTGACTGTTTTAAAAAAAAGGTCTTAAAGAGGAGCTCCACCCTAAAGTGGACCTTCCGCTCATCGGAACCCTCCCCCCCTCCGGCGCCACAATTGGCACCTTTCAGGGGGGAGGGGGGTGCAGGTACCTGTACAGTACAGGTATCTGCACCCACTTCCAGGATAGCTCTCTGCGGAAAGGGGCGTAGATTACGCCCCTTTCCGCAAGTGCCCGCCCCTTTCCGCAAGTGCCCCGCTGCCTGCTGGGAAAACACACGGATCCCAGAGGCAGCGGGGACCGTCCTTATTGCACAGCGCAACTCGCGCATGCGCAGTAGGGAACCGGGAAATGAAGCCGAAAGGCTCCATTTCCTGATTCCCATACCCAAGATGGCGGCGGCAGCACTCGAGAGACGATCGAGAGATCGGCTTCGGGTGCCGACATCGCGGGCGCGCTGGGCGGGTAAGTGTCATTATTTTAAAGTCAGCAGCTGCAGTATTTGTAGCTGCTGGCTTTAAAAAAAAAAAAAACCGCGGAGTCCCGCTTTAAGACATTACTTTTCAGCAAAGCCTTTTGTCCCTTTAAGATGTTCGTTTGCCTTGTATAAATTGCTCATTTCTCTTTTAACCTGTAGCACTTTGAGATCTTTTGATGGTTAATGTTTGTAGGGCACTATAAATAAAATGTATTATTTTAAGTGTAGCAGCGGCTCCTGAAGAGCACACGCTATGTGATTTTCTAAAATTAAAGTTGCCTAAATTGCAGTTTGGTTTGGGTCTATATGCACCTCTGCATCAGTCTGACTGGACTGTGAGATGTTCAGCCTGGCCACAGGGGGCGCTGTCTCTGGTGGCAGGCAAACTATAGTCTGATTAAGTGCTTAAGTTACTCTCTTTCGGAGTCAGGTCAGGGGGAGTGGCCCTCTCGCTGTGCCCTCTGGGAGAGGGTATTTAAGATGTGGACATCATGTGGTTCGGGGTTCCGGTCCAGTATGAAGTGCTGATTACATGGTCCTGGTCCTCCTGACCAGCCCCCAGGAAGGCTATGGCCTGGGGTGCGAATCCACCTGACTGTAATGTCTCAGGGCTGGCTAGCCCAAGGCAGGGAGACTAAAGGAGGATTCTGAGGTGGTTGGGTTCCGTCTCCGGTTCGGGAGAGACCCAGTGTACTTCAAGCATTCCAGGGGAGGACTCTTCAGAAGAACACCACGTACGGGTTGGTTTTCTTAGCAAGAACCTGGAAGGGCTGAAGATACCGAGAGAATCCGGTCTTGTGGATATCACCAAGTGGGCTGAGAGATCCAGGAATCCTACAAGAGTTCTACAGATTAGTGTCCTCCATGTTCTACAACAACGTCTGTGATAAAGACTTTGTTCCTGAGGAAGCACCTTGTTGGCTGCGAGACCTTGTGAGAGACGGACTGTCCAACCTGAGTGATCATCCAGCTGTGATTGGCTGTTCTCTGGATGCAGTTAAAGTAATCAAGTTCCATAATGTTTTTGGACTTTGACATTAAAAGTACCTGAACCTCCTTCCCAAGTTATAGACTCTTCAATGTCTGAGCTTTGCAAATAAAATCCATTCAACTGGATCTGTTGTCAGTCTCAAGTTACTGGGCCACCGACCACGAGACACCGACCACGTGACACCGACCACGAGACACCGACCACGAGACACCGACCACGGGACACCGACCACGAGACACCGACCACGAGACACCGACCACGGGACACCGACCACGGGACACCGACCACGAGACACCGACCACGAGACACCGACCACGGGACACCGACCACGAGACACCGACCACGGGACACCGACCACGGGACACCCCCTAGACGTGTCACAAGGAGAACGGAGGGTAACAGTAAGCCCAGAAATAACCAGCAGCTCCTTCGGGGGTCAGTGCTCCATAAGGGATTACATATATGAGGTATTTGGAGTGATAAAGGTGATGACTTCTGAGCACAACGCTCTATCAGGTAAACCAGGGCCATCTTTAAAGTGGTTGTAAACCCTTACAACACACTTTGACCTACAGGTGAGCCTAGATTAAGGCCTTCCTGTAGGTCCAAGAAATATCTCCTAAACCTACACAGTATAGGAGATATTTACCTGAAGACAGCCACCGATGTCTACAGCGCATGCACCGTAGACAGCGACGCACAGGCGCACTCTGAGCGCGGCATTATCAACGACGGAGCTGCCGCGCTTGTCGGCTCCCGTGCGCATGCGCGGGAGTGACGTCATCGCGGCTTCGCCGAATGACAGCGGCGGAGCTGCGAGACACCACCAAGAAGATGGAGGCTCCAGACTACAGGGGACAGCGGCGACTTCGCTGGCTCCTGTGTCAGGTAAGTGACACGTAATGGACTACTATGTGATGCGATGTGATGCGATGCGATGTGATGCATAGTACTCCATTATGCTTTGCCTTTGCAGGGAATGAAAGAGGAAGTGAACTCATCAGGGTTTACTTCCTCTTTAATATGGATTGGACCCTGTGCAAAAATGTGCCACTGTGTGATGTTGAAAAAGCGTTTGGGACTTTCTTCTGCATTTGTGGAGCATAGAGCAGCTCACCGACATGAATGGCCTTCCCTACATGTGACCGCCATCTTTATCCACCCTGTCAGTACACCTTTCATCCGAAAACCCCTGCTGACCTCTGCACCCCAAATCTCTCCAATCCCCTTTAACTCTACCTGCCTACTCTGCTCCCACCCTCCTTCCTTCTGTACACCCCAAAATGTAATTCTTTCTCTGCACACCCCACACTACCCTCCCCCCACCAATTTACTTACCTTTGCAGAACAGGCTGATGGTAGGCATAATGACCCCAGTTGTAGGCGGCACTTTCCAGCATGCACCATTATCTCCCCAGTGGGCAGCATTCAGTATAGGTGATGGTGGGTATGACCTCAGGGGGGCATGATATACATATGAATGTCGGTATAAACATGTAAACACAGGTCTGCAGGTGAGTCCTCTGTACACAACAATAGAGCAGAGCTGGGCAGCATTAGTAACAGAACTTCACACTGAGATATCCGGACACGGCACAGGGACTAAAACCTCAAGGGAAGAGGGAATTTAAACTGGGATAGTTGGCAAGTATGAGGTAGCTGCTTTGGGCCCCACAACAATGACAGGGCCCAGGGCAGCTGCCCCTTTTGCCCTACTTTAAAGATGGCCCTATGATGGAAATTCCCATACCATGTGACCTCCGACCAGAACGCTCTATCCGGTGGACATTCCCATACCATGTGACCTCCGACCAGAACGCTCTATCCGGTGGACATTCCCATACCATGTGACCTCCGACCAGAACGCTCTATCCGGTGGACATTCCCATACCATGTGACCTCCGACCAGAACGCTCTATTCGGTGGACATTCCCATACTATGTGTCCTCCGCCCAGAACGCTCTATCCGGTGGACATTCCCATACCATGTGACCTCCGCCCAGAACGCTCTATCCGGTGGACATTCCCATACCATGTGACCTCCGACCAGAACGCTCTATCCGGTGGACATTCCCATACCATGTGACCTCCGCCCAGAACGCTCTATCCGGTGGACATTCCCATACCATGTGACCTCCGACCAGAACGCTCTATCCAGTGGACATTCCCATACCATGTGACCTCCGCCCAGAACGCTCTATCCGGTGGACATTCCCATACCATGTGACCTCCGACCAGAACGCTCTATCCGGTGGACATTCCATACCATGTGACCTCCGACCAGAACGCTTTATCCGGTGGACATTACCATACCATGTGACCTCCAACCAGAACGCTTTATCCGGTGGACATTCCCATACCATGTGACCTCCGACCAGAACGCTCTATCCGGTGGACATTCCATACCATGTGACCTCCGACCAGAACGCTTTATCCGGTGGACATTACCATACCATGTGACCTCCAACCAGAACGCTTTATCCGGTGGACATTCCCATACCATGTGACCTCCGACCAGAACGCTCTATCCGGTGGACATTCCCATACCATGTGACCTCCGACCAGAACGCTCTATGCGGTGGACATTCCATACTATGTGACCTCCGACCAGAACGCTCTATGCGGTGGACATTCCATACTATGTGACCTCCGACCAGAACGCTCTATCCGGTGGACATTCCATACCATGTGACCTCCGACCAGAATGCTCTATCCGGTGGACATTCCATACCATGTGACCTCCGACCAGAACGCTTTATCCGGTGGACATTCCCATACTATGTGATCTCCGACCAGAACGCTCTATCCGGTGGACATTACCATACCATGTGACCTCCGCCCAGAACGCTCTATCCGGTGGACATTCCCATACCATGTGACCTCCGACCAGAACGCTCTATCCGGTGGACATTCCCATACCATGTGACCTCCGACCAAAACGCTCTATCTGGTGGACATTCCCATACCATGTGACCTCCGACCAGAACGCTCTATCCGGTGGACATTCCCATACCATGTGACCTCCAACCGGAACGCTCTATCCGGTGGACATTCCATACCATGTGACCTCCGACCAGAACGCTCTATCCGGTGGACATTCCATACCATGTGACCTCCGACCAGAACGCTTTATCCAGTGGACATTACCATACCATGTGACCTCCAACCAGAACGCTTTATCTGGTGGACATTCCCATACCATGTGACCTCCGACCAGAATGCTCTATCCGGTGGACATTCCATACCATGTGACCTCCGACCAGAATGCTCTATCCGGTGGACATTCCATACCATGTGACCTCCGCCCAGAACGCTCTATCCGGTGAACATTCCCATACCATGTGACCTCCAACCGGAACGCTCTATCCGGTGGACATTCCCATACCATGTGACCTCCGACCAGAACGCTCTATCCGGTGGACATTCCATACCATGTGACCTCCGACCAGAACGCTTTATCCGGTGGACATTCCCATACCATGTGACCTCCGACCAGAACGCTTTATCCGGTGGACATTCCCATACCATGTGACCTCCGACCAGAACGCTCTATGCGGTGGACATTCCATACCATGTGACCTCCGACCAGAACGCTCTATCCGGTGGACATTCCCATACTATGTGACCTCTGACCAGATTGCTCTATCCGGTGGACATTCCCATACTATGTGATCTCCGACCAGAACGCTCTATCCGGTGGACATTCCCATACCATGTGACCTCCGACCAGAACGCTCTATCCGGTGGACATTCCCATACCATGTGATCTCTGACCAGAACGCTCTATCCGGTGAACATTCCCATACTATGTGACCTCCGATCAGAACGCTCTATCCGGTGGACATTCCCATACCATGTGACCTCCGACCAAAACGCTCTATCTGGTGGACATTCCCATACCATGTGACCTCCGACCAGAACGCTCTATCCGGTGGACATTCCCATATCATGTGACCTCCAACCAGAACGCTCTATCCGGTGAACATTCCCATACTATGTGACCTCCGATCAGAACGCTCTATCCGGTGGACATTCCCATACCATGTGACCTCCGACCAAAACGCTCTATCTGGTGGACATTCCCATACCATGTGACCTCCGACCAGAACGCTCTATCCGGTGGACATTCCCATATCATGTGACCTCCAACCAGAACGCTCTATCCAGTGGACATTCCCATACCATGTGACCTCCGACCAAAACGCTCTATCTGGTGGACATTCCCATACCATGTGACCTCCGACCAGAACGCTCTATCCGGTGGACATTCCCATATCATGTGACCTCCAACCAGAACGCTCTATCCAGTGGACATTCCCATATCATGTGACCTCCAACCAGAACGCTCTATCCGGTGGACATTCCCATATCATGTGACCTCCAACCAGAACGCTCTATCCGGTGGACATTCCCATACCATGTGACCTCCGACCAGAACGCTCTATCCGGTGGACATTCCCATACCATGTGACCTCCGACCAAAACGCTCTATCTGGTGGACATTCCCATACCATGTGACCTCCGACCAGAACGCTCTATCCGGTGGACATTCCCATATCATGTGACCTCCAACCAGAACGCTCTATCCAGTGGACATTCCCATATCATGTGACCTCCAACCAGAACGCTCTATCCGGTGGACATTCCATACCATGTGACCTCCGACCAAAACGCTCTATCTGGTGGACATTCCCATACCATGTGACCTCCGACCAGAACGCTCTATCCCGTGGACATTCCCATACCATGTGACCTCCGACCAGAACGCTCTATCCGGTGGACATTCCATACCATGTGACCTCCGACCAGAACGCTCTATCCGGTGGACATTCCCATACCATGTGACCGCCGACCAGAACGCTCTATCCCGTGAACATTCTCATACCATATGATAGAACATGCCATTAGCTGAGGGGCATCAGGGGAAGGCAGCAGAGGGCAACCTTTTTAGCTGGAAGAGAATGTGGTCTGGATAACTTTTTATCCCTAGAACCAGGGCCGGGACAAGGGTTGGGCAACTGTCCTGGGCACTGTGGCGTTGTGTCAGGTGGGAATGCCATGAGGAGATTGGGGGGAGGAAATTTGTGTTGGGAGGGGGAATTTGGGGGCAACAGGGTATAATAATTGTTCTAGCAGGGGAAATTGGTGGGGTGCTAGTAGTGGTGATTTAGGGTGTTTTGTGTTGGGAGGGGGGATGGGGAAAAGGATTTGTGCTAGGAGGAGGGATGAGGGGATTTTTGTTGGGAGGAGGCATGGGGAAAAGGATAAGGGATTTGTGCTAGGAAGGGGGATTTGTGCTAGAAGTAGGTGATATGATAGAGGGAGGTAAGGGAATTGAACTAGGAGGGGGAGTTTTTTTTTGGGGGGGGGGTTGTGCTAATAGGGATGATTGGGGAGTATTTGTGCTAGGAGGAGGGATGGGGATTTGTGTTGGGAGGGGGATTTGGGAGCAGCAGGGTATAATAATTGTTCTAGGAGGGGGATTTGTGTTGGGAGGGGGGATGGGGAAAAGGATTTGTGCTAGAAGAGGTGATATGGTAGAGGGAGGTAAGGGAATTGAGCTAGCGCCAAGAGTTTGCTAAGCACTTTACAATATAAAGGGGGACAGTACAGCAACAATTCGATACAAGAGGAATCAGAGGACCATGATCCTAAGAGCTTACAATCTAAAACAGAACAAGGGTGCACACACATCTTCAGGCAAAAATGGACACACCCGGTCCAAGGTGCTGATCCCGGACATCACCGTAGGCAATATCAAGAAAAGAAGAAAAGATTGATCGCACACTTGAATCCAAAAGATTCTGTAGAGATTTTTTTATTGTCTTGAGCCAGACTAAATTGCAATGATGATCAGTTGACGCGTTTCACAACAACTTGTGAACAAGCACGTTTCTTTTCATGTGCAGGATGGGAACAGTTCTGTCATAGATAGAATACCCCCACTGTCCCTGCCCATGGTGGACTGACGATGGATCCGATTTTGTAGGGATTCATAGGAAGTAAGAATAGCAGCTTCCAGGGCCGTGGCGGTGTTATTACCTGAGGGTAGAACCACCAATGAGGTGATTAAGAGGCAATATAATAAGTTTGAAGATTGAGGACTGCGAGGCCTCCTTTCAATATTGGCCATTGTGGGGTATCTTTAATGATCCTAACTGCCCCCATCCTCCCCCAAATTAAAGACGTAAGGATCGTTATACTCTTGGAATCTACGTTTGGGAATATATAGCGAGGAATTACTGAATATGTAAAGGAAAATCATTTTGTATAGATTTACCCACCTGGTAGGTATGACGGACCATCCACCACCCAGCTTTGGTGCTTCCATCAACGTACAGCTTCCTCCACTCTGGACCCAGGAACCGGGTATTATAGCTGTCCATACAAGAACTAGACAACACTAGCTTAGGTGCAAACTGGAACTCACTTTATTGTAAGCTCACACAACATACTATCGATGTTAGACTGACTGGTCTGTAGTTAGTTTACATACTATCAATGTTTGACTGACTGGTCTGTAGATAGTTTACATACTATTGATGTTAATTTACATACTATCAATGTTAGACTGACTGGTCTGTAGTTAGTTTACATACTATATACTGTATCTCGGCATCTTTTGAATATTTTTTTACTGCATTGGCTTTTCTCCAATCAGCAAAAAGCAAAAAAAATACATTTTTAGTAGTGCCAAAAATAAATTTCACAAAATGTCTTTAAAATCAAGAATTTTATTACAATTTAATCATTAAGATTCTTTGGTGCATACATGAAAGACTGTTATAACAGCTCAGCCTTCCCGATTTGTTATCCTCCCATAAAGTATACTTCTATCATATTTGAAGGTAACAATAGTACCACAAGTATCATATATAAATCAAAAAGGGAGGGTGAACTCATAGCGGGTGTGACGGGAACTCATAGCGGGTGTGACGGGAACTCATATCGGATGTGACAGGAACTCATAGCGGGTGTGACAGGAACTCATATCGGATGTGACGGGAACTCATATCGGGTGTGACGGGAACTCATATCGGATGTGACGGAAACTCATAGCGGGTGTGACGGGAACTCATATCGGATGTGACGGGAACTCATATCGGATGTGACGGAAACTCATAGCGGGTGTGACGGGAACTCATATCGGATGTGACGGGAACTCATAGCGGATGTGACGGGAACTCATAGCGGGTGTGACGGAAACTCATAGCGGGTGTGACGGGAACTCATATCGGATGTGACGGGAACTCATATCGGATGTGACGGGAACTCATATCGGATGTGACGGGAACTCATAGCGGATGTGACAGGAACTCATATCGGATGTGACGGAAACTCATATCGGATGTGACGGGAACTCATATCGGATGTGACGGGAACTCATAGCGGGTGTGACGGGAACTCATAGCGGGTGTGACGGGAACTCATATCGGATATGACGGGAACTCATAGCGGGTGTGACGGGAACTCATAGCGGATGTGGCGGGAACTTATAGCGGGTGTGATGGGAACTCATAGCGGGTGTGACGGGAACTCATAGCGGATGTGACGGGAACTCATAGCGGGTGTGACGGGAACTCATAGCGGATGTGACGGGAACTCATAGCGGGTGTGACGGGAACTCATAGCGGGTGTGACGGGAACTCATAGCGGATGTGACGGGAACTCATAGCGGGTGTGACGGGAATTCATAGCGGGTGTGACGGGAACTCATAGCGGGTGTGACGGGAACTCATAGCGGGTGTGACGGGAACTCATAGCGGGTGTGACGGGAACTCATAGCGGGTGTGACGGGAACTCATAGCGGATGTGACGGGAACTCATAGCCGATGTGACGGGAACTCATAGCGGGTGTGACGGGAACTCATAGCGGGTGTGACGGGAACTCATATCGGATGTGACGGGAACTCATAGCGGGTGTGACGGGAACTCATAGCGGATGTGACGGGAACTCATAGCGGGTGTGACGGGAACTCATAGCGGGTGTGACGGGAACTCATAGCGGGTGTGACGGGAACTCATAGCGGGTGTGACGGGAACTCATAGCGGATGTGACAGGAACTCATAGCCGATGTGACGGGAACTCATAGCGGGTGTGACGGGAACTCATAGCGGGTGTGACGGGAACTCATATCGGATGTGACGGGAACTCATAGCGGGTGTGACGGGAACTCATAGCGGGTGTGACGGGAACTTATAGCGGATGTGACGGGAACTCATAGCGGGTGTGACGGGAACTCATAGCGGGTGTGACGGGAACTTATAGCGGATGTGACGGGAACTCATATCGGATGTGACGGGTACTCATAGCGGGTGTGACGGGAACTCATAGCGGGTGTGACGGGAACTCATAGCGGGTGTGACGGGAACTTATAGCGGATGTGACGGGAACTCATAGCGGATGTGACGGGAACTCATAGCGGGTGTGACGGGAACTCATAGCGGGTGTGACGGGAACTCATAGCGGGTGTGACGGGAACTCATAGCGGGTGTGACGGGAACTCATAGCGGGTGTGACGGGAACTTATAGCGGATGTGACGGGAACTCATAGCGGATGTGACGGGAACTCATAGCGGGTGTGACGGGAACTCATAGCGGGTGTGACGGGAACTCATAGCGGATGTGACCGGAACTCATAGCGGGTGTGACGGGAACTCATAGCGGATGTGACGGGAACTCATAGCGGGTGTGACGGGAACTCATAGCGGATGTGACGAGAACTCATAGCGGATGTGACGGGAACTCATAGCGGGTGTGACGGGAACTCATAGCGGGTGTGGCGGGAACTCATAGCCGATGTGACGGGAACTCATAGCCGATGTGACGGGAACTCATAGCCGATGTGACGGGAACTCATAGCGGATGTGACGGGAACTCATAGCGGGTGTGACGGGAACTCATAGCGGGTGTGACGGGAACTCATAGCGGATGTGACGGGAAAACTCATAGCTGGTGTGGCGGGAACTCATAGCGGGTGTGACGGGAACTCATAGGGGATGTGACGGGAACTCATAGGGGATGTGACGGGAACTCATAGCGGGAGTGGCGGGAACTCATAGCGGGTGTGACGGGAACTCATAGGGGATGTGACGGGAACTCATAGCGGATGTGACGGGAACTCATAGCGGATGTGACGGGAACTCATAGCGGGTGTGGCGGGAACTCATAGGGGATGTGGCGGGAACTCATAGCGGATGTGACGGGAACTCATAGCGGGTGTGACGGGAAAACTCATAGCGGATGTGACGGGAACTCATAGCGGATGTGACGGGAACTCATAGCGGGTGTGACGGGAACTCATAGCGGATGTGACGGGAACTCATAGCGGGTGTGACGGGAACTCATAGCGGATGTGACGGGAACTCATAGCGGGTGTGACGGGAACTCATAGCGGGTGTGACGGGAACTCATAGCGGGTGTGACGGGAACTCATAGCGGGTGTGACGGGAACTCATAGCGGATGTGACGGGAACTCATAGCGGATGTGACGGGAACTCATAGCGGATGTGACGGGAACTCATAGCGGATGTGACGGGAACTCATAGCGGGTGTGACGGGAGCTCATAGCGGATGTGACGGGAACTCATAGCGGATGTGACGGGAACTCATAGCGGGTGTGACGGGAACTCATAGCGGGTGTGACGGGAACTCATAGCGGGTGTGACGGGAACTCATAGCGGATGTGACGGGAACTCATAGCGGGTGTGACGGGAACTCATAGCGGATGTGACGGGAACTTATAGCGGATGTGACAGGAACTCATAGCGGATGTGACGGGAACTCATAGCGGGTGTGACGGGAACTCATAGCGGGTGTGACGGGAACTCATAGCGGGTGTGACGGGAACTCATCGCTGATGTGACGGGAACTCATCGCGGGTGTGACGGGAACTCATAGCGGGTGTGACGGGAACTCATCGCGGGTGTGACGGGAACTCATCGCGGATGTGGCGGGAACTCATAGCGGGTGTGACGGGAACTCATAGCGGGTGTGACGGGAACTCATAGCGGATGTGACGGGAACTCATAGCGGGTGTGACGGGAACTCATCGCGGGTGTGACGGGAACTCATAGCGGATGTGGCGGGAACTCATAGCGGGTGTGACGGGAACTCATAGCGGGTGTGACGGGAACTCATAGCGGATGTGACGGGAACTCATAGCGGGTGTGACGGGAACTCATAGCGGGTGTGACGGGAACTCATAGCGGGTGTGGCGGGAACTCATAGGGGATGTGACGGGAACTCATAGCCGATGTGACGGGAACTCATAGCGGATGTGACGGGAACTCATAGCGGATGTGACGGGAACTCATAGCGGGTGTGACGGGAACTCATAGCGGGTGTGACGGGAACTCATATCGGATGTGACGGGAACTCATAGCGGATGTGACGGGAGCTCATAGCGGGTGTCACGGGAACCCATAGCGGATGTGACGGGAACCCATAGCGGGTGTGGCGGGAACTCATAGCGGATGTGGCGGGAACTCATAGCGGATGTGGCGGGAACTCATAGCGGGTGTGGCGGGAACTCATAGCTGGTGTGACGGGAACTCATAGGGGATGTGACGGGAACTCATAGCGGATGTGACGGGAACTCATAGCGGGTGTGACGGGAACTCATAGCGGGTGTGACGGGAACTAATAGCGGATGTGACGGGAACTCATAGCGGGTGTGACGGGAACTCATAGCGGGTGTGACGGGAGCTCATAGCGGGTGTGACGGGAACTCATAGCGGGTGTGACGGGAACTCATAGCGGGTGTGACGGGAACTCATAGCGGATGTGACGGGAACTTATAGCGGGTGTGACGGGAACTCATAGCGGGTGTGACGGGAACTTATAGCGGGTGTGACGGGAACTCATAGCGGGTGTGACGGGAACTCATAGCGGATGTGACGGGAACTCATAGCGGGTGTGACGGGAAAACTCATAGCGGGTGTGACGGGAACTCATAGCGGGTGTGACGGGAACTCATAGCGGGTGTGACGGGAACTCATAGCGGATGTGACGGGAACTCATAGCGGGTGTGACGGGAACTCATAGCGGGTGTGACGGGAACTCATAGCGGGTGTGACGGGAACTCATAGCGGGTGTGACGGGAACTCATCGCGGATGTGACGGGAACTCATCGCGGGTGTGACGGGAACTCATAGCGGATGTGACGGGAACTCATCGCGGGTGTGACGGGAACTCATAGCGGGTGTGACGGGAACTCATAGCGGATGTGGCGGGAACTCATAGCGGGTGTGACGGGAACTCATAGCGGATGTGACGGGAACTCATAGCGGATGTGACAAGAACTCATAGCGGGTGTGACGGGAACTCATAGCGGGTGTGACGGGAACTCATAGCGGATGTGACGGGAACTCATAGCGGGTGTGACGGGAACTCATAGCGGGTGTGGCGGGAACTCATAGGGGATGTGACGGGAACTCATAGCCGATGTGACGGGAACTCATAGCGGATGTGACGGGAACTCATAGCGGATGTGACGGGAACTCATAGCGGGTGTGACGGGAACTCATAGCGGGTGTGACGGGAACTCATAGCGGGTGTGACGGGAACTCATATCGGATGTGACGGGAACTCACAGCGGATGTGACGGGAGCTCATAGCGGGTGTCACGGGAACTCATAGCGGATGTGACGGGAACCCATAGCGGGTGTGGCGGGAACTCATAGCGGATGTGGCGGGAACTCATAGCGGATGTGGCGGGAACTCATAGCGGGTGTGGCGGGAACTCATAGCTGGTGTGGCGGGAACTCATAGGGGATGTGACGGGAACTCATATCGGATGTGACGGGAACTCATAGGGGATGTGACGGGAACTCATAGCGGGTGTGACGGGAACTAATAGCGGATGTGACGGGAACTCATAGCGGGTGTGACGGGAACTCATAGCGGGAGTGGCGGGAACTCATAGGGGATGTGACGGGAACTCATAGCCAATGTGACGGGAACTCATAGCGGATGTGACGGGAACTCATAGGGGATGTGGCGGGAACTCATAGCGGATGTGACGGGAACTCATAGCGGGTGTGACGGGAAAACTCATAGCGGATGTGACGGGAACTCATAGCGGGTGTGACGGGAACTCATAGCGGATGTGACGGGAACTCATAGCGGATGTGACGGGAACTCATAGCGGGTGTGACGGGAGCTCATAGCGGATGTGACGGGAACTCATAGCGGGTGTGACGGGAACTCATAGCGGATGTGACGGGAACTCATAGCGGGTGTGACGGGAGCTCATAGCGGGTGTGACGGGAACTCATAGCGGGTGTGACGGGAACTCATAGCGGGTGTGACGGGAACTCATAGCGGATGTGACGGGAACTTATAGCGGGTGTGACGGGAACTCATAGCGGGTGTGACGGGAACTCATAGCGGATGTGACGGGAACTTATAGCGGGTGTGACGGGAGCTCATAGCGGGTGTGACGGGAACTCATAGCGGGTGTGACGGGAACTCATAGCGGATGTGACGGGAACTTATAGCGGGTGTGACGGGAACTCATAGCGGGTGTGACGGGAACTCATAGCGGGTGTGACGGGAACTCATAGCGGGTGTGACGGGAACTCATAGCGGGTGTGACGGGAACTCATAGCGGATGTGACGGGAACTTATAGCGGGTGTGACGGGAACTCATAGCGGGTGTGACGGGAACTCATATCGGATGTGACGGGAACTCATAGCGGGTGTGACGGGAACTCATAGCGGGTGTGACGGGAACTCATAGCGGATGTGACGGGAACTCATAGCGGGTGTGACGGGAACTCATAGCGGGTGTGACGGGAACTCATAGCGGATGTGACGGGAACTCATAGCGGGTGTGACGGGAAAACTCATAGCGGATGTGACGGGAACTCATAGCGGGTGTGACGGGAACTCATAGCGGGTGTGACGGGAACTCATAGCGGATGTGACGGGAACTCATAGCGGGTGTGATGGGAACTCATAGCGGGTGTGGCGGGAACTCATAGGGGATGTGACGGGAACTCATAGCCAATGTGACGGGAACTCATAGCGGATGTGACGGGAACTCATAGCGGGTGTGATGGGAACTCATAGCGGGTGTGGCGGGAACTCATAGGGGATGTGACGGGAACTCATAGCCAATGTGACGGGAACTCATAGCGGATGTGACGGGAACTCATAGCGGGTGTGACGGGAACTCATAGCGGGTGTGACGGGAACTCATAGCGGGTGTGATGGGAACTCTTAGCGGGTGTGACGGGAACCCATAGCAGATGTGACGGGAACTCATAGCGGATGTGACGGGAACTCATAGCGGGTGTGACGGGAACCCATAGCGGGTGTGACGGGAACTCATAGCGGATGTGACGGGAAATTATAGCGGATGTGACGGGAACTCATAGCGGGTGTGATAGGAACTCATAGCGGGTGTGATGGGAACCCATAGCGGATGGGACGGGAACTCATAGTGGCTGAGATGTGAGATCAGAAGGTTTGCAGCTCCTTTTTTGTAAATCCTGTATATCACTATATCACCTCACTCTACTGGTAAAAATAAGTGTATGTAGCACTTACCCCCGAAGGCGCAGCTGATAATTAATTGGGCCTGTAATCTGCTCTTTCCACCCCCAGTGATTTGGCTCAACCTGCTTGACACAGCCGTGTAACAGTGTTGGTGTGCAACCCAATGATAAAAGACAATTGAACAGTCACAGATTACATGCACTTTACCTGTGTTGTCACCTGGGCACACACTGCTACACCTGTCTGGAGAATGAACACACCTCACAATAGACTCTGCTAAACCAAAGTATAAGTTTATTGGAACTGGCTCAACTTATAAACAGTCATGTCATACAATTCGGACCGCAGTGCTTGGAACAAATAGTTGTGAATGACTATCACACAAGAGTTACCTGAATTGCCCCTGCAGGCGTGTCTCCAAGTGGGACTGATGCTCAGGGAATAAAATCTCAGCACTGGGCACCTTCCCACTTCCAGCACACCATGCAGACACCATACGATCTCTAATATCCTACACAGTAATTGAACAGGATAATATACCGCAATATAACTACTCAATACTCCCCCTGCAGTTACTAGTATGCAATAGCAGCACTGCAAGACCTCGCAGTGAGGGATAGAGTCTTTTCTTTTCTTCATCTAGCCATTTATACTGCAGTATTTATAATCGGCAGGATTTCCAACCAGTAATGTAGTGTAGAATAGCATAAAACAGTAACTTCGATCAGCGATATATTTGTGAACTCCTTCCCTGGGAATGTACTTCCAGCGGCAGTCACTGAAATTAGGTCCCAGCAATGCTGTAAGGTTAGTCTAACTGTGTGAAGTGCGGTATATAACTTCTGGGCAACAGCCCTCTCACCACACCAGGCCTGGATGGATGCCTCCGCTCAGATGGTCTCCGTCCTGCTGCCAGTCAGCTCCGCAATGCTGCGCCGCTCCACAAGACGACCGGGACCTCCATCTGGCTCCGTCGGATGCTCTGGATCTTCCAGTCGGATCACACCACTTCTCCAGCACACGGTGAAGAGGCTCTTTCTGTAGTTGCTGCTCCGCTCCATACGAGGTTGGCTGCGGCTCTTCCAAACACCCACACACAGATACCCGTAGGCAGGCCATGTGTCCCAGCAGAAAGAGACAGAAAATGGCCACGCCGGGCCTTTTATTACCCACCCAGCATGCAGTTCAGCCACTCAGTGTTCATGGGTAGGTGAGTGGGCACTATGGGTAGGTGAGTCCTTTCTCAAGAAAAAAATGATTAAGTCATTTCCTGTTAGGTTTTCCCTATGCTCTTCAAATGAAAAATAAACAAAGTCCATTTCACATTTATACCACTAGAGGGGGGCCAAATACCAATTTATAACATTGTCCATTGTTTAGCATTGCCTAGCATTAGCAGGCAAAAATACCAGCGTTACATACTCCCCCTGCTTTAAATCTTTGGTCCCCAAAGATATTCAAAGTCTTTGATTTATAACACATTTTTGCCTGTTACATGTTGTCATTTACAGGTGGAGAAATGGGGTTAGTATGATAACAAGCAAGTTGCATTTTCATAACCAGAATTTAAACTCGAACATTTCATGTCATGACACCAGCTTGACAGAGGTGCCTCCCACCAGTTCTCATGTGACGGGAGACTGTTCTGTGCACTCATAGTAGACACCGTGGTATGTGGTACATAGGTGTCAAGGGGTGATATGGGGTTCCTTTTGCCAGTGAGTTGAGCTCTTTCAGAGCATTCACCCAAGGTGTCATAAGTTAGCCTTTTTGGCAGGTGAATTACCCTCTTCACTCTCTGTTCTTTTGGTGTCTCAGGCAACCTGGCATTCTCTTCAACTTCCCACTCCCATTTCCTGTACTTCAGATTCAACACTATCAAAAAGATCCTCAGGGTCTGTTTCCAACAGAGGAGTTTGAGGCTCCTCCAGACTTTCTGTTGATCTGTCTTGAGGTAAAAATTCCGGGGCTTCTGGTGTGAGAGTTCCATTGTCCTTCTCTCTTGTGCAGGGAAGACAAGTTTGTATCGGCTCCTGGCATTTCAGACGACCACAACCAGCTTATCTCTCCATTTCCTCCTCCTCACTATCTTCTGTGGCATGGAATCGAGACTCAGACCTAGTTGTTGGTCGATGCACAGTAGTAGACGTGGAAGGCTGTGGAGTTATCCGAATTGCTTCTGTGAGGGGTAGAAGGTGGTTCCGGTGCCAAGCTCTTAATGGTCCCGTACTCCCTTCCGGCCTAATCTGATATACCGGCAGTCCTGGGAGTCGTTTGCATACAATGTATGGCTGTGGCTTCCACCGATCAGCCAGCTTGTGTTTCCCTGGTATGCCCAGGTTTCATAACAAAACTCGGTCACCAGGTTGTAGATCCTGAATCCGTACCTTAAGGTCAAAGTTCCTCTTGTTTCTACTTCCTGTGGTGTCTGACGTGGCTCGAGCCTTTTCATATGCGGTCTTCAGACTCCACCACAATCTGTCTACATACCATCGGTGGGAAGTCTCTGAGGTACGGTCTATAGAAGTTCCAAGGGCCAAATCCACTGGTAGTTGGGCTTCTCAGTGTTCATGGGTAGGTGAGTGGGTATTACGGGTAGGTGAGTCCTTTCTCAAGAAAAAAAAAACGATAAAGTCACTTCCTGTTAGGTTTTCCCTTAAGGTTGCCACCTGTCCAGGATTCCCCTGGACAGTCCAGGTTTTGAATCATGTGTCCTGGTTTCAGTCCCCCTGAAACCCAGACATATTATTCAGACATGAATGTAGCTCGGAGCAGGGCCTGACAGGAGGTGAGGGGGCACCATGCGTGCTCCATTACTATTCTCTTTGAAGAGCCCAAAGGTGTCCCAGGTTTGTTATTATCCTATAGTGCAGTGATGGCGAACCTTGGCACTCCAGATGTTTTGAAACTACATTTCCCATGATGCTCAGCTACACTGCAGAGTGCAAGAGCATCATGGGAAATGTAGTTCCAAAACATCTGGGGTGCCAAGGTTCGCCATCACTGCTATAGTGTATACTAAATGTAAAAAACTGCTGTGCGTTGATAAAGTGTTTGGGTTTGGCTTGAAGAAAAAGTGGCAACCCTGTTTTCCCTATGAACTCCAAATGAAAAATAAACAAAGTCTATTTCACATTTATACCACGAGAGGGGGCCAAATACCAATTTCTAACGTTGTCCATTGCATAGCATTGCATAGCATTAGAAGGCAAAAATACCAGCGCTACATGTAAAATGCAAAACTCCGGTGGGTGTACCAAGATGTCCCGCTTTCCCCCTTCTCACCGTATCCTTACTGTGGAGGTGTACGGGGTGTACCAAGATGTCCCGCTTTCCCCCTTCTCACCGTATCCTTACTGTGGAGGAGTGCGGGGTGTAGCAAGATGGTGGCAATGGAACGTCACTTCCATTACACATTCTGACGGGTCGCCAAACATGAGGAAACACAGATATGGTGACCCGTCAGAACTAGTAACGGAAGTCATGTTCTGTCGCCGCCATCTTGCTACTGACAACCTGAGAAATGACAGAACTCCTATAGAGAACTGACACCATGAATCTCTGGACAGTATAAAGATGATATGAAAACACGGAGAGTACTGAGAACAAAGTCATTTGTTTGATTTACATGTAAAATGTCACACAGCATGCAATGATCAGCCCCGTTATTTACTGACAGTTGTAAAAAAAAATCACTACATTTTACAAACGGTCAGTAAATTTACTGGCGGGTGGCAGCCCAACACCACAGTAAGGATACAGCGAGAAGGGGGCGAGTGGACATCTTGGTACACCCAGCGGAGTTTTACATTTCACACTTATTTATACCAGTAAACGGAGCGGATCGGGTGATAATCGGGATTTGGAAATCCATCGGACTGTTGATGGCGAATTATAAATGTTCTGTCCGATTAGCAAACCTGGGAGATCAGCGGGTTTGGTGCTGCTTTTAAAATTCCACATCTAAACAGTCCGTCGGATCTCTAAATCCTGAATTTCACCCGATCAGCTCCATTTAGTGGTACAAATAAGTGTGAAATGTAAAACTCGGGTGGGTGTACCAAGATGTCCGCTTTCCCTCTTCTCGGAGTATCCTTTCAATGGAAGAGCGAGTGCAGGGTGTAGCAAGATGGTGGAGACTAAACGTCACTTCCGTTACATATTTTGACGGGTCACCTAATCATACGGAACATCAAGCGGGAAGGATGGGGATCAGACTCACACATAATGTCCGCCGCCCGGAGACACAAACTGGACACCTGACCCGCCTGACAACATGGAAGAATTATGAAGAATAATGGACAATAGAGGGAAATATACTTATTATATAGCGAGGAGGGGAGGCGCCATTTTGTCGTAGTGTGACGCTATTGGGGGCGGGGTCTGGGAGGTCGGATGACAGGGGGCGTGGCGGTGGGATGAAATGAGGTGAAGCGCCTCTCCCCTAGGCAGACGTGACGTCACGGAGCCGGATTTGGCGCGATTTTCGTTTGTCAGGAATTGGCGCCCATTTCACCTCGCAGAGGCCGGAGAGCAGACACCGACCTACCGACCGATCCACCGACCTACCGACCCCACCTACCGGAGCCATGCACGTCATCAAGAGAGGTGAGAGAGGAGCCGGTCACATATCATATATATATGGGGGGGATCAGGGGAGACCCTTTATTATGGAGGTGTCCCCATAGAGGGAATTTCTCCTCACTTCCTCTTCTAGTGACCTCTCATATACACAGATCCGGGGGGAGGGGAGAGAGGTGTCCCCATAGAGAGCAATTCTGACATTTCCCTACAAAATCACCCCAAAATATCACCGGTCCACTATTTGTCTATTGGGGGGTCACCAGTCGGGTGTTTCTCTATAGGGGGGTTCGGGATGTAGTCCCTCCGGTGTCTCGCTCTCTTGTAGGGGGGTTCGGGATGTAGTCCCTCCGGTGTCTCGCTCTCTTGTAGGGGGGGTTCGGGATGTAGTCCCCTCCGGTGTCTCGCTCTCTTGTAGGGGGGGGTTCGGGATGTAGTCCCTCCGGTGTCTCGCTCTCTTGTAGGGGGGGTTCGGGATGTAGTCCCTCCGGTGTCTCGCTCTCTTGTAGGGGGGGTTCGGGATGTAGTCCCTCCGGTGTCTCGCTCTCTTGTAGGGGGGTTCGGGATGTAGTCCCTCCGGTGTGTCGCTCTCTTGTAGGGGGGTTCGGGATGTAGTCCCTCCGGTGTGTCGCTCTCTTGTAGGGGGGTTCGGGATGTAGTCCCTCCGGTGTGTCGCTCTCTTGTAGGGGGGTTCGGGATGTAGTCCCTCCGGTGTGTCGCTCTCTTGTAGGGGGGGTTCGGGATGTAGTCCCTCCGGTGTGTCGCTCTCTTGTAGGGGGGTTCGGGATGTAGTCCCTCCAGGTGTCTCGCTCTCTTGTAGGGGGGGGTTCGGGATGTAGTCCCTCCGGTGTCTCGCTCTCTTGTAGGGGGGTTCGGGATGTAGTCCCTCCGGTGTGTCGCTCTCTTGTAGGGGGGTTCGGGATGTAGTCCCTCCGGTGTGTCGCTCTCTTGTAGGGGGGTTCGGGATGTAGTCCCTCCGGTGTCTCGCTCTCTTGTAGGGGGGGTTCGGGATGTAGTCCCTCCGGTGTCTCGCTCTCTTGTAGGGGGGGTTCGGGATGTAGTCCCTCCGGTGTCTCGCTCTCTTGTAGGGGGGTTCGGGATGTAGTCCCTCCGGTGTCTCGCTCTCTTGTAGGGGGGGTTCGGGATGTAGTCCCTCCGGTGTCTCGCTCTCTTGTAGGGGGGTTCGGGATGTAGTCCCTCCGGTGTGTCGCTCTCTTGTAGGGGGGGTTCGGGATGTAGTCCCTCCGGTGTGTCGCTCTCTTGTAGGGGGGGTTCGGGATGTAGTCCCTCCGGTGTCTCGCTCTCTTGTAGGGGGGTTCGGGATGTAGTCCCTCCGGTGTGTCGCTCTCTTGTAGGGGGGTTCGGGATGTAGTCCCTCCGGTGTGTCGCTCTCTTGTAGGGGGGGTTCGGGATGTAGTCCCTCCGGTGTCTCGCTCTCTTGTAGGGGGGGTTCGGGATGTAGTCCCTCCGGTGTCTCGCTCTCTTGTAGGGGGGTTCGGGATGTAGTCCCTCCGGTGTCTCGCTCTCTTGTAGGGGGGTTCGGGATGTAGTCCCTCCGGTGTGTCGCTCTCTTGTAGGGGGGTTCGGGATGTAGTCCCTCCGGTGTGTCGCTCTCTTGTAGGGGGGGTTCGGGATGTAGTCCCTCCGGTGTGTCGCTCTCTTGTAGGGGGGTTCGGGATGTAGTCCCTCCGGTGTGTCGCTCTCTTGTAGGGGGGTTCGGGATGTAGTCCCTCCGGTGTGTCGCTCTCTTGTAGGGGGGTTCGGGATGTAGTCCCTCCGGTGTCTCGCTCTCTTGTAGGGGGGGTTCGGGATGTAGTCCCTCCGGTGTCTCGCTCTCTTGTAGGGGGGTTCGGGATGTAGTCCCTCCGGTGTGTCGCTCTCTTGTAGGGGGGGTTCGGGATGTAGTCCCTCCGGTGTGTCGCTCTCTTGTAGGGGGGTTCGGGATGTAGTCCCTCCGGTGTCTCGCTCTCTTGTAGGGGGGGTTCGGGATGTAGTCCCTCCGGTGTCTCGCTCTCTTGTAGGGGGGTTCGGGATGTAGTCCCTCCGGTGTCTCGCTCTCTTGTAGGGGGGTTCGGGATGTAGTCCCTCCGGTGTCTCGCTCTCTTGTAGGGGGGGTTCGGGATGTAGTCCCTCCGGTGTCTCGCTCTCTTGTAGGGGGGTTCGGGATGTAGTCCCTCCGGTGTGTCGCTCTCTTGTAGGGGGGGTTCGGGATGTAGTCCCTCCGGTGTGTCGCTCTCTTGTAGGGGGGGTTCGGGATGTAGTCCCTCCGGTGTGTCGCTCTCTTGTAGGGGGGTTCGGGATGTAGTCCCTCCGGTGTCTCGCTCTCTTGTAGGGGGGTTCGGGATGTAGTCCCTCCGGTGTGTCGCTCTCTTGTAGGGGGGGTTCGGGATGTAGTCCCTCCGGTGTGTCGCTCTCTTGTAGGGGGGGTTCGGGATGTAGTCCCTCCGGTGTCTCGCTCTCTTGTAGGGGGGGTTCGGGATGTAGTCCCTCCGGTGTCTCGCTCTCTTGTAGGGGGGTTCGGGATGTAGTCCCTCCGGTGTCTCGCTCTCTTGTAGGGGGGGTTCGGGATGTAGTCCCTCCGGTGTCTCGCTCTCTTGTAGGGGGGGTTCGGGATGTAGTCCCTCCGGTGTCTCGCTCTCTTGTAGGGGGGTTCGGGATGTAGTCCCTCCGGTGTCTCGCTCTCTTGTAGGGGGGTTCGGGATGTAGTCCCTCCGGTGTCTCGCTCTCTTGTAGGGGGGGTTCGGGATGTAGTCCCTCCGGTGTCTCGCTCTCTTGTAGGGGGGTTCGGGATGTAGTCCCTCCGGTGTCTCGCTCTCTTGTAGGGGGGTTCGGGATGTAGTCCCTCCGGTGTCTCGCTCTCTTGTAGGGGGGGTTCGGGATGTAGTCCCTCCGGTGTCTCGCTCTCTTGTAGGGGGGGTTCGGGATGTAGTCCCTCCGGTGTCTCGCTCTCTTGTAGGGGGGTTCGGGATGTAGTCCTCCGGTGTCTCGCTCTCTTGTAGGGGGGGGTTCGGGATGTAGTCCCTCCGGTGTCTCGCTCTCTTGTAGGGGGGTTCGGGATGTAGTCCCTCCGGTGTCTCGCTCTCTTGTAGGGGGGTTCGGGATGTAGTCCCTCCGGTGTCTCGCTCTCTTGTAGGGGGGTTCGGGATGTAGTCCCTCCGGTGTGTCCTCCATGAGATCTGAACCTGGTGCCATCAGAGCTTCAGAAACCGGAAATTCCCTTGTTGGTTTTTTCCCAAAGTGATCTTCCTGGTGACCATCACATCGGCCCGGCGGCCTTGTCTTATAAGTCGCCCTATCTGGTTATTGATGAGGATAATGTGGTGTTACGTCCGCCACCTTCTTCTCTTCCAAAAGGGGGTTTCGGCGTTTCACCTCAATGAAGACTTTGTGTTACCATCTCTGTGTCCTAAACCGACACATCCTAAGGACGCGGGCCCTCCAGCCCCCTGGACGCGGGCCCTCCAGCCCCCTGGACGCGGGCCCTCCAGCCCCCTGGACGCGGGCCCTCCAGCCCCCTGGACGCGGGCCCTCCAGCCCCTGGACGCGGGCCCTCCAGCCCCCTGGACGCGGGCCCTCCAGCCCCCTGGACGCGGGCCCTCCAGCCCCCTGGACGCGGGCCCTCCAGCCTGAGCGCATCTTCTGGTGACTGCTTTGGCCGCCAAGTTTTGCAGGCGGCCGTGTAATGGTGCAAACTTACACCTTTTCTTGTTTATAGAAAGTTTACGTTTTGGTTTT